>NC_136415.1:36913071-37290571 GCF_051521515.1 Lactuca serriola
GTGTCTAAGTCCATAACTATTTTGGTATGTACTTGACCCGATGGTGCATGGTCCTTTTAGGTTGCCTTCACCAAAGCAACTTGATAGGATGAATTATGGAGAGAGAGGATTAATTATGATTTATTAATATATTATGAGAATAATATATTAAAGGAGAAATCATATTGTTTAATTAATATTAGTCAAGAATTAATAAGAATTAAGTTTGTGGCTAAAAGACATTAATTAAACTTAAGGGACTAGAATTGTCAATTGTGTGATAGTTGAATATTGGGCTAATGGACTCCATATTAGAAGGGTGGACGAATTCTATGGGGAAACCCATTAGAAATCGTCCTAGGCCTCTAAGGAGGGAGTCCATGGGTTGCTTAGGGCTTAAGCATCCAAATTAGGGTTTCCTTGTTAGATAACCCTAATAGCCTCACTATTTAAAGGACCCTTGAGACTCAAAAACGTGGTGAACTTATTCCTTAGGGTTTCCACACGTGTTGGGCAGCCCCCTCTCTCCTTATTCTTCATCCTATTGCTCTTGGTGTTTGTGAACCATTAGAGGAGTGACATTTGTGACTCTAAGCTTTCTAAAGTCATTACAAGGAGGATTTGAGATTGTTATTGCTACATAACAATCAAGGTAAGATCTAAACCCCATTCATAAGTTAATATAATTAATTGTATGCTAGAACTAGGGTTTTAAGTCCTGGATGAATTGCATGTATAATAGAGAAACCTAGATCCAAGCTTTAGGGTTTGCATGAGCACATAGGATGTTCTTATGGCTAAAATACATCAGTGGTATCAGAGCCTTGATTGGTTTCTATTGTATTGATGCATATTTGATCGAAATCATCACTGAAAATCGAATTTTTTTGCTTCTGAGTGTTTGACTCTGAAACATCCCAAAAATACCACCCAAAAATTTCGATTTTTATTATAACAAAACCCATGAGACTGAGTATCACATAATAACATCATAACTGTGTGTTTCAAAAACCATAATAAAATATTGTGAGAAAAACTGTATCACAACTGTATCCAAACATATCAAGAAAACTAAATCAACTCCCAGGACAAATCTGAAGCTGTGGTGTGTGCGATGCCATCATCCCGAGCTCTTCCCTTTGCTTGCGGAAGTACCTGAAACCAAAACTGAAACTGTAAGCACAAAGTTTAGTGAGCTCCCCCAAACTACCACATACCACATAATGACAAATAAGCACATACTGGGCCTTGCCCACTGCATCGGACCGAAGTCCGGGCTAACTGGGGCCTTGCTCCCTACATCGGACCGAAGTCCGAAGCTGACTGGGACCTCTGTCCCCTACATCGGACCGAAGTCCGAAGCTGACTGGGACCTTCGTCCCCTACATCGGACCGAAGTCCGAAGCTGACTGGGATCTCCGTCCCCTACATCGGGCCGAAGTCCGAAGCTGACTGGGACCTCTATCCCCTACATCGGACCGAAGTCCGAAGCTGACTGAACATAGCATAAACATATCAACTAGCACAAACACATAAATCCTGTCTGAGCCACGGAGGCGTCAAACATACTAGCTACTGCATTGGACCGAAGTCCAGAAACTACGGCTAACTGAACGGGCCGTCACTGGCCTTAGATCTGTTCCTACTGAAGGGAAACTCACCTCGTGAACTGGCTGCTGTGTGAATGGCTCTGGAAGCTAACTGCCGCTGCTCTGGTATCTCCCCGACTACAGGTCCATAAACACACTCAATCAAATGCTAAACACTGCACTAGGTAAAATGACTCTTTTACCCTTGGTCAAAGTCAACTCTCTTGGTCAAAGTCAACCCACAGTTGACCTGACTCGCCGAGTTGGGCCGCCAACTCGCCGAGTCTCTAGTCTCACTTCTCAACCCTACTTGTGGCTACTCGTCGAGTATGGCATCGACTCGACGAGTACCCTCTCGATCCAAGAACTCAGACAATCTTCATCCGACTCGCCGAGTCATATGAACAACTCGACGAGTTGTTCTTGAGCTAAGAAGATTGCCTTGGACTCGCCGAGTTGTATGAACAACTCGTCGAGTCCCTCCATTACTGAGTCTGTCCTCCAACTCACTGAGTCCACTCTACTACTCACCGGCTTCCACTTGACATCACTCAAAAAGGGAAAAACGGGACTCGGTACTTGACTCGCCGAGTCGTTCTTCCGACTCGCCAAGTCATATCCATGCAGCTACTCTAAACTCGATTATGCTTGAATTGGGGGTAATGATTTATGTAATGATAGATTTTAAGGGAGAAAATGTTCTATTTTTCTTTTGTTCTTTAAAAAAAATTAGAATACACTTCTTTTATTTGCTTTAAAAAAAAAAAAAGAAGAAGAAAGCACAATTTTCCACTCATTTCCTTCCTTAAAAAACTTGGAAACATAATTAAATAAAAGCTTAAAAGGTAATATAGATTTTGGTCACCGAGTTTTTTTGTCCATATTTTACATTTTAATTTGTTTTTTGTCCACATTCAGTCCTTATATCCGACTACTCCAGGTTAAACCGAAAAAATAACCTAATAATGTAATATTTATTTTTTTGTTTGTACACATTTAGTGCTTAACGTTTTTATACACATTTAGTCATTATGACCGATTACTTTAGATTTTACTAATAACATCCTATGTGACACAATTATTAATGCAATGTTCTCATATGTAACCCATCATTCACTTATATCAGTAACTTAATTCGCGACAAAACCATCATTTCAAAATTTGGACTTTTTTAAGAGAGATATAAAAGATTTGTTACGTAAAATGAAATGATTGCTATATAAAAATGTCTTTTTTTTCGTGTTGTGATGACATAACCTTTCTTTCATCCAAATTCTAAAACACATGTAATTAATTTTTTTTCTTTTTTTTTTCCTTCCTTCATTTTTTTTTTCTGATTTAAAAACACAGAAAGAGGGTGAAATCAATATTGAATGGCATCATCTACTCGTCTATCATTATTGCATAGTTTCATTTAGAGTCTTGACGGTAATAATTCTTTTTATCACGCTTCTAAATAAATAAATATCAAGATTAGTAAATAAAATTATATCGAAGTTCTTATCCTCTCTAATAAATGAATGTTTTTATTTTTTATTTTTTTTCTTTATTTTATTTTATTTATTTATTTATTTTTATCATTGTCACACAATCATTCAATTTGCCAATTGTTATTTTATAGTTATTTTGAATTAATTTTTTTTCTACATGTTATTTTTTGAGTTTTTTAATTTTATTAAATTTCACATAATATTTTAATGTAATAATTGCAATAAATGAATATTAATTTTATTAATAAACTTACCTTATAATTTCAAAATTCCTGAAATTAAAGCTTATTAGTTTTTTTTTCTTTATTTAAATTATTTGTTTAAATTTAAAAAATAATAACATATATATTATAATAATTCATTATTTTTCTTATTTTCTTATAAACTCAAAGTTCTCAAATATTTTGACATATATATATATATATATATATATATATATATATATATATATATATATATATATATATATATATATAATATTAACCAATGCAATACATGAGTTTCACAACTAGTTTAATATAAAATTTATGTTCGATCTAATTTATTTCATATTCGTATAGTTTTGTTTTGAGCCGACACCAATTATACTTTTTATTACGCTTCTAAATAAATAAATATCAACATTTGTAAATAAAAATATATCTAAATTATTATTTAATATAAAATTTATACAAAATTGCAAAAAATAGCCCTTGTGGTATGCAATTTTTCTAGTGTTTAGTCCAAATCCCAACGTTTTTGGATTTGTGGTCCTTTTGACCATGTTTACTTGTAATTTTGGTTTTTCGGAAAACTGAAAAGACTAATGCTTTTGACCATGTTTGCTTTTGAGTTTGAAGAAGGATCATAGGGAGATCAAATGGGATTGTGGCAAGGTTTGAGCACTAGAAGCTCCTTGAGGTATCATCGATGTGAGCTAGTTATGCAAGATTAGTTGTGAATAACTTGTTCGTAGTGTTTAACCAGATGTTGGGAAGCTTAATACATGCTTTTTATGGAAGTTCCAGGGTTAAATCCATGTTTTGATTGTTAGTGTTTAAAACCATAAAAATTGGAAAATCATGAAATGGTTGTTATATGATAAGAGATTGTTAGATTAAGGGTTAAGAAGCTTCTTTTGAGTAGTTTGATAATGTTTGGGCAAAGTATTGTCAAGTTGGAGTTTTATCCAAAATTTGAGTTTTTGGCTAATGTATGAATTGTTGGATTAGTGTCTAAGTCCATAACTATTTTGGTATGTACTTGACCCGATGGTGCATGGTCCTTTTAGGTTGCCTTCACCAAAGCAACTTGATAGGATGAATTATGGAGAGAGAGGATTAATTATGATTTATTAATATATTATGAGAATAATATATTAAAGGAGAAATCATATTGTTTAATTAATATTAGTCAAGAATTAATAAGAATTAAGTTTGTGGCTAAAAGACATTAATTAAACTTAAGGGACTAGAATTGTCAATTGTGTGATAGTTGAATATTGGGCTAATGGACTCCATATTAGAAGGGTGGACGAATTCTATGGGGAAACCCATTAGAAATCGTCCTAGGCCTCTAAGGAGGGAGTCCATGGGTTGCTTAGGGCTTAAGCATCCAAATTAGGGTTTCCTTGTTAGATAACCCTAATAGCCTCACTATTTAAAGGACCCTTGAGACTCAAAAACGTGGTGAACTTATTCCTTAGGGTTTCCACACGTGTTGGGCAGCCCCCTCTCTCCTTATTCTTCATCCTATTGCTCTTGGTGTTTGTGAACCATTAGAGGAGTGACATTTGTGACTCTAAGCTTTCTAAAGTCATTACAAGGAGGATTTGAGATTGTTATTGCTACATAACAATCAAGGTAAGATCTAAACCCCATTCATAAGTTAATATAATTAATTGTATGCTAGAACTAGGGTTTTAAGTCCTGGATGAATTGCATGTATAATAGAGAAACCTAGATCCAAGCTTTAGGGTTTGCATGAGCACATAGGATGTTCTTATGGCTAAAATACATCAGTGGTATCAGAGCCTTGATTGGTTTCTATTGTATTGATGCATATTTGATCGAAATCATCACTGAAAATCGAATTTTTTTGCTTCTGAGTGTTTGACTCTGAAACATCCCAAAAATACCACCCAAAAATTTCGATTTTTATTATAACAAAACCCATGAGACTGAGTATCACATAATAACATCATAACTGTGTGTTTCAAAAACCATAATAAAATATTGTGAGAAAAACTGTATCACAACTGTATCCAAACATATCAAGAAAACTAAATCAACTCCCAGGACAAATCTGAAGCTGTGGTGTGTGCGATGCCATCATCCCGAGCTCTTCCCTTTGCTTGCGGAAGTACCTGAAACCAAAACTGAAACTGTAAGCACAAAGTTTAGTGAGCTCCCCCAAACTACCACATACCACATAATGACAAATAAGCACATACTGGGCCTTGCCCACTGCATCGGACCGAAGTCCGGGCTAACTGGGGCCTTGCTCCCTACATCGGACCGAAGTCCGAAGCTGACTGGGACCTCTGTCCCCTACATCGGACCGAAGTCCGAAGCTGACTGGGACCTTCGTCCCCTACATCGGACCGAAGTCCGAAGCTGACTGGGATCTCCGTCCCCTACATCGGGCCGAAGTCCGAAGCTGACTGGGACCTCTATCCCCTACATCGGACCGAAGTCCGAAGCTGACTGAACATAGCATAAACATATCAACTAGCACAAACACATAAATCATGTCTGAGCCACGGAGGCGTCAAACATACTAGCTACTGCATTGGACCGAAGTCCAGAAACTACGGCTAACTGAACGGGCCGTCACTGGCCTTAGATCTGTTCCTACTGAAGGGAAACTCACCTCGTGAACTGGCTGCTGTGTGAATGGCTCTGGAAGCTAACTGCCGCTGCTCTGGTATCTCCCCGACTACAGGTCCATAAACACACTCAATCAAATGCTAAACACTGCACTGGGTAAAATGACTCTTTTACCCTTGGTCAAAGTCAACTCTCTTGGTCAAAGTCAACCCACAGTTGACCTGACTCGCCGAGTTGGGCCGCCAACTCGCCGAGTCTCTAGTCTCACTTCTCAACCCTACTTGTGGCTACTCGTCGAGTATGGCATCGACTCGACGAGTACCCTCTCGATCCAAGAACTCAGACAATCTTCATCCGACTCGCCGAGTCATATGAACAACTCGACGAGTTGTTCTTGAGCTAAGAAGATTGCCTTGGACTCGCCGAGTTGTATGAACAACTCGTCGAGTCCCTCCATTACTGAGTCTGTCCTCCAACTCACTGAGTCCACTCTACTACTCACCGGCTTCCACTTGACATCACTCAAAAAGGGAAAAACGGGACTCGGTACTTGACTCGCCGAGTCGTTCTTCCGACTCGCCAAGTCATATCCATGCAGCTACTCTAAACTCGATTATGCTTGAATCCAGCGTCTGAAACTTATAGATCTGGGCTTCCTTAACTCGATTAGCACGTAAAGATTCTATCTTTACGTGCCCAATAGCGACCAAGAAGATAATAAGGCTCAAAAAGCATAATAAAGGCTAGATCTAGGGTTCTTATGCAAAGCATCTCCAAAAAGGCAACATATCCGGGCTCTACAACTCCTAAATGAACAGATCTAGAGATATCTCGTCCTATTAAGGCATCCATACAACTATAGGGCTTAGAAAATGCATCAAAGTAGCCCTAGAAGAGTTCTAATGGAGGTCTAAAGCATAAAACATAAGGAATCCGAGAAATACCTCAATGAACTCTGATTTGCCCTTGGATCTTTGCTCTACACCTCTTCTCTTTGCTCCTTTCTTCTTCTTCTTCTTCAAGCCTTCAAAATCCACACAAAAGCTCTTAAAACAATAAGGAATGGATTAGGGTTTTCTCACAACTCTCTGAGGGTGAAGGAGGCGAGTTTGGGGCCATAGCATTGCTTAAATAGTGAGCAACCCGGGGATAGGGTTTCTTCCAAGCAGGCAGACTCGCCGAGTCGCCAACTAACACGTGCACGAAAACTCGACCGTACTCGACGAGTCAGGCCATAGACTCGCCGAGTCCCTCAATAAAACTTCTAAATAAATGCCACGAAAGCAACATACCATAGACGGGGCGTTACAATTCTCCCCCACTTGTCTCAGACTTCGTCCTCGAAGTCTGCTGCGGCTGAATCTGCAGATAACTCCGGGTAATGCTCTCTCATTTCTTCCTCAGCCTCCCACGTCCACTCAGACCCCTTCCGGTGCTGCCACTGCACCTTCACTAACTGAATTTCCTTGTTCCTCAAGGTCTTTGTCTTCCGGTCCAGAATCGCGACCGGCCTCTCAATATAATTCAGGCTGCTATCAACCTGAATATCCTCTAGGGGAACAACTGCTGACTCATCCACCAAACACTTCCTCAACTGAGACACATGAAAAGTGTTGTGGATCTGGCTAAGCTCTACAGGAAGATCCAACCGATAAGCAACCCGACCCACTCGGGCCAAAACCCTGAAAGGACCAATGAACCTGGGGCCCAACTTGCCCCTCTTCCGAAATCTGATGACACCCTTCCAGGGTGAGACCTTCAGGAGGACCATATCGCCCACCCGGAACTCCAAGTCTGAACGCCTCCTGTCGGCGTAGCTCTTCTGCCGACTTTGCGCAGTCTGCAGTCTACTACGGACCCGCTGAATCAACTCGGTCGTCTTGAGCACCACCTCTGTGCTCCCAACGAATCGCTGACCGACCTCGCCCCAACAAATCGGGGTCCTACACTTCCTCCCGTAAAGCATCTCAAAGGGAGGTCGATCAATGCTCGCATGATAACTGTTGTTATACGAAAATTCCGCTAACGGAAGATACGTATCCCAACTGCCACCGAAATCTAGGACACATGCCCTGAGCATGTCCTCGAGAGTCTGAATCGTCCTCTCGCTCTGCCCGTCCGTCTGAGGGTGGAAAGCGGTGCTGAAATGAAGCGAGTACCCATCTCGTCGTGAAACCGCTTCCAGAATCTGGATGTAAAATGGACATCTCAGTCTGACACCACCGATACCGGCACTCCATGACGTGCCACGATCTCACGCACATAGATATTGGCTAACTTTTCTGCCGATATACTCTCCTGGATCGGAATAAAATGAGCACTCTTCGTCAACCGATCCACTACTACCCATATCGAATCTACTCCTCGTGCGGTCCTGGGAAGCTTGGTGACAAAATCCATGGTGATGTCCTCCCATTTCCACACGGGAATGTCTAACGGCTGCATCTTGCCGTGAGGCCTCTGGTGCTCCACCTTGACCTTCCTGCAGGTCAGGCATCTCTCAACATACCAAGCGACATCTCGCTTCATGCAGGGCCACCAATAATCAGGTCGAAGATCTCTATACATCTTCGTCGCCCCTGGATGGATAGAAAATCGAGACTTATGAGCCTCATCCATCAACACCTGCCGTACTCCTCCCCAGTACGGTACCCACACTCTCCCATGAAGTGTCAGCAATCCCTGACTGTCATAATCAAACGAAGCTACTCGGCCCACTATCCTCTCACACTTTTGCCTCTCCTCCTTGAGGCCCTCAACCTGAGCCTCCCTGATCCGTTCCAACAACGGAGTAATCACTGTCATCCTCAAACACAAATCTCTGATAGGGGCTGCCGATACTTTGCGGCTTAAGGCGTCGGCCACCACGTTGGCCTTCCCTGGATGGTAAAGGATCTCACAATCGTAATCCTTCAGCACATCCAACCACCTCCTCTGCCTCATGTTCAGAATCGGCTGATCCATAAGGTACCTCAAGCTCTTGTGATCCGTGTAAATGGTGCAACGGACCCCATAAAGATAATGCCTCCAAATCTTGAGGGCAAACACGACCGCCCCCAGCTCTAAATCATGGGTAGGATAGTTAGCCTCGTGAGGCTTCAACTGCCTCGAGGCGTAAGCTATCACATGGCCTCGCTGCATCAACACTGCTCCCATACCTGTGATTGAGGCATCACAGTAGACTACGAAGTCCTCTACTCCCTTTGGCAAGGTAAGGATCGGTGCCTCGCACAATCTCTGCCTGAGGGTCTCGAACGCTGCCTGCTGCTCAGGCCCCCAACGGAATACCGCCGACTTCTTGGTCAGTCGGGTGAGCGGCACTGCTATCTTGGAGAAATCCTGAATGAACCTCCGGTAATACCCTGCCAACCCTAGGAAGCTCCGAATCTCAGATGGAGACTTCGGGACCTCCCACTGCATCACGGCCTCTATCTTGGCCGGATCCACCAAAATAACCTTCTGGTTGACGAGGTGACCAAGGAACTGCACCTCGCGCAACCAGAACTCACACTTGAAGAACTTTGCGAAAAGTTTCTCCATCCTCAAAACTTCTAGCACCTCCCTCAGGTACTCCTCATGCTGCTCCTGCGTCTTGGAATATACCAAGATATCATCTATGAATACTATCACTGACCGATCCAGCATCGGCCTACACACGCGATTCATGAGATCCATGAACGCGGCTGGGGCATTGGTGAGCCCAAATGGCATCACCACAAACTCATAATGACCATACCTGGTCCTGAAAGCAGTCTTCTGCACATCCTCATCCCTAACCCGCATCTGATGATACCCAGAGCGTAGATCGATCTTGGAGAACCAAGACGCTCCCTGAAGCTGGTCAAACAAATCATCTATCCTCGGAAGTGGGTAACGGTTCTTCACCGTTACCTTATTCAACTCCCGGTAATCAATACACATACGATGCGACCCATCATTCTTCCTCACAAACAGGATCGGCGCTCCCCAAGGCGAACTGCTCGGCCGAATGAAACCCTTGTCTAGCAGCTCCTGCAGCTGCGTAGACAACTCCTGCATCTCAGGGGGAGCTAGACGATACGGTGCCTTGGCTATCGGATCCGCACCAGGAATCAGGTCGATCCCAAACTCAACCTGCCTCTCAGGAGGTATTCCCGGTAAATCCTCGGGAAATACATCCGGGAAGTCTCGCACTATCAGAACATCATCAACTGTCGTCTTGCCCTTCTCCCGGGCATCCAAGACATAAGCTACATAACCAGCGCAACCCTGCTGAAAATAGCGCCTCGCCCTTGCGGCGGAACAAAAGGTCGGTCCGCGCTGTGGCCTATCACTCTGAATCAGTAACTCTCCCCCACTGGGAGTGCGAACCCTCACTAGCTGAAGCTCACAATCAATCATCGCCCCATTGGGGCTTAGCCAATCCATGCCCACAATAACCTTATTCCCTCGCAGGGGAATAGGAACCAGGTCCACCGAAAACTGCTCGTCAAACAACTGAAGAGAACACCCTCTATGCACTCTGCCGACCCTCACGGTCCTGTCATCTGCTATCTCAACCTCTAGTGGACAATCCAGCTCCCCTGGAGCTCTGCTAAATCTCTTGCTAAGCGCAAGCGATACGAATGATCGGGTAGCCCCTGAATCGAATAATACCATAGTAGAAATGCCGTTCATAGAGAACGAACCTATATAAAACATACAATCATAAGCAATAATCAATCAATAAAAATAAAGAGATGAAGGGAAGATACATACCCGTCACCACATCAGGAGTCGCTCGCGCCTCCTCTGCTGTCATCTGAAACGCCCTACTCTTCGCCACTGGCGCCTCGACTCGGCCCTGCCGGCCATCTGTAATCCTCAAAGTAGCAGGGGCAGGTGCAACCACCTTCCCTACTGCAGCTAAACTTGGACACTGGGACTTTTTATGTCCCCTCTGATTGCACTGAAAGCAAATCAGATCTGATGCTGCAACGGCAGTAGCAGGGGCCGTACAATCCCTGCTCAAATGCCCAGTCCGACCGCACTTGAAGCAGCCGGAACTCCCTGCCTTGCACACCCTATCGTGCATCTTCCCACACCTGCCACATCGACTGTGGCTCGGCTGAAACCTGGACCTGTGATCTGAAACCTTGGGCTTTTTGCCCGAACCTCCTGAACCCGAAACCGCCTCCGGTTTCCTCTTCTTCTCCATCTCGAGATCAATCTCCCTCTCTCGAGCCCTAGCAATCATGTCGTCCAACGTTTTACAGCTGTACCGGCTCACAAACTGGCGAATATCGCTCCGCAACATCTCATGATAACGGGCCTTCTTCATCTCCTCATCGGCTGCATACTGAGGAACAAGAAGAGCCCTCTCCCTGAACTTGGCGGTGATCTCCGCCACGGTCTCTGTAGTCTGGGTGAGGTCCTGAAACTCTCTGGCTAACTGCTGCACCTCAATAACTGGTTCAAACTCTGCCCTGAACCTGGTAGAGAAATCAGCCCAGGTCATGGCATCCAATGCTGCATCATCTCCAATGGTATGTCCGACCTCCTCCCACCAATCCCGTGCCCTGTCCTTCAGAAGACAGGACGCCAACCTGACCTTGTCCCCCTCGGGAAACCTGCTAGTGCGGAACGCGTTGGCCACATCCGCCAACCATCTAGTACTCGCTATGGGGTCTCGCGCCCCGTGATAGTCTGGAGCTCCACATGCCCTGAACTCCATGAATGTAAGTGTACACGACCCCATCATGGCCGCCACCTCGGCACGGAAGGTGCCCAATCTGTCATCCATCAGCTCTAGGATACCCTCCTTGATCGAACCGAAGATCACAGGAGTCTGCTCTAAAATGATACGAGTAATCTCTGAAGAAAGAAACTCTCTGGTCTGCTCATCCATGCGCTCGTCCCCCGAGCCTGATCCTGATCCCTCTCCGGCACCTCCACTGCCGGCTGCTGTCCTCGGACGCAAAACCACCATTCTGAAACACATCATAGCAACATCAGAAAACTGAAATATCTCAAGGGATCATTGATACTACCACTAGCTTCCTGGTCTTGTCTCGGCCTTCCTTGATTTGAGTACGGATCCTCTGCTTTCAGTAGTACGGGCCCATACTACCTTCCACATCTATCCGTACTTTCCTCAAGAACTGCCTTGACTCCACCAAGTCACTTCTACTACTACTGATCTCTGCTACTCTCATCCTAGGCTTGCCCTAGGGAAATCTCTGACTCCACTCAAACCAGTCCTCAGCTGCTGAAGGCCTCCTTGTGATGCTAATTAGCCACCACCTGAATACCATTACATGCAATGAGGCTCGGATAATCCTTCGAGTAAAAGACTCGTCCCTACAACGGTTGGACTCAGACAAGAGCTACGCAATAGGGCCAAATCCAGCACTCTGAGATTATTCAACCCTGATCACATGTGATGTGACGTATTCACCTAATGGCTAACTCCCACCACTCAGAGTCCCACAAAGCACAAAGCAAGTAGCATTTGGATAAAGGAAACATACTCAGGCAAAACTATTCTCATAACGAGAAGCTACTCTAGCATACAATGCTAAGCTCGCGCTACCAGGCATAACCTAAACAGGCTATCCTACTGCTGTCTACTCAATACTAGCATGCAATTCTCATAAAGCTGTAACACATAAAGCAGACACATAAGGCATCCTCCTAGATCCTTAGTCCTATACTAGCATGCTGTTCTATTGAAACTGGAACAATTAATCATAATAATAAAACTTGTATTGGTAATTAGGGAGTACTTACTTGAGCTCGGCTGATCGCATGCACCACACCCTTATCTTGTTTAAAAATTCTTTTCTTTCTAAGTGCTTTTCAAAATCTCATTCGAAAACATTTTTCTTTTTTGAAAATCTTTTTATCTTTCCCTTAGTTTGAGTTCAGATGCACTAGGAGGTGTATCCGAATCCCTCAAACCAGGGCTCTGATACCAACTTGAAACATCCCAAAAATACCACCCAAAAATTTCGATTTTTATTATAACAAAACGCATGAGACTGAGTATCACATAATAACATCATAACTGTGTGTTTCAAAAACCATAATAAAATACTGTGAGAAAAACTGTATCCAAACATATCAAGAAAACTAAATCAACTCCCAGGACAAATCTGAAGCTGTGGTGTGTGCGATGCCATCATCCCGAGCTCTTCCCTTTGCTTGCGGAAGTACCTGAAACCAAAACTGAAACTGTAAGCACAAAGCTTAGTGAGCTCCCCCAAACTACCACATACCACATAATGACAAATAAGCACATAATGGGCCTTGCCCACTGCATCGGACCGAAGTCCGGGCTAACTGGGGCCTTGCCCCCTACATCGGACCGAAGTCCGAAGCTGACTGGGACCTCTTTCCCCTACATCGGACCGAAGTCCGAAGCTGACTGGGACCTCTGTCCCCTACATCGGACCGAAGTTCAAAGCTGACTGGGACCTTCGTCCCCTACATCGGACCGAAGTCCGAAGCTGACTGGGATCTCCGTCCCCTACATCGGGCCGAAGTCCGAAGCTGACTGGGACCTCTATCCCCTACATCGGACCGAAGTCCGAAGCTGACTGAACATAGCATAAACATATCAACTAGCACAAACACATAAATCCTGTCTGAGCCACAGAGGCGTCAAACATACTAGCTACTGCATTGGACCGAAGTCCAGAAACTACGGCTAACTGAACGGGCCGTCACTGGCCTTAGACCCGTTCCTACTGAAGGGAAACTCACCTCGTGAACTGGCTGCTGTGTGAATGGCTCTGGAAGCTAACTGCTGCTGCTCCGGTATCTCCCCGGCTACAAGTCCATAAACACACTCAATCAAATGCTAAACACTGCACTGGGTAAAATGACTCTTTTAACTTTGGGCAAAGTCAACTCTCTCGGTCAAAGTCAACCCACAGTTGACCTGACTCGCCGAGTTGGGCCGCCAACTCGCCGAGTCTCTAGTCTCACTTCTCAACCCTACTCGTGGCTACTCGTCGAGTATGGCATCGACTCGACGAGTACCCTCTCGATCCAAGAACTCAGACAATCTTCATCCGACTCGCCGAGTCATATGAACAACTCGACGAGTTGTTCTTGAGCTAAGAAGATTGCATTGGACTCGCCGAGTTGTATGAACAACTCGTCGAGTCCCTCCATTACTAAGTCTGTCCTCCAACTCACTGAGTCCACTCTACTACTCACCGGCTTCCACTCGACATCACTCAAAAAGGGAAAAACGGGACTCGTGACTTGACTCGCCGAGTCGTTCTTCCGACTCGCCGAGTCATATCCATGCAGCTACTCTAAACTCGATTCTGCTTGAATCCAACGTCTGAAACTTATAGATCTGGGCTTCTTTAACTCGATTAGCAAGTAAAGATTCTATCTTTACGTGCCCAATAGCGACCAAGAAGATAATAAGGCTCAAAAAGCATAATAAAGGCTAGATATAGGGTTCTTATGCAAAGCATCTCCAAAAAGGCAACAGATCCGGGCTCTACAACTCCTAAATGAACAGATCTAGAGATATCTCGTCCTATTTGAAGAGAATTGTTATCGAGAATTAAGAAAAGAAACGAAAGATTTGAATGATGAAAGATGATGAACACACGAAGTAAATATTAATCAGATCTCATATTGATTAAGACTGATTACAGAATAAGTTGAAGAGAGATATTGTGTTTCGATCTCGTGTCTCTACTTCAAGCCTAAGTCCCTATTTATAGGGAACATACAAAAAATATACTAAGTCTATACATTTACACTTCGCATACTATACTTCGCATACAAAATTGACTTAGTAAAATAACATACAAATGCAAAACATTACAATACACACTATTCGACTTTTACAACATACATCTACATTCTCCCCCTTTGTAAACAGTCGATGCAATTCAACTCAAAAGCTTTTGAATTGCAGAGTGAATTGTTCTTCGCACTTCTCCATACCAGGAGATCACCTTCTTCAAGTCTTTCTTGTCTCCTTCGTTATTTTTCTTGCAATTGTTCATACGTACAATGAAGTGCGTATATTGCGAAGAATTGTATCTTTCAACCTTTGAAGCTTTGAATAGGAATTTCTTCGGTTTTCCTTTAGTGTCTCTTCCCGAAAATACCATGCCAAAAGGTTTCAGGCATATCTCACCCACAACATACTTCGACAGAGCAGATTGTGTCAAAGTATCTTCCCATGGAACTTTAACTTCTCTTCCTAGCACATTCGCCAATTCATCATCAGTAAGAGCAAGACAATCGAAATAGTTATCGATGTATGTCTTTACGTGTGCGAATCCAACTTTGAACACATCTGTCTCAGAGCCTTTGAGTTTGTTTTCTTCCATATGCTTCAGTATCAGAGCTACTTGAATAAGATCGTTGCAGTTCATCAACGGAAAATCAGCAACTGTGAAGTCATATTGATTGTTGTCAGCTCTGATGACAAAATATCGAAAGTTTTGAAGCATGTCTTCAAACAGAACATCCTTCTTTATTGTAAGCACCTTCTTGATCTTCATCAGGGACCAAACTTCATCTGGATTCTTCCCAAGAACAACATGAAATATGATTTTCATATGAGTGTAGTCATCCGGATTATCAAATTTCTCACTGATCTTGTATTGAGCTGTGATGAATAACATTTCGTTAATTGGGAAGTCCAGCTGACAATGATCTGAGTTCGCAATATTGTAACTTCTTTTAGGCTTCTTCTCGAACTCATACATCTCCCTACCCACAAATTTTGACTCTATTGTTTCGTAAGAGTAAAGTTTCGCAGGATCTCCTTTGTTCATGGAGGGAGGATCACTTGCCCTTTGTCTCATGATGCTCTGAACTTGTCTCATCCTCTCTAATTCAGCCTCAGCATCAGCTTTTAACTCCTCCTTCGATTTTTCATACAAGATGCCTTTTCCTTTTCCTGATACATCTTTCTGAGGTTTTGAGCTTGAACCTCCTTCGTTTTCTCCAATAACAATTCCCTTGGAAATTGTTTTTGTGGTGATTGTTGTTGAAGAAATCGGTTTTGTAGGAATGGGAAGAGTAGCAACCAGTTGAGTCGAAATCACTTTTCCCACTGTTTTAGCCTCGTCTTCTTTGCTTCGACTTTTCTCTCCCCCTTGCACCCCTGTGAAAACAGGTGGAGCACCCTTCGGAAGTAAAGAAGTGAAGTTTGTAAGCGGAGCAAGAGCCTTTTGAATAGCTTGTTCTAAAGTGTTAATCTTTAGAGACAAGAATTCAGGAGTAATGATTTGCGAAGATGATGAATGCGAAACGGCTGATTTAAGATCAGTGACCAATTTGATCAAGTGATCAAACTTCTCCATTGTGGCAGCTTTCTGATCTTCAACAACAGGAATATTATTGAGTTTGTGGAGTTGAGAAGAAATTTCCACAATTTGCTTTTGAAGATCTGCTTGTATCGTATGCACATCTTGAAGATCCTTCGCAAGTTCAGACTTCAATTCCTGAATTTTGAAGTTGACATCCTCACGAACTTTCTTGACGTCTTGTACAAAAAGAATGTGTCGTTCTTTTGTAGCAGCTTTAAGATCTTGAACTGCAGACGTAAAATTGTTCCCTTGTGCTTTCACTCTGAGCTCATTGTTTTTATCGGACTGATCTACTTTCTCCATGATTCTTTTCTCAGCACCTTTAATCATGACATCCACCTCCATTGCTGAGATCGAAGACATTCTCCCGGAATCGGCTTGCGATTGGATAATAGCCTTCAACTTTTGATTCAGTATTTTAAACTGCTTTCCTGTCATCAGCATATGATCAGGAATGTCTTCTTCGTCTGAATCAAAAGGAATGTCATCTAGAATTCCTCCAAAAGCACCTCCTTCGACTTCAGGATCAGACATTTGTTGCGAAGGTGGAAGATTTTCAGGTGATTGGGATGGAAAAAGTGTGGTAAATGGGTTTTGAAGGGCATGATCAAAGATGGATGAAGTGGTAATAGGTAAGGATGTTTGTAGTGTGGATGCAACACTCGGGATAGGTGCCCCCGTATCAGATACGTTGACAACCATATCCGAAATAGGTACCTCCTCAGAAACTGACTTGGTAAGAACTATTTCGAGTGGTTTGGAAATGGTAGTAGAAATTTGCGAAGTTGAAGTGATTGGTAAAGAGACATTTACCATAGTTGTGACAGGTGGAGTTTCTGGGACAACTTCTTCATCTGATGATTCATTGCGAATCACCATCTTCCTCTTCTTAACCAGCGTTCGTTGCATGTTTTTCGCAACATCTTCTGCCCGTTGGTGTTTCTTTCCTGGAGACACTGGTGCAGGAATACTGCGAATAGTAACTCCTTTACTACTCACTTCCGCTTTGCGAATTTGTTTTAGAACTCCAGACTTGGAAGGTAAAAGTTCCTTCTTCAATTTGGCTAAGGTTTCTTTAGTTGGAGCAACTTCATTTTGTACAGTTGGTGAAGATGAACCCTTCGCACTTTTCTTGCTAACCTTCTTCTTCTTCGATGGTGTAGCAACATCTGGTAACACGCCGGTCTGATCAGCTGTATCAATGTTTCACAAATATCTCATCAACACTTTGTGAGTGGGAGAAACTTTGCGAAGCATCGCATCCGGAATACGAGCCACACGTGTAAAAATTGCTTCATCATCTTCAACCACTTTTGGAAATTGGTAGAACGAAAATTCAGCAACTTCGACATCTGTCATGATTGGAATTGCTTCTTTCTCGTATACTTTCTCCAGGATCAAACTCTAGTATCTGGCATAAGATATCCCCTTCTCCGAATTTGTGTTTTCCAAGCTTTTCACAAATTCTTTCCACAACTGAGTGGCGTAATCGACATTAATGTCATAGTAGATACCCATTACCATGGCATAAACTTCGACTCTTCCTCTATCCAAGCCGACTGATCTACCGGTAAGGCACCGTAGAAAAATGCCAAAAAGAAAATCCAGATACATGGCAATCCCGACTTCCTGAAGTCACTGATCTTCTCCAACTCCGGTTGATGTCCCATCTCATTGAACATATGAATTATCTGGGAGTTTACAGGTTTAACAAACGGTGGGTTGTTTGGAATCTGCAAAAACTCCACAAACAAGTTCTTTGACAGTTTAACCCTTTTGTTGTTGATGAGATTGAAGGTAATCACATCCGCCGTGTGATTGTATGAAGCCGTGGAAGCAGCACGAGATAACCACACCATCGGAACTGGGAATGATCGGAACATGATAGTTGATAACGGTGATCGTTTCAAAGCCACAATAAGCATCTTCAGGTCTTCTGGATACGCAGAAACGTTGGGATCAACTTGATAATTGGTGCTTTGAATCTTCATAAGTGGTTGAGAAAGGACCTCATCAGTTTTGGAATTTGTTGCTGCCATTGTTAGGGTTTGAAAGAAAGTTGAAGTTTGGATCAAGGTTTTAGCTTTGAAGTTTTGTGAGAATTCTTGTTTGCGTAACCGTACATAGTGTTCTTGATCCCCCTTTTATAGGTTACTCAAACTTGATTTGAAATTAAAGCGGGATACAATTAATGTTATCCGATGTGGCACCTTGAAACTCGGATCATGACTGTAAAAGATTACTATGCAGCAAAAAGTAACTGTCACATCTCCTCGAAAACTGGATAGAATACCAACCATTTTGAGTATACAGCCTGTCAAGTATCCGTTATAGAATTCGAACCAGTAAAACCCTTCGCATGGAAGCAAGGCTCTTTCACTTTTGGGATTTAAAGTGAAGTCATATGCCATACTTGCGAAATCATCAGTCTGAGTTGGATTTACTCAAAACCTCAAGGATTTCGTGTGTGCATTGTGCCAATGGAATAAGATAAGAATCAAGAAAATTTGGAATGTTGTGATGTCAAAAAAAAAATTAATTTGACATGAATGCAGTAAAACCCCAGGCAAAGGTTGCTTCGTTAATCATCAAGAGAGATAATCAACTGCTTGTGTAGTTTCCCGTGAATTACAATCGAATACTTGTAAATAAGTATCAAAGGGCTTCTTGTAAAATTCATTTTGGGTTGGTTTGAAATTTCATTACATATCAGCCTTAACATAAGGTGAGAAATTGTAAATGAAATTACTTGTTTGACCAGTGTAGTCAGTGACAAGTTGGTTTGTGAAAATATTTATCATGACAAGAATTTGCGAATGAAACTTACACTGAAATCATATTCAAAAGAAAATTTGTTTTGGATCTTGTTGGGTAACAAATATTCTTGGTTGTAAATATTTGATCAAGACCACACATGCGAATTGAATATGATTTGAAGTTTCGAAATTTTTGATACTGAAACAAAGGTTTCGTAAAAATCTGGAACAAAGTTCCCCGTCAATTCCTTAAGGTGTATGATTTTTGGGTTTCACTTTCATCACGGACTCATGATGTTAGATCTTTAACACAGAGTTGTGATCTGTCTAGGTTTTGATTGGTTTGACCAAAAACCTCAAGGACAAATCTTCGTTAAATTTTTTTTTTGGATTTTAAGAACAGTTTGGTTTAAAAAGATTGGTTAAGAATCGAAGTGTACCTCTGTTATATTTGGACAAAACAGAAAACTCTTAACTCATTTGAGAAGAGTAAGGTAGCTCGTTTTGACTTATGCGAATATAAGCCTTTTTGGGAAGAAATTTTCTTGAGAAAATTTCATTAAGGCTTTCTTGTCACACATAGAGTCATGTTGAGGCTTTTGGTCTACATACAACAGCATGCTTCTAGGGACATCCTAACTAGTTTGTAAAAGAAATTTAATACCTTCTCACAGAAACACAAATGTATGACCTCTTCGCATTGTTGCCCTGTATTAATTTCTCAACACACAGTTTAAAGAACAAAGAAAACAAAAATATTTTTGTGATTTTTGAATTTTTCAAAATGAAAGAACAAAACAAATAAAATCTTTTTGTATTTTTGATTTTTCAAAATTAAAGAACAAAAATAAAATCTTTTTGGATTTTCGACTTTTCAAAAATAAAACAAAAAATCTTTTTGGATTTTTGATTTTTCAGAAATAAAACAGTATGCGTAAACCTTACCATAGTGATTATGAGCTCAGATGCGAAAAAATGTGGTTGCGAAGCCATGCGAAGCCTCTGAATGAACAGTAACCTCTGAATGATTTTGACTCTTAGCTGCTGAACAAAAATTTTATTCTTGTGTTGACGAAAGGGAATTCCCATTAATCATCCCCAAACCTGCTAAAATTCGAACAAATGATTTTTCATCAAGAGGTTTTGTAAAAATATCAGCAAGTTGTTCAGTTATTTTGACAAAATGAATTTCAATATTCCCATCTTCCACATGATCTTTAATAAATGATATCGAAGAGCAATGTGTTTTGTCTTTGAATGTTGCACTGGATTGTGACAAATGCGAATTGCACTTTGTGAATCACAATACAAAGGAATCTTTTTCATGTTTATTGCATAATCATGAAGTTGACTCTGAATCCAAATAATTTGCGAAGTGCAAGCAGCCGCAGATATGTATTCTGCCTCAGCGGTTGATATAGCCACACAAGTCTTTTTCTTTGATTGCCAGCTCACTAACTTTCCATCCAATAGTTGACATCCACCAGTCGTACTTTTTCTATCCAAAGTACATCCTCCTAGATCGGAATCTGAAAAAGCTTGAATGAAAAATCCTGTTTTCGCAGGATACCAAAGTCCTAAAGAAACGGTTCCCTTTAGATATCGAAAAATATTTTTCACTGCAGTCAAATGAGGTTCTCTTGGATTAGCTTGATATCTAGCACAACAACAAACAGAAAACATAATATCAGGTCTACTTGCAGTTAAGTACAATAAAGACCCTATCATGCTACGATACAGTGTCAGATCAACAGCAGGAGCATCTAACGAAGGAGTTAGTCTTGTTCCTACTGCCATAGGTACTCTGAGCTTTGTGCTATTCAGCATTCCAAACTTTTCAAGCAAGTTCTTCGTATATTTTTCTTGATTGATTAAGATTCCATCCCTGTTCTGTCTTATATTTAAACCAAGAAAATTATTAATTTTTCCCATCATGCTCATTTCAAACTGACTTTTCATTAAATTTTCAAATTCAATTGACAATGCTGGATCAGTCGAACCAAAGATAATATCATCAACATAAATTTGAACAGGCATTAGATGACACCCAACTTTCTTGCGAAATAATGTGGGGTCAACTGATCCTTGTTTAAATTTAGATTGTTTCAAAAAATTTATAAGTGTTGCGTACCAGACCCTTGGTGCTTGTTTTAACCCATATACAACTTTGTCAAGGACATACACATGATCAGGATGCTCATTGCTTACAAATCCTGGTGGTTGTTCAACATACACTGTTTCTTCGAGTTTTCCATTTAAGAATGCACATTTAACATCCATTTGATAAACATCAAAGTCTTTGTGAGCTGCATAGGCTAAAAATATGCGAACTGCTTCAAGTCTTGCAACAGGTGCAAATGTTTCTTCATAGTCAATACCTTCTTGTTGCGAATAACCTTTAACCACTAATCTTTCTTTATTTCGTATAATATTGCCATCTTTGTCGGTTTTGTTTTTAAAAATCCATTTTAATCCAACAATTGAAACATCAGGAGGTTTAGAAACTAATCTCCAAACCTTGTTTCGTTCAAATTCAGCTAATTCAGATTGCATAGCAACAACCCAATCGGAGTGTTCCATAGCATTCTTTACAGTTTTTGGCTCTATTTTCGAAATAAAAACATTAAACATACAAAGTTCTTGGTTTTCATTCAATACCTCATTTTTCGCACGAATTTGAGCTCTAGTCAACACTCCTTCTTGTGGATTACCAATTACCTGTTCTTTTGGATGATTTCGTGTCCATTTGTCGAGTGGTGGAAAATTTGGATCAAATTCTAATGGTGCGTCTTCATACATATCTTCATTTTCAGATCCTGCAACAGAAAAGTTATCATTAACTTCATGAAATTCTTCATTTTTATCAAGATTAATTGTCTCTGTTTCATCATGCTCCCCCTCAACATGATCTGCATCTTGATACTCCCCCTCAAAATGATATTCTTGTTGATTTTGCGAATGTTCCCCCTCAACTTGATGTTCTTGTTGATTTTGCGAATGCTCCCCCTCAACTTGATGTTCTTGTTCCCTACGAACAGCTGGTGTGCTTTCACAAGTTATCGTTGATTCATCAGTATGTTTTGAGGATTCTGATGTTTGATTATCAGGAGCATTATTTTCTGCATCAATTGCCCTGTCAGAAATTCCAAAAATTAAGTCATAATCAAAATCATTTATTTCAGAATTATCAATTTGTGTATTTGAATCCACAAGTATTGGTTTATTATCGAATTTACTATCAATTTGTTTAAGATAGTAATCATCAAATGTCAAATTGAAAGTTTCTTCAATTTTTCTTGTTCGTTTATTTAGCACTCTGTATGCAACTGAATTCTGTGAATATCCTAAAAAGATGCCTTCATCAGCTTTAGCTTGAAACTTGGACAAATTATCTTTGAGATTCATGATAAAGCACCTGCAGCTAAAAGCATGAAAGAATTTTACATTAGGTTTCCGATTATTTATGATTTCATATGGAGTAACATTAAATCTTCGATGAATGTATGATCGATTCTGAGTAAAACATGCTGTGGACACAGCTTCTGCCTAAAGATATTGAGGTAGATTCGCATATGTCAACATGGTTCTGGCAGCTTCGCATAGAGATCGATTTCTTCTTTCAACTACACCATTCTGTTGTGGTGTATATGGTGATGAAAAATTATGCGAAATGCCTTTGCTTTTGAGAAAACTGTCAAGAGTTTGATTTTTAAACTCAGAACCATTATCACTTTTAATTTTTCGTACATTCTTCTTCAGACTAACTTCAATCTTTTTGATAAAATCAATCATCGTTTGAGCAACTTCAGATTTCAACCTGAGAAAAAACACCCACGTAAATCTAGAGAAATCATCTACAACAACTAAAATATACCGCTTTTTGTTTATTGTTGCAACAGTTGATGGTCCACATAGATCAATGTGAAGAAGTTCCAATGGATCTACTATTTTTGAATCAATCACAATCGGATGACCCTTTCGATGTTGTTTTCCTTGTTCGCAAGCTGCACACAAAGAATCATTGTCAAATTTTAGTACTGGTAACCCTCGAACTAAATCTTCAGTTACAAGTTTATTTATATTTCGAAAGTTCAAGTGTGACAATCTTCTATGCCAAAGCCAACTAAGATCATTGGATGCTTTTGATAGTAAACACACAGCTGGTTTTCCCACAATCGGTTTGATGTCCAGTGTAAACATATCACCATATCTTTTGGATTTGAGGAGTATTTCATTCGTCTTGACATTTGAAATGATACTTCCTTCTTCATTGAATACAACTTGATTTCCAGTACCCACAACAAGTTGTGATACACTTATCAAATTATGTTGAAGTCCTTCAACATAGGCCACTCTGTTTACTGTGAAGTTTCCATTTGTGACTTTCCCATATCCTTTCACTTGACACTTGTGATTATTTCCAAATTTGACTACTCCAGCATTTTCCAAGCTTCTGTAATCTCGCAAATTTTCCTTTCTTCCAGTCATATGACGAGAGCAAACACTATCAATGTACCATTTCATATCATATTGCTCGTCATATATCATCTGCATTTATTGGAAAAATTTAGGAACCCAAGACTTTTTGGGTCCATCATTAGTAGAACGAAACAAATTTCTGGAATTTAAAAACCATGTTTTCACTTTGTTTGTAACAGAATCCATTATATCAACATCATTAGTTCTAGATTTTGAAATATAGTCATTCAATAATTTTGGATTTCCATTAATTGTAATCTTATCCTTCACAACATTCGCATTTTTGATAACTGGTTTCCATTTTTGAACTAGAACTTGCGAATTATGAGATGATGCACTAGTAATTGAAGAATTATTTGTGAACTTATCAAATGCACTTTTGATTTGTTCTTCTGAAAACTTCCCACTTTGATATTTCTTTCCTTTTCCTTCAAACCAATGATTGATCGTACTTATATCAGATTTTCCTTTTGTGTATGAAACTTTGGTTGGTTTTGATATTGAAGGATTTGGAAAATTTGGTTGTTTTGGTGAAAATTTCATTTTGGCTTGAGTTGAGTTCTTCAAACTTGATGAAGCATTCGTGAATTTGCCAACATTTTGAAACTTTTGATTATTTGCAAATTTTTGCGAATTCTCAAATTTTCGATTGTTGTCATATTTGCGAATATATGGAACCTTGTCAACAGAATTTATTTGTTTATGAAAACTTGATGATGTTTTTGAAATTTGTTCTTTTTCATCTTTTGATTTTTCATTAGATACAACTTGCCAGAATATTGTTTTTCTTGCTTTTCTTTTTGAAACATTATTTTCTGTTGAATAGTTTCCAACCATCAATTTGAATTCATGAGAATTTAGTTTTACTTCAACCTTTGGGTTTTCATCTTTTTCAAAAATTTTGTTTGATTTTTCACCTTTAACCACCCATTTTTGTGCTGATTTTTGTTTTTGAAACACATAAGGATTTTGGGTTAAATTGTTTTCTTCTGTGCTTTGATTTGCGAAAAAACCTTCAATCGTGGATTTTTGATTATCTTTTTCAATCATTTTATTAAACTCAGGATGAACTTTCTCAGCATTTCCAGTAGTGACAAAAACTTGATTTGGAAAAATGGTTTTATCAGTACATACAAAATTTGAAAATACCACAGTGTTAGTTTCCAAATAATGTGCGCCTTTATCATTTAAAATTTTGTCAAATTCTTTTGTATCTTCAAAAACTTGATCAACCACAACCCTTTGAGGTGTTTCAGTTGAAACTTTCTTTTCTTCTTTATTTACATCTGTGTCATCAGATTTCTAGCTTTCAACTTCCACATTATCAAACTTACAATGTTGCGAAGTTGAAGGTTTATCAATTTCATCCTCTATTATTGAATCAACTATTATTTCTTTACCTTTGATCTTAGATGTGATATTAATGATTGACAATTGAGAACAATCAACCTCTTCTTCCTCTTCTATCTCACTGATTTCACTTATATTATCAGAATTTTCATCAATATCAGCATAATTCAACTGTGAGGAAAGAGTTGAATTTTCAGTTTTCTTTATGATTTTCACTTGTTCACTCTTTGTCAAACTTTCATTGACAATGTTAACCAACTCATCAGCATTCAGAAATTCATCAATTTTGACAATACCATAAGTATATCTATCATCAGGTATTTTGTCAAATTGAGCAATTGTGCTTTCGCAATCATAAGAAACAACATCAACTTTTTCACGTTCATACTCAAGAAAAGGTAAAAGTTTCCTATGTTGTTCTTTGCTAATATCAGAAGAATGATGTAAAGCTGTTAATTTTGCATACAGTCGTTTTGCAGAATTACAATATATGTTTCTTTGTGCTAGTAATAACCTAACATCGTTAGTAAGATTATTCCTATCACAATCTATATTTTTGACTTGCATTTCCAAATTTTCAACTCTGCTCTTCTTTATTTCTAAATCTCTTCGTGTCTCACTAAGTTGCACATTTAATTTCTTAGCTTCATTACTAGCAGACACAATAACAGAATCAAAATAAGCCACAGTATCATCAAATGAAACAATTTCAGCATCATAAGCAGATAAAGGAATATTAAAAGATTCAAGAATTGCACGTACCTGTGTTGTCATGGGTGACTTGTCAGTGGATTTAGACACAAAACATCTCCCTGAAATGTTCTCTTCGCAATCCTCAAAACTTGCGAACATTGCTCCATGTGTGGGATGCCTCATTTCCTCATCACCAGATCCTGAAGACCAGATCTGATAAGTTCCACTTTCTTCTTCAACAGCTTCTCCCTTAGCAACTAATGACACTCCTTTGGTCTTTGCACGTAATTCTTCAATCTTCTCGGAATAGTATGCTTCATCTTTGACTTTTTCTTTCTTCTCTTCTTTCTTTTGCAACATGCAGTCAGCTGCGAAATGATTCGCACCATTGCAATAATGACAATGAATTCCTGAATCACCTTTCAACTTTTTCTCTTCATTCGCATTTATCTGTTTTTCATCAATTTTCTCCATTTTCTTCCTTTCTTCTCCTCCAGTCTTTGTGACAACATTTTTCGCATAATTCATCTTTCCTTTTGGATTAAAAGGCTTTTTGAAAAACTTTTTAACTCTGTTGTTTGAATAGAATGCTACAGCTTCATCATCGGAGTTCATCAAAAATCCTTCTTCATCTGAACCATCTTTTTCATCAGTTTCTGATACCTTTGAAACAAGAGCCAAAGGACCACCAATAGCTAGTTTTGATTCTTCATACATTTCTGAGACCTCACATTCATGTGTTTTCAGTTGATTGTAGAGATCATTCAATTTAGTTGTATCAAAACTTTGTTGATTCTTAATCATCATGCTCACACTTCGCCATTCCTTGCGAAGACCCATAATGAAAGTTAAATTGAATTCCATGAGAGATCTAGTGATACCATACCTATTGCAGCGAAACATAAGCTCATTCAGACGATCATAGTAACTTTCGAGAGTTTCTGCATCCTTTTGTTTGAATTCCTTCAGTTCAACCAGACATTGCTTCACAGAATTGATCTTCGTCTTTTCGCTACCTTGATACTTCTCTTTTAGAGTATTCCAGATGTCTTTTGCTGTTTTACAACTACGAATGTAATTGTAAACCACAGGAGGTAGAGCACCTCTTAGCTCCCTCATGCACCTCTTTTCATTATTCTTCAGTCGTTTTCGTTGTTCTTCAACATCAGGAGATGCAGTGGATGATCCAAGTTGTTGAACATTAGCAGGAGCTTGTACTGTTCCATCGATACAATTCCAAAGTTCTTCATCAATTCCATTTAAGTAATCTTCCATTCTATCTGCCCACTGATCATAGTATTCTGGAATCAACATCGGAATTTTGGTTGAGGAACTAAGCAAGTGAGAGAAAGAAGTCATTGTATTCATGTTGAAGTTCGCCATTGATGAACACAGAAAATATCTGAAAACTTGAAAACTTGATGAATTTCAGAATTCGATCAAATGAATTGATTAAAAATCACTAATCGATTACTCGACTTAACAATTCAAATACAGAATCGATTCAAATCTGAAGATCAAAAGTGATTTTCAAAACCAAAAATGCGCGGAAAATTTTGTGTAAATTTTGCAACTCAAAAAGCAAATGATTCTTATACGAAAATCAGATCTAAGCAGTTTGAATCCTGCTCTGATACCAATTGAAGAGAATTGTTATCGAGAATTAAGAAAAGAAACGAAAGATTTGAATGATGAAAGATGATGAACACACGAAGTAAATATTAATCAGATCTCATATTGATTAAGACTGATTACAGAATAAGCTGAAGAGAGATATTGTGTTTCGATCTCGTGTCTCTACTTCAAGCCTAAGTCCCTATTTATAAGGAACATACAAAAAATATACTAAGTCTATACATTTACACTTCGCATACTATACTTCGCATACAAAATTGACTTAGTAAAATAACATACAAATGCGAAACATTACAATACACACTATTCGACTTTTACAACATACATCTACACTATTAAGGCATCCATACAACTATAGGGCTTAGAAAATGCATCAAACTAGCCCTAGAAGAGTTCTAATGGAGGTCTAAAGCATAAAACAGAAGGAATCCGAGAAATACCTCAATGAACTCTGATTTGCCCTTGGATCTTTGCTCTACACCTCTTCTCTTTGCTCCTTTCTTCTTCTTCTTCTTCAAGTCTTCAAAATCCACACAAAAGCACTTAAAACAATAAGGAATGGATTAGGGTTTTCTCACAGCTCTCTGAGGGTGAAGGAGGCGAGTTTGGGGCACATAGCATTGCTTAAATAGTGAGTAACCCAGGGATTTAGGGTTTCTTCCAGGCAGGCAGACTCGCCGAGTCTCGAATATGGACTCGCTGAGTCGCCAACTAACACGTGCACGAAAACTCGACCCTACTCGACGAGTCAGGCCATAGACTCGCCGAGTCCCTCAATAAAACTTCTAAATAAATGCCACGAAAGCAACATACCAGAGACGGGGCGTTACAGACTCGCCGAGTCACTTAGTGAACTCGCTGAGTCAGCTGTACTCGATGAGTCCAGGTCCAGACTCGACGAGTCAAAGCGTCTGACAGCTAATATTCACGATTTTCTTCCTATTTTGACTTTGGATAATTACCCTAAACGTGTTTTTGTTATAAAATCCGAATTTATCAATATTTGGTTATTATCTTTACCAAAATAGAAGATAATTGTCAAAATTTAGATAATCATTTGTTTTATTAGATAAAGTTTGATTATTTGTAATTTAGATTTGAATTATCTTGTGAAAAGGTTTCAATTTTGCCCCCTTAGGTTTTATAGTTTAAATTTGAACTTAAAAGTTTTGTTTTTGAAATTTAAATAGTTGAAACCCTAATGTTTTGAAATGTTTCAAAACTTGCCCTCAAGTTTTTGGAATTTAAAAGTTGATTGAAAGTTTAATTTAGAAATGTTAAATTCTAAAACCCTAGTATTGTTTTGAAAAGTTCAAATCACACCCTTATGGTTTTATTAATTAATTAAAGTGTATAATTAAAGGAGGTTTAATAAATCCATAAAGTTTTGGTTCACAATTTAATTGAATTAAAAGTATAATTGTTAAATTTGACCACCTAGTATTTTAAAAGTGTAAAATACACCCTATACTATATATAACATTAAAAGTATAACATTATATATATATATATATATATATATATATATATATATATATATATATATATATATATATATGAGTAAAAGTCAGTCTTTCCGTTAGTAGGTCTCATTCACGAAGCTGGTCTATAAGGGGTGTTTAAGGAAATTGCCTATAAAATGGCGATTGAATGGGTATCCACTCTTACCCACCGCACTCTTGACTAGTGGAGGGTCGTTAGCCGAACGGGTAGGATAGGACAAAAACCTTCCATTATAAGTATAATGAAGTACAAAAGTAACTAAATGCTTTCACAAATTCCCAATCTTAGTTACTTTAGGCAAAAGTGAATTGATGCAATTCCATGAAATTACACTTTGTACCCTTGCGAAGTCGTTAGTGGAGCGTGTGTGGTTAACCGGCATACTAAATGGTTCTAAGCAAAGGTAGCAAAGGGTGACTCAATGTTTGTCATAGTTCGGTGGAGCGTGTGTGGTTAACCGGCACATCGAATAGGTGACTGTAACATGTGGGGGCACCATGTAAGTTTGCATGGTTATTCACACCCGCTTTGTGATCCTCGGTATCCCAGTCACAAACTAGAGGGGCATATCAAGATTTAAACATGCCATTGAAAAGTTCAATGAATCTCAAAGGATCTAGGAATTTTCATAAATTTAAAACTTAAATTTCCTTTTCGTTTTTCATGGTGGAAATTGGTAAATCGTCATTTACCTACCTTCAAATATTCTGCAACTAGATTACGACATCCCTTTTCTAGGTTGTAGCATATTGTGTTGGGTCCTAGCCTTAATATCTCAATCAATCAACTAACTTGAATTTGCTTTCTCCCGTTTTGTAGATGTCAAAGTATGACAACTATGGTATTCCCAAATTACGTGGAACAAGCTTTCCACATGAAGATGATATTCCACGATTTGATCGAGGAACAAGAGATCATGCTTCACTTCCTCCACCTCCTCCAATTATTCTCCCTAACCCACAAGTTCGAAGGCTTGAAAAGTTCAAGCTCACTCAAGCCCTTTTGGCAAGTAAACATGAAGAAGGAAAGTCGGTGTGTGCACACGTCCTAGAGATGAAGTCACACATTGATAGGTTAAAAATGTTGGGATCTGTTGTCTGTGAGGATCTGGCTGTTGACTGGGATCTATAGTCGCTTCCTAACTCATATAGTGAGTTCGTAAGAGAGTACTATATTATGAACCACGACATGACCTTTATAGATCTCACCTACATGCTTATTGCTGCTGAATTAGCAATGATTTGGCGCACTGGAAAAGCAAAGTTGATTGGTGAATTTTCCTTCCAGACCTCTATGGATATAGGCAATGGTAACGAAAGGCATGCCATGATCGAAAAGTTTGATCATAAGAGAAAGGCAATGTCTGAAGTAGTTCCATGTGCTGTTCCAAAAGAGTCAATTTGCTTTTATTGCCAAGAGAAGAGGCATTGGAGACGAAGCTGCCCTATTTACCTAAGAGATCTAAGAGATGGGAGAGTCAAAACGTATGGCTCTACTTTAGATAAAATCCATTAACTAACTCTTTTAAGTTCCTTTTCTAGATTCTTAATACATGATGTGATAAGATTACATTTGATGTTATTGTAGAATCGAAGAAAGGAGAGGAAACTTAAGGGAAGAAGTGAGCGAAATCTAATCGTGAAGAAATGGATTTCGATCACATTACTTGAAGATTAGATTCTTGAGCTACTACTTGGAGTTAAAATAAGATTACTAAGAAATATGTATTAGCATAGTTTTTCAAAGAATTGCATTGTAAGGACAAATTTTTCCGCAATAAAATAAAATTTTGATTTTGTATTATTTGTTTATCCTTGCGATGGCATATATGAAAAATTGATGTTTTGAATGCTTCTATTATTAGCAATAATGGATTTGATTCTTAATTATGTGGAAATGTCGAGAATTTACCAAATGGGAGAGTTTCTCATCACCCAAGTTTCAATTGGACAGAAACTTGGAATCATGCTACTTGGTTGCGTGATGAATGAGAAATTTCATATTTAGAAATTAGACTAATTCGTTGACAAAGTGTCAAGTGAAGGACTAGGAGATCGAGTACACAAAGTTGTGTGTTGATCAAGTCCACCATAAGAGTAACAAAGATATTCGTCATGATTTACTAAAGGTTTAGTAAATATGATTATACTTATAAGATTAAGTGTAATTCTGAATTGATTGAAAGAGTTTAAATCAATAGCAGAACGAATAAGAAGAATCAAGTAGGCAGAAAGATAAAAGTTTCTCTATTCTAAGAAGAAGAGAGAGTACCTTTTATTATGTTTTATGATAGGTCTTAATTATTAAGAACCATATCTCAATTGATCCTCTAAGTGAGTCTTAGTACAATTGTATGTCTGAGAAGAGGAATCAGAATTGAAGAAATGGTTAAATCAAAAAGTCAATCATACTTCGTTCCAAAACAAGTCTTAGAGTTAAGATTCATCAAATGTGGAATTTGAAAAGGGTTTTCTTATTCTCACACATTTGAAATTGGAAAGTTGTGATGTCTTGGATAAGACAAAGACCAACTAGGACCAATTCTGTGAAGTGTTTTGTCTTGATAAAAGCTACACTAACTCTTGAATATTTGTTTGTCAAGAAATGTTTATTGACAAAAGAATCTTATATGTCAAGGAGTCAGTAGGAGTCTTAATGGTCTTGAAAAGTTCAAGAACTAATCAAGAATAAACCTTATTGATCATCACTAGCACACGACTTGAGGTTTACAACCTATCGTGTTGACACTATCTTGTTTCTGTGCCGTTCCAATTGAGTTAATTATGCATGTGAGTCCTATGAGTTCTCATTTGAATTCATAAAAGGCAAGGACCTTGATCAATGAAAAGTATATTGATAGGAAAGGGTGAGCTGCTTAAGTACTTGGAAGACATGGTGGGCAGTCTTGTTACCATAAGGCAAGAGATCAAGATTGAGAAAGTTCGGTCCATAAGAGTTTGGATTTGTCGCAAACTTTGGTTCTTGGACAAATTCGCATGGATAGGAACACATACACCATTAAAATCTAAGTGTCATAAGATTCCCTCCTTCATGAAAATGACTGTGAGGAAATGGTTTCACTAAGAGAGATTTTAAGAAGATAGTGATTGTGAAAATTGGATTCTCAAATTCGATTATGGTTACGGTATCCCTTTCCATGATTCGAATTGTGAGATTTGGCAATTAGTCTGAATTGTTTAGACACACATATGAACTATCTAAGGAAAAGGTGTATAAGCTTAGATAAAGGATTATCAAAGAATTAGGTATTAGAAATATGAACTTAAGAAATTCAATAGGTATTGTTTTTCTGGAAGTTAAGCTGGTTTCTGAATACATGTCAAAGCTAGTGGGAGCATAAGTGTTATGCTTATATGATGATAATCATCATGATAGTGGGAGCATAAATGTTGTGCTTGTATGATTATTAAGGAAAGTATTGCAAGTTAGCAATATTAATTGTAGAAAACAAGAGTTATACCTTGCAAAGTCGTAAGGGTTGAAAGGTTGTTTTGCTATAATTAAGGGAGAGAATATTATGCTTCATTTCAAATCTAAAGGCTTAGGTTGTGGAATGTTAATAAATTTAGTCAAGGATACATAGTGCGTTCTCATATGATCATGGCATCCCTCTTCATAGTTCGAATTGTGAGAATGTGACACATAAAATATTATGGCAGAGGATTGATAAAGTATCAGATCTTTATGTAAGACATTATGCATCGTGTCCTATACGCTTCGGGTAAAGGATCGATTGCAAATGCTATAATATTTGAACATTCTAAAATTTTCCAAATGTCCAGCACATTTAGAGGGAAAAAGGAGAAGAATCGGTTTTGACTAAGATAATTAAACAACTATCAAAGGACGATCCAAAGCTCGCTGAGGATTGGTCGCTTGTGAGTAGTTAGAAGTATAGTATTGGATGGACCATAACAGCATTATTATGAATAGAAAAGATTCTATGAAGAATGAGTTGTCATAAAGCAAATATGGAAATGCTTCCATATTGGTAGTTGGATATGTAAAGTCTATTTCTAGATTAGAAAATTTTATGCAAAAGGATGTTCAAAGGAATGTACTTTGAGTGAGAGACATCACGTCTATAGATATATATTGTAACAATCTCAAATAGAGGACTTTGTAATTTCATTGGCAATAGTCATTGTGACTTTTGTGCCATGGCATTACGAAAGGATCATTGCATAAAATGTTAGAATCTAGCATATTCTATAAGTGGATAGAATTTGATATTCTTTCACTTGTGAAAAGGATTAGGAGTTGTGAAATGAGTATGAATGGAATTGTGTTCATTTGATATATTTCACAAAGTAAGAACCATAGGTAAACATTGTGTGCATGCTAAGAGCATGGGGCAAGTGTTGTAATAATTCAAGTAAGAAGTTGATTACCCAAAACAACAAATAATGAGTAATCAATATGGTGATAAATAAAAGGTGTTTTATTTATACTCAAAGGTTTTAGGCCATATGGGATTAGTATTATTCTTGTGTTTCACTTTGCATGTTTTGACTTCCTGAATAATTTAATTGGTTCAGAACAGTCAAATTATTCGAACGGACCACAATTTATCCAAGTGGGAGACTGTTGGATTAGTGTCTAAGTCCATAACTAGTTTGGTATGTAGTTGACCCGATGGTACATGGTCCTTTTGGGTTGCCTTAACCAAAGCAACTTGATAGGATGAATTATGGAGAGAGAGGATTAATTATGATTTATTAATATATTATGAGAATAATATATTAAAGGAGAAATCATATTGTTTAATTAATATTAGTCAAGAATTAATAAGAATTAAGTTTGTGGCTAAAAGACATTAATTAAACTTAAGGGACTAGAACTGTCAATTGTGTGATAGTTGAATATTGGGCTAATGGACTCCATATTAGAAGGGTGGATGAATTCTATGGGGAAACCCATTAGAAATCGTCCTAGGCCTCTAAGGAGGGAGTCCATGGGTTGCTTAGGGCTTAAGCATCCAAATTAGGGTTTCCTTGTTAGATAACCCTAATAGCCTCACTATTTAAAGGACCCTTGAGACTCAAAAACGTGGTGAACTTATTCCTTAGGGTTTCCACACGTGTTGGGCAGCCTCCTCTCTCCTTATTCTTCATCCTATTGCTCTTGGTGTTTGTGAACCATTAGAGGAGTGACATTTGTGACTTTAAGCTTTCTAAAGTCATTACAAGGAGGATTTGAGATTGTTATTGCTACATAACAATCAAGGTAAGATCTAAACCCCATTCATAAGTTAATATAATTAATTGTATGCTAGAACTAGGGTTTTATGTCCTGGATGAATTGCATGTACAATAGAGAAACCTAGATCCAAGCTTTAGGGTTTGCATGAGCACATAGGATGTTCTTATGGCTAAAATACATCATGAATGACATAGGTTCAAGAGAAACTTTGAAGGATGTTTGTAAGTAGATTGTTATTGTCTTCAAACAGGTGAGTTATTACTTCATTAGAATATGGTTTTATGAGATGGATATGATGTTGAACATGAATGTATAAGTATGTGATAAGAGATTATGATCTTGATTAGATGCTAGAATAATTTGATGTTATGCTAGTTATGCTTATCATATGAACTAATGAGATATTATGAATGATGGTGGTTGTCGAGGCCAACACAAATAATAACCCTAAATATTACACACTAAAATAGTGTATAGTGGTAAAGGGATCGAATCCACGGAGATTAGTTCAATTTATAACTCTATGAAAAATCTCTTTGTAAAAATACTTGTAAAATGACAATAAAAATAAAATGGGGGGTTTTGGTGTTTTGAAATACTTGAAACAAACTAGAATTAACTATGATTTAAGTAGACAAATGCAACAAAAATAAGAGTTTGATGTAAAATCAATAAGGGAGAGATGGTTGACTTAAAGTTTCCTCACTTTGACTTTTGATGAACATATCATTAGAATCCAATGGTGCAATACTTTGATTTAAATCCTTAATTTGGCTATAGTAATCCAAGGAGCTTGAGATTACCTAGACTTTTCTTAAGTGTTGAAATGGCTAGAGAAGCTCATAACAATTTCCTTAGTCAAAGTCACTAATTCCAAATAGCATGTAATTAGTGAAAGTCAACTAGCATTAAGAACCAAAAAGTCACCAAATCCAAGAGGGGTCAAATGCTTTCACCACCATGTTGGAGGAAATGTTTTTATGATTGTGTGAAGCAAAAACAACACAAAAATCATTTGTTGCTTGCTAATTTGAGGATCCTTTACTTAATCAAGAAATTAGCCAACTAATCACCACAAACACATTTAAACTCATGAACTAAAACATACAAGTAGTGATAAGATGTTAAAACACAAAACATTCCCATAAAGATTTAAGAACATGTTCATGGATTCTTCAACATTCAACAAAAGTTCAAAGGATTAACCAAAAGTCAACCAAGATTAGTTTAGCCAAGCATGGCTAAACTCAAAGAAACAAAGTTAGAGAAAATTGTACCAAACATTAAGCAAGAATCAAGAGGTAAAAATATGATGTTCTTCAAGTGTTCTTGGCCTTCAAAAGTCTTCAAAACTCCAGAGAGAATCTCCAAAAATCGGATGTCCAAGTGTCTCCAAAAGATGGGCACCAACCTTCCTCAAATAGCTCAAAAGAAGAATTTCCGAAACTGCCCCTGCAGGAGGTTGCGCGACCCGCGTGCTGTTGCGCGGGTGGGTTGCGCGGGTGGTCCCTGGATGTAACATCTTTGAGGTTTTGGGCCTCCATAGCTTAGCCCACTTAGCCCAGATCGAATCCAATCACCTCCTAGCCCATTTTCTTCAAGTTTTTCTTCATTTTAAGCCCAATTTGACCTCTCCAAATCCTCCAAAGCTCGTGCACTCTCCCGATTAAAAATCTACGCACGCTTGAATAAACTCCCGCATCTTGCAAATTTAAAGTTTATTTCTCTCCAAGCCTTCAAATAACCATCAAGCTCGCTCCATGCATAATCTCCACAATCACCAAGCCTAACATCATTTTTGTCTACCAAATCTCATCGCTTCCCATACGTCCCGAACACTCCCGCTACGCTAGACCCGAAAACCTGCAATTATGCTCACAAGATTCGAAAGTACCCGAAATAGTCATAAAATAACAAAAGGGAAAATATGCATGGAAATTATCTAAATTATGAATTAAATATGCTAAAATAAATTATAAAAAGAAGTAAACAAAACTAACTATCAAATGATTTGTTGATTATGTTAATATTTGCACATATGTGTTGTTGAGTAAGAAGTTAGAATGGGATCTCTTTGAGTTTTTGTATGGAAATTGGAAAGATGTTAAATGTCGGTTAATTGTATATCGGGAAAAGTAGAGACATGTGGTCACTTATGTGACTAGTGGTCATTGGAAAGTAACGAAATGAAAGATTATTTTATGTATGATATGTTATGTTATTATTCACCAGACATTTTGTCTAATGTATGTTGTTTTCATGTGTTTATAGGTTCAGGTAGCAAGCCATAGAGAAAGTGGACCCAAAAGCATCAAGAAATTGGACTGGACTTTTGTCTCATGTATTAATTCTTATTGCTTGAATTATGGTTAGGATATGGTTTGGTACACCCATACTTGTTTATGTAAATATTTTTTGGAAAGATTTTTGAAACTCTGGTTTTGTAAACAATTTGCATTACTCTAATATTTTCTTGTGTTGATGTGAAATATTTTATGAAAAATACGAGTTGTTACATAATCCTTGTGGTTCATCTTCATCCTGAGATGAACCTAGCAATGCTAATATGTTGCTACATTATCTCGTATTGCATAAGTTCTATTTAAGACTAATGCCGGTTAAAGCATCATTCATACGAGAAACACAATGCATATAGATCATATAGAGACTGGAAAACTATTAATTCGACATTACTTTGTTAGTGATTCAACCTTTGCTAATGAGCAATTTCCCAGAAGGTTCCATATGAGAAAAGGTTTGTTAATGTGACTTGTTGGTGACCTAGTGAGGGATTATCCCTTTTTTCAAACAACATGTGTAACACCCAAAATCTTACAAACTTTTTCAAACTTTAAAATGCTATGGTTTTAACAAAATCATTACGGGTATTAGCCTACATTTAACAAAAATTGGTACCACAAACATTTATGATTAAAACATCGGGTGTTACCATTGAGCATCATACAAACCATAGCAAGTAAATAAAAAAAATACATCAATATCATTTAAAAATGAACTTAACAATTTCCACTCCATTCTCGATCTCTTAACCTCTATCTTCCATCTATGATCTTTCTCCTTGAATACAACCTAGGATACATGACATTAAAAAGAGATGTGTAAGACAAAAATGTCTCGTGAGCTACGTGGGTTTTAGACCATAAAACATTTCAATCATTTTCAAGAATGATTCCTTTCATTCATACTATGAATCATTTTCAAGAAAAACTCATTTCATTCATACCATAAAGTATTTTCAATCATTTACATGAAAATCATTTCATCATAACGTAACATAGTTTAGACCATAAAACATTTTCAAGCTTTTTCAAGGAAAACTCTTTTCAAAAAATCATAAATATCATTTCATATCTTATCATTTCATTTTAAAAGACATTTGTCCACATTCCATTCTCTTTTATCACTAAGGGCTAATTTTGGTATTCAACCGTTGCCATTTTTATACTTAGGGCCAAATAATCTTCCCAAGTCTATACCAAGGTGGAAAGAAAAAATCAGTCCACTAAGGCATCATTCCTGTTATGCATTCTATCTCGTGAAGGGGAAGTCTCACCCTGATATATTCCTCTTTATCCCGTTGTGGATACATCATGGTGTTGGGTTTTGAGCACCATAACACTCCTATGGTGCACATGCAACCCTAAATGCTTTGGATCTATGTTTTCTTTAATTATACATGCATTTTAATTTTTTTTCCAAAGCATTCTCCCTAACTAGCATACAATTGTCAAATGAACAATACAACTAGTTAGATGTATTACCTCTTAGAAGGGTTTGTAGTTCTTGACCTTTGAAATCTTGAGCACCCCAAGTGTGATGCCTCTAATGGTTCACAAACACCAATATGCAAGAGGAGGCTTGAGAGAATATGTTACTTAGCACAAAATCAACTTCACTCTCTTAGAATGAATGTGTGGTCGATTTTCGGACTAGGGGTATGATTTTATAGTGTTGCTAAGCTAGGGTTACATCCATGAAAACCCTAATGCTCCATGACCATTTATAGTCTTATGCTCCATGGGTTTAACCTCCATGGACTATCCATGGATTATCTCATTGGTTTAGCCAATCTAAATAATCATGGATCATTGGCCCACACAACCACACTATAAGAATCATTGATTTACATAATCAATCCCCATATATTTAATTAGTCTCTTTTGACCACAAAATTAATTCCAAATTAATTCTTGATCAATACTAATTAAATAATAGATTTCATATTAATATATTATACTTGTAATATATCAATAAATGATAAATAACCTTATTCTCAAAAGTCCATCCTATCAAATTGCACTGGTAAAGGCAACCCAAAAGGACCATGCTACAATCAGGTCAAGCACATCATAGTTACAGTTATGGGCTTAGACACCAAATCCAATAGCCACCCACTTGGATAAGTCTAATAACTATAGCTACCAATGTGAATTCAGGATCCAACTTAGCAATTATACGCTTTCAAAAGCCGCTGTGGAACTTTGACCTAGTCAGTGACCATCCTTCAGATAAGGGATCATATATATTCCTCTGTTTTCAAGATATCTATGCGAACAAACACATGGAACATAGTCATACTTATTGTCCTGCAGTTTTGTTTCCCGATTTCCGATTCGTCTGAAGAAGAACATAACTGAACACATCAATGTAGTTCTGATCGGGCCCGACAAATAGTCAAAACAGAATCATCGAGGGGCCCAAGATATCGCTTTTAGTCCTCTTAGGATAAAAGGAATAGATAAACTTCAACATTATATGCTTTTACTCACTACTGATCAAATCATGCATACCGACACGTTTTATAATATCAATTTACTGATGCGTTTTCGTGCCATCAATGCACAACCAACTCGTAGTCAACAACTCATATATCTTGGTTTGAAGATTATATGATAGTATCGTCTCACAATTACTCGTGATAAATTCCATGAAGTAATTCAGGTGAGCGCGGGTTGAATCCAATACTCAAATCTTATTTCAGGAGCACTCATGAATGGTGTAGCATACTCTTGCTATGTCTAACTCCTTAGATAAGCTACAGGCCAACTCATGACAGTCTTCTTTCATAGTTACTTCCAACGTATGATCGACTGTGGATAGTTTGAATAATTATTATTATTCTGGAAGTCAAAACATGTAAAGTGAAACAATAGTAAATAATTGACATAAGATAGTAACTTTACTTATAAATAAAAATCCTTTTATTTAATTATCAAATATGAATTACAATTTAGCTATTATAAGTTTCTATTCATCTAACCACTAAAACTAATATCTTCTGTTAGCCCAATGCCCCTTGCATGCTGCAAGTGCTTAACCCTAGTCAGTCCCTTTGTAAGGGGATCTGTTGGGTTGTCCTATCATGATATCCCCTTTACCACGAGGTGTCCTTCTTCTACTTGATGTCTTATGAAGTGGTTCTTTCTATCGATATGCCTGGATCTACCATGATCTTTCGGTTCCTTAGTTAAGGCAACCGACCCTTCATTATTGTAGGAGATCTCCAAAGGCTCCTTTACGGATGTAATGACTTTAAGGTCTCCGATGAAGTTTTTCAACCATATGGCCTCCTTCGATGCTTTTCTTTCTACTATGTACCCTGATTTGCACGTTGAATCAGTTACTGTTTCCTGCTTGGAACTTCTCCATGTCACTGCTCCCCCATTCAGGGTAAACACCCAGCCCGACTGAGAGTGGAAATTATCTTTGTCGATTTGAAAGTTGGCGTCACTATACCCTGTCACTCTCAAGTCATCACTCCCAATGAGGGTAAGGACCCATTCCTTAGTCCTCCGCAGGTACTTAAGAATGTTCTTAACTGCAGTCCAATGAGCTTTACCAGGATTCCCTTAATATCTGCTGACCATGCTCAAAGCAAAGGCCACATCAGGGAGAGTACAAGTCATAACATACATGATCGAGACAACTGCGGAAGCATATGGTATTTGAATCATCTCTGCTATCTTAGCCTCTGTACTCGGACTTTGAGTTTTACTCAGTTTGGTATTGCTTTGGATAGGTAAGTCATCTTTCTTGGACTCCTCCATGCTGAAGCGTTTCAACACCTTATCCGAGTAGGTAGTTTGACTAAGTCCTATTAGTCTTTTACTCCTGTTTCTCACTATCCTTATCCCTAGAAGATATGCAGCTTCTCCGAGGTCCTTCATAGCGATACACTTCCCAAGCCAGGACTTAACCTCCTATGATGTTAGGATGTTGTTTCCTATGAGAAGTATGTCATCTACATACAATACCAGAAAGCTTACTATACTCCCACTAGCTTTGACATATACACAAGATTCAACCTCGCTTCTCGAAAATCCAAAATCTTTGACTTTCTCATCAAAACAAAGATTCCATCTGTGAGATGCTTGTTTAAATCCATAAATGGATTTCTCAATCTTACACACTCTCTTAGGGTACTTTGCATTGACAAAACCCTCTAGCTGACTCATGTAAACATCTTCAACCAGCTTTCCATTAAGGAAAACGGTTTTGACATCCATTTTCCATATTTCATAATCATGAAATGCAGCTATGGCCAACATAACCCTTATAGATTTAATCTTCGCTACTGGTGAGAAGGTATCACCATAGTCAACTCCCGGAGTTTGAGTAAATACCTTCGCAACCAGTCATGTTTTATATGTGTGTACTTTCCCATCCATGTCGGTCTTCTTCTTGAAGATCTATTTGCAACCGACTGTCTTACAACCCGGTACATTGTCAACCAAGTTCCAAACTTGATTGTCATACATGGATTGAATCTCACTGTCCAAAGCCTCTTTCCATTTTGCAGACTCGGGACTTGCCATGGCTTCCTTGTAGTTGTTAGGTTCATCCAGATTTACCAGTATGCTATCATTGATAAATGTATCACCTTGCAGTAATATGGAAACCATAAAACTCAGGTGGAACTCTAACTCTACTGGAACGCCTCAGAGGTACGAACTCATCAATTGGCTCAATCGGAGTTTCCTCCTCGGGTTGATTGCTAGTGTTTGAGGTTCCTTCATCTCTTAACTCTTGAAGCTCTTCAAGATCAATTTTCCTCCCACTGTCCTTTTGGCATATGAGTTCTCTCTCACGAAAGACTCCTCTCCTCGCAATGAAGACAACATTGTCACTCGGTCTATAGAAGGGATATCCAAAGGACTTCTGTGGGTAGCCGATGAAAAACATCACTCACTCCAAGGTTCAAGATTGTCGTTAGTCTCGCGTTTCATGAAATCCTTGCAACCCCAAACTTTGATGTGGTCTAACGAGGGAACCTTCCATGTCCACATCTCATGAGGTGTTTTTGAAACCTTTTTGGTATGGACTAGATTAAGGATATGGGCGGCAGTCTCTAAGGCATACCCTCAGAATGAGATAGGTAACGAAGCTTGAATCATCATGGAACGAACCATGTATAGCAAGGTTCTATAGCGCCTCTCAGCCAAACCATTAAGTTGTGGTGTCCTAGGTAGCGTCAATAGTGAAACAATTCCACATTCCTTAAGATAGTCAAGGAACTCGATACTAAGATACTCTCCTCCATGATCGGATCGTAGCATCTTTATCTTCCTGCCCAATTCATTCTCCACTTCTTGCTTAAACTCTTTGACCTTTTCAAAAGTTTTTGACTTATGCTTGATTAAGTAGATATAGCCATACCTACTGTAATCATCAGTAAAAGTCATATAGAAGCGGTTAGCATCCCTTGTGGCAGTTCTGAATGGTCCACACACATCAATGTGTATGAGATCCAACAAACCTTCACCCCTCTCACAAGTACCAGTGAAGGGTGACTTGGTCATCTTTCCAAGTAAACAAGATTTGCAAGTGTCATCCAACTTTAATTCAAATGACTCTAACACTCCATCCTTTTAGAGTTGGGCTATGCGCTTCTTGTTGACATGCCCAAAACGACAATGCCAGAAGCATGATTTGTCCAAAACATTGGACGAATCAATGTTCAACACATTATTTCCTAAGTTATCTACAACTATAACAGTTTCATATATACCATTGCAAGGTAATGCTTTAAAACAAATTACACCATTGTAATAAGCATTAATACCATCAATTTCATTATTAAAAGAAAAGTTAAAACCTTGTTTATACAAACTGTGAAAGAAAATAATATTTCTCGCCATATCGCCTGAGTAACAACAATTATTCAAATCTAAATTTAAACCATTACTAAGCAATAAAGAATAAACTCAAATCTTGGTCACATGCGACATTTTCCTATTTCCCATGATTAAGTTTATCTTCCCGTGCTCCACATTCCTACTTCTTTTTAGTCCCTGCAAATCAGAACAAATGTGAAATCCACAACCTGTATGAAGGAACCAAGAATTAGCATGTGATGAGTTATTAGATTGAATAGTGTAAATACCTGCAAAGGAGGGCTTGATCTTCCCATCCTTTATGTCCTGCAAGTACTTAGGGAAGCTTTGTTTCCAGTGCCCTTTTTCATGGCAATGGAATCAGTCAGCATCCTTCGGATTAGAAGAGGGATTAGCAAAACCAACTTTGTTCCAACTAGAAGAGGATCCATCAAGAGAATTTCCCTTACGAATCTTGTAGGGAGCCTTCCTCTTCTTTCCCTACCCATGTCTGATTACCAGAATAGGGGAAGTAGTAGTAGTAAGAGTAGACACAACCGACTTGCCTTTCAAGTTGCTTTCTACAGTTCTTAGAAGGCCTTGAAGCTTGCTAAGAGTGACCTCCTCCTTGTTCATATGATAGGTCATACGAAACTGATCATAACAAGAAGGTAAAGAGTGTACAATTATGTCTATGGCCAACTCTTCATGAAAATTGACATTCAATTTTAGCAAGCGGTCCACATATCTCTGCATCTTTTGCAAGTGGGCCATGATGTACTCTCCATCCTTCATTTTGGTTGTGATCACGGAGGCAATGGTTTCATACCTCTGCTGCCGAGCACTTTGATGGTATCTTTCCATCAAATCTTGATACATTTCAAAAGGATAGTAGTCCTCATAGGACTTCTATAGCTCAACAGTCATGGTAGCAATCATTAGACACGACACCTTTGTCGCATACCTCTCATGAGTAGTATGTTCAACGATTTGTTCGGGAGTAGCAGTGGTGACATCAATCTCCTTTAGTTCTTTATCTAGGACATATTATTTGTCCTCATAACGAATAGCCATTCGGGTGTTTCGAATCCAATCATTGAATTTCGAACCATCGAAAATGACCCTCCCACATTGGTTCATGAGGGAGAAAGAGCCTGAAGGAATTGGGTTGGAAGTATTGTTTGGGATAAACATCTGAAAGAGAAGAAGAAAAAAGTTTAGGTTAGATGATAATCCTTAATATTACACCCAAATGAAATATTGAGGATAGGACCCAACTGTTGGATTAGGTGTCTAAGTCCATAACTATAATTGGTATGTACTTGAACTGAGAGTAGCATGGTCCATTTCGGGTTGCATATCACCAGGAAAATTTGATAGGATGGATACTTGAGTAAGAGGTTACTTATGATTTATTAATATGTTATAAGTTCTAATATATTAATATGAAATCATATTATTTAATTAGTATTGATCAAGAACTAATTTGGAATTAATTTTGTGAATAAAAGAGATTAATTAAATATATGGGGATTGATTTGGTAAATCAATGATTCTTATAGTGTGGGCCAATTGTTATTTAGGATGGACTAAACCAATATGGTAGTCCATGGATAGTCCATGGAGGTTTAACCATGAAGCCTAAGTAATATGAAAGGTCATGGGAATTAGGGTTTGCATGGATATAACCCTAGACGTTGCCACTATAAAAGGAACCCATAGCCACCAAAATCGACCCCATGCATTCCAAGAAGAGTGATAGCCGATTTTGTGTACTAAGTAGCCTCTCTTTCAAGTTCTCCTTTTTTCCAAGGTGTGTTGTGAACCGTTTGAGGCATCACACTTGGGGTGATAAGTTCTTAAAGGCCAAATACAACAAGTTCTACAAGCTACATAAAGAGGTAAGCTCCTAAGTAATATTTTGTGTTGTTTATGTCAATTGTATGCTAGTTGTAGGCTTAATGATTTGGAAACAATATTGCATGTATAATTAGAGAAAACATAGATACAAAGCATTTAGGGTTGTATGTGCACCATAGGATGTTGTAGTTTACTAAAAACCAACAGTGGTATTAGAGCTATGGGTTGTTTTCTATTATATTTGATGCTTGGTTAATTTTCAAAGCTGAAAAATCGATTTTCTGGCCATCTGACTGATGAACCCGCCGAGTACATGAATTGACTCGACGAGTCCACTCAATATAAGGCCAACTTGGCGAGTCATGTTCATGCACACGACGAGTTGATGCTTCTGATGGCAAATTTTCGGGATTTTTGGCCTGTTTTGGATTAGGATCATTACCACAAAATGTGTTTTTTTCATAAAATTTGATTTTATTGCTATGGTAATGAGTCTCCTCATCCAAATAAAAGATAATTGTCATTGTTTTAAGATTTGTATTAGTTTATATGATAGGCTAATTTCTTGCAAATAATTGATATGAATTATCTTGACTTATGAGTTTAACAAGATCACAGAAAAATTATTTGATAGTTTTTATTAGTTATAAATATGATCTAAATGCCTTTTATGAACTCCATAACTTGTTCTCAAGTTATAGAAAATGAAAAGTCTTTCTTTTAAATGTGTTTTAAAGTCTTCCATAACTTGTACTCAAGGTATGAAATATGAAAAGTATTTCCATTAAAAACGAATTAAACTCATAAGTTATAGAAACCTAAAGTTTTTTTGAATAGTTCAAAACTTGCCCTCAAGTTTTGGAATTTGTAAAGTCACCCTTATGATTGCTTTAATTGCAAACCCTAGAATTTTAAAAGTTAAAATTCAACCCTTATACTATTATAATATTAAAAGTTAATACTTATATATATATATATATATATATATATATATATATATATATATATATATAAGAATAAGTCAGTCTTACCGTTAGTAGGCCTCATTTACGAAGCCGGTCTATAAGGGGGTATAAGGTTACCGCATATAAAATGGCAATTTAATGGGTGTCCACTCTATCCAACCGCTTTCTTGACCGGTGGAGGGTCGTTAGCCGAACGGGTAGGATAGGACACCAATTCTCATTATAAGTATAATGATAACTATAAAGTAACTAAACTTTTATTAAATTCCCAATCTTAGTTACTTTAGGAAAAATGTGAATATGGTGCTATCCCATGAAATTGCACTTTGCACCTTTTTAAGTCATTAGTGGAGCATGTGTGGTTAACCGACACACTAATCTGGGACTAACAGTACATGGAAAAGGGTAGATTGATGTTAATCATAGATCAATTGAGCGTGTGTGGTTGACCGGCACATTGATTAGGTGATTTGTAACATTGGGTGTACCAAGTTAATTTGCATGGTTATTTACACCTTTTTTGTGATCCTCGGTATCCCAGTCACAAACTTGAAGGGCACAATCAAGATTTAAACATGACATTGAAAAGTTCAATGAATCTCAAAGGATCTAGGAATTTCAAACCAATTAAAACTTAATAATGAATTTCGTTTTTCATGGTGGAAATTGGTAAATCGTCATTTACCTACCTTCAAATATTTTGCAATTGGATTACGACATCTCTCTTCCAAGTTATAAAAATATTGTGTTGGGTCCTAGCCTTAATATTTCATTTGGGTGTTATATTAAGGACTTCACTTATTTGAATTTTGAATTTCTCCCTTGTAGATGTGTAATTCAGACAACTATGGTCTTCCCAAATCTTTTTGGAATAAGCTTTCCTCTTGAAGATGATGTTCCACGATTAGATCATGGAAGTGGAAATCATACTTCACTTCCTCCACCTCCTCAAATTATTCTCCCTAATCCACATATTCAAAGACTTGAAAAGTTCAAGGTCATTCAAGCCCTCTTGGCAAGTAAACACAAAGATGGAAATTATGTATGTGCTTACATCTTGGAGTTGAAGTTACATATGGACACGCTGGGAGAGTTGGGTGTCGAAGCCTCGAGGAAGTTGGCTGTTGAATGGGTTCTTCAATCACTTCCTGAGTCATATAGCGGGTTCGTTAAGGACTATTATATGATAGCCCACGATATGAACCTTATCGATCTTACCTATTTTCTAATTGCTGCTGAATCAGATATGATTTGAGGCACTGGTAAAGCAAACTTGAATGGAAGATCAATTTCCTAAGCTTCCATGGAAATTGACAATGGAAACACTGGATGTCCAGAAAATATTTCTCTTTCCAAGGGAAAGGGAAAGGCTAAGTCTGAGATTGTCTCATGTGCCGACGCGAAAGAAACCATTTGTTTCTACTGCTATTTAGAGGGACATTGGAAGTGTAGCTGCCCTGACTACCTGAGATATCTAAGAGATGGTAAAGTTAAAATGTTTGACTCTACTTCAATTATTGTGCAACTCTATTAAGTTCCTATTTGGAGATTCTTAATACATGATGTAATGTAATTACATTTTGATGTTTTGTAGAATCGAAGAAAAGAAAGGAAGCTTAAAGGAAGAGTAAGCTGATTCTTATCGCGAAAAGATGGATTTCAATCGTATGGCTCGATGATCAGAATTTTGAGTTGCTGCTTAAGTGTTATGATAGAGTGCTTAGGAATAGATAACAACATAGTTTTCATTTGTATTTGTATTGTAAGGACAATTTTTCTGCACTTCTATAAACAAATACAATTTTTGAATTTTATCTTATTTTAAATTTCCTTACAATGAAATTTGTGAAAAATTGTTGCTTATATGTTTCCATTGATAGCAATATTAGAAAATGGATTTGATTCTTTCAATTTTGGTAATGTCAAAATTTACCAAATAAGGAAAGATTCTAATCACCCAAGTTTCAATTGTCCAGAAACTTGGTTCGTGCAACTTGTATTGTGTGATGGATGAGAACCTTCTTCTTTGAGTAATTTAGTTCACATGTATATGTGAGTCAAGTGAAGGACTAGGGGATCGAGTACACTTGGTTGTGCGCGGGTCAGGTTCACCACAAAGAGCGATAAGACTATTCGTCATGATTTACTAAATTTTAGTAAATATGGTTATGCTTACAAGATTTAGTGTAATTCTGAATCTTTGGAAAAGTTTCAATGTGTAGCAGAACGAATAAGAAGAATCAAATTAGGCAAAAAAAATAAAGTTTCTCAAATCTGAAAGGATGGGAGAGTTCTTTAGTATCGTGTTTTATAATCATCTTAATGATTATGGAAAACCATATCACAATTGATCATCTACAAATATCTTAGTTCATTTGTATGGCTAAGAAGTGGAATTGTGAATTATTGAAATGGTTAAATCAAGAAGATGAGTCATACATCGTTCCAAGAATAAGTCTTAGAGTCATACTCCAAGATTATAACTTGAGTGACATAATCTTAAGAAAGGTTTATAACACTTGTTAGAGTAAAATGTTTTCTACTCTTGTACATTTGAAATTGGTAAGTTGTGATGTTTGGGATAAAACAAAAACCAACTAAGACCAATGGTGTGAAGTGTTTATCTTGATAAGAATCCGCACTAACTCTTGAAAATTTGTTTGTCAAGGAATGGTTCATGACAAGAGAATCTTATATGTCAAGAGGTCAATGGGAGTCTTAAAGATCTTGGAAAAGTTTCAAGAACTAATCAAGAATAAAACCTATTGTTTATCACTAGCACACAACTTGAGGTTTGTAACCTATCGTGTTGACATATTCTTATTTATGTGCTCATTCCAGTTAAAAGTTGACTATGCATGTGAGTTCTATGAGTTCTAAATTGTTTGCATAAGGAAAATCACCTGGATCAATAAAAGTTTCATTGATCAGTACGGGTGAGCTGCTTAACAACTTGGAAGGCATGGTAGGCCCTTGTGCTGCCACGTGGCAAGAAATTAAGATTGAACAAGTTTAGTACATATGAGTTTGGATTTGTCAAAAGCCTTGTCCTATGATTATGGTTTGAAAAATTCACATGGATAGGAACACATACACCATAAAATCTAAGTGGCATAAGGTTTCTCTCCGCTTCATGAAAATGATTGTGAGGAAACGCTTTCACTAAGTAGATTTTAAAGAGATAGTAGTTGTGATATCTGCATTATCAAATTTAATTATGGTTACGACATCCCTCTTCTTAGTTCGAATTGTGAGAAATGGCAACAAGTCTAAACATTTGAGACTTATTGCTGTAAGTTCTAAAATTGTTTAGACACACATTTGAGCTATCTAAGGAAAGGTCTATGAGTTTGAGAAGCCTAGATAAAGTCTTATCGAAGCATCTCGTATCAGAAATCTGAACTTTGGTAATGAAAGTCAATAAGTATTGATTTCTAGAAGTCCAGCTGATTTCTGAGTACATGTTAAAGCTAGTGGGAGCATAAGTATTATGCTAAAAAGGATATAATTATTGTGCTAGTGGGAGCATAATCAATTATGGTAAGTGTTGCAAGTTGTCAATGTTAATTATAGAAAACAAAAGTTTCAATTTGCAAAGTTGCAGGGTTTGAAAAGTTGTTTTGCTATAATTAAGGGAGAGGAATTCATACTTCATTTCAAATCAAAAAGCTTAGATTGAGGTTTTTAATCAAATTTAGTCATACTCAAAGATTTTGTTAATTGCGTTCTCAAATTCAATTATGATTACGACATTCGTCTTCATAGTTCGAATTGTGAGAACATGGCAAATAGAAATATTATAGCAAAAGATTGGTCAAGTATCATGTCTTTGTGTGAGACATCATGAATCGTGTCCAATATGCTCCGGGTATAGGATCTGATTACATGTGCTATAATATTCATCCGTTCTAAATTTTCCAAATGCCTAGGGCGTTAAGAGGGAAAAAGGAATAGAATCGGATATGACTAAGTGGTTAAACAACTGTTAAGGAAAATCTAAGGTTCGCCAAGGATTGGTCGATTGTAGTTGGAAGTATAGTAATGGATGGATCATATTGCATATTCTGAAAAGAGGCAACTCTTGTTCAGAAGTGATAGTCAAAATGGGAATATGGAAATGTTTCCATAAGTGGAAGTTATTCATTAAATCTGTGTAAGATTTGAAATCTTAATGCAAGAAGGATGCTCAAAGGAATGTACTTTGAATGTGAGACTTTGTTTCCATGGAATTGATCTCCGTTGGAATACTTTGTAATGTCTGTTGCTAAGCCTCTGTGACTTTTTTGCATAGTCATTACAAGAGGATCATTACATATAAGTTTAGAATCTAATAGATTATAGTAAATGGCAAGAATTGGTATTCTTACATTTACGGTAAAGATTTGGAATTGTGAAATGAGTTTCATTGAAGATGTGTTCAATTTATCTATTTCACAAAGTAAGGACCATAGGAAAACATAGTGTGCATGCTTGGAGCATGGGACAACTATTGTTTTAATTCAAGTATTAAGTTGATTATTCGAAGCATTATACAATGAATAATGAGTAATAAATATGGCGATTAAATAACAGGAGTTTTATTTACACTAAAAAGTTTTGGGGCCATATAGGATTAGTATTACTCTTGTGTTTCACTTTGCATGTTTTGACTTCCCGAATAACTAGGTTATTCAAACCATCCACAGTCGATCGTACTTTGGAAGTAGGTATTGAGGCAAGACTGTCATGAATGGGTCTGTAGTTTGTCTAAAGGAGTTTAGACATAGCACAAGTTTGCTTGCAATGTTCATGAGTACTCCTGTAATAGGATTTGAGTATTGGATTCAACCCATGCTCATCTGAATCACTTCATGTATTTTATTACGAGTGATTGTGAGACGATAATATCTTATATTCTTGAAACCAAGACATGTGAGTTGTAGTTTACAAGTCGGTTGCACATTGACGTATGTAAACGCACCAGTAACTTGGTGTTATAAAACATATTGTTGTGTGTGATTTGATGAGTAAGTACAAACGAGAATTTGAGTCAAAGTTTATCCATTCCTTTTACCTTTAGAGGGATAAAAGCGATACCGGTGGGCCCCTCGATGATTTAGTGATGACAAACCTAAGTGCTTGGCCAAGCCTAGACTGATTTGATTTGTTCAATTAGTCGGTCGTCACAAATCATAAATCGGGAATCAATAGATGGACAAAGAGAATGATTATAATCCATGTCTTAGTCCATATGATATCTATAATGGAGGAATATATGATCCCTTATCTAATGGACACGTCATTAACTAGGTTAGAGTTCGACAATGGTTTCTATGAGCTACGATTGCTAGTCAGGATTTTGGAGTCGTACTTGCAATAATAGTTGTTAGACTTATCCAAGTGGGAGACTATTGGATTAGGTGTCTAAGTCCATAACTATAATTGGTATGTACTTGACACGAGAGTAGCATGGTCCATTTCAGGTTGCATATCACCAAGACAGTTTGATAGGATGGATACTTGAGTAAGAGGTTACTTATGATTTATTAATATATTATTTAATTAGTATTGATAATGAACTAATTTGGAATTAATTTTGTGATCAAAAGAGACTAATTAAATATATGTGGATTGATTTGGTAAATCAATGATTCTTATATTGTGGGCCAATTGTTATTTAGGACAGACTAAACCATTATGGTAGTCCATGGATAGTCCTTGGTGGTTTAACCCATGGAGCCTAAGTAATATGAAAGGTCATGGGCATTAGGTTTTGCATGGATGTAACCCTAGACTTTGCCACACTAGAAAGGGAACCCACAACCACCAAAATCGGCCCCATGCATTCCAAGCAGAGTGATAGCTGATTTTTTGTGCTAAGTAGCCTCTCTCTCAAGTTCTCCTTTTGTTCAAGGTGTGTTATAAACCGTTTGAGGCATTACACTTGGGGTGCTAAATTCTTCAAGGCCAAATACAACAAGTTCTACAAGCTACATAAAGAGGTAAGCTCCTAACTAGTATTTTATGTTGTTTATGTCAATTGTATGCTAGTTGTAGGCTTAATGATTTGGAGACAATATTGCATGTATAATTAGAGAAAACATAGATCCAAAGCATTTAGGGTTGTCGGTGCACCATAGAATGTTGTAGTATACTAAAACCCAACACCAACTCAATATTCTACAATTGCGAAGAGGGATGCCGTAATCCAATTGTAAAATATTTGAAGGTAGGTAAATGACAATTTACCAATTTCCACCATGAAAAACGAAATAGATTATTTAGTTTTTAATTGGATTGAAATTCCTAGATCCTTTGAGATTCATTGAGATTTTTAATGGCATGTTTAAATCTCAATTGTGACATTCAAGTTTGTGATTGAGATGCCGAGGATCACAAACACGGTGTGAATAACCATGCAAATTAGCTTGGTACACTCAATGTCACAAATCACCTAATCAATGTGTCGGTTAATCAAACACGCACAATTGATCTATGATTAACATCAAGCTACCCTTTTCCACACATTTTCAGTCCCAGATTAGTGTGTCGATTAACCACACACGCTCCACTAACGACTTAACAAGGTGCAAAGTGTAATTTCATGGATTAGCACAATTTTCACATTTTTCCTAAAGTAACTAAGATTGGGAATTTAATAAAAGTTTAGTACTTTATATTTATCATTAATGAGGGAGAATTAGTGTCCTATCCTACCCGTTCGGCTAATGACCCTCCACCATTCAATGAAGCGGTGGGTGAGAGTGGACACCCATCAAACCACCATTTATAAGAAGTAACTTTATATCCCCCTTATAGACCGGCTTCATGAATGAGGCCTACTAACGGTAAGAATGACTTGTCTTATACATACATATATATATATATATATATATATATATATATATATATATATATGTATATATTATTATTATTATTATTATTATTATTATTATTATTATTGAATTTTAACTTTTAAAACTCTAGGGTTGGGAATTATAGTTTCATTAGTCAGACTTTACAAATTCCAAAACTTGAGGGCAAGTTTAGAAACTTGTCAAAACTCTTCATATCCATAACTTATGAGTTTAGTTGAATTTTAATGGATGAGACCTTTCATTTTCCATAACTTGAGGACAAGTTATGGAGGCCATTAAAATTCATTGAGATCAAGTTTTCTAACAACTAAAATATCACATAATTTATGATTGATCTAACTAAACTCATAAACAAGATAATTCTAAGTCAACAATTTACAAGCAACTTTTTTTTATCACATAAAACAACAATTTTCTAAAAACTTTGACAGTTATCTTGTGGTTGGATGAGTACAAGCACTACCAAATCAGAAAAAACATTTTCAATGATCCAAAATAGTTTGTGGTAGTGTTCCCAATCCAATCCAGGCCAAGAAACCCAAAAATATGCAAACAGAGCCTTCAACTCATCGAGTGCGTGAATTGACTCGCCGAGTTGCTCTGTTAATGAATGGTCTCGTTGAGTCAGTTCATGGACTCGGCGAGTTCACAAGTCAGAGGCCATAAAATCGACCTTTTCAGCTTTGAAAAATTAAAAAGCATCAAATATAATAGAAAACAATCCTAGGGTCTGATACCACTATTGGGTTTTGAGCACTATAACACTCCTATGGTTCACATGCAACCCTAAATTCTTTGGATCTATGTTTTCTCTAACTATACATGCATTTTCAATTTTTTCCAAAGCATTCTCCCTAACTAGCATACAATTGTTAAATGAACAATACAACTAGTTAGATGTCTTACCTCTTGAGCACCCCAAGTGTGATGCCTCTAATGGTTCACAAACACCAATATGCAAGAGGAGGCTTGAGAGAATAGGTAACTTAGCACAAAATCAACTTCACTATCTTAGAATGAATGGGTGGTCGATTTTGGGACTAGGGGTGTGCTTTTTTAGTGTTGTTAAGCTAGGGTTACATTCGTGCAAACCCTAATGCTCCATGACCTTTCACATTCTTATGCTCCATGGGTTTAACCTCCATGGACTATCCATGGATTATCTCATTGGTTTAGACCATCTAAATAATCATTGATTTACATAATCAATCCCATATATTTAATTAATCTCTTTTGACGACAAAATTAATTCCAAATTAATTCTTGATCAATACTAATTAAATAATATGATTTCATATTAATATGTTATACTTGTAATATATCAATAAATGATAAATTACTTTCCATACTTTACACATTCCATAAATTAGTATAAAAATACTCATTTCAAATGTAAAGAATCTATATCGCAAAACATTTCAAACACATTATCAAAACATTCATTCTTTTAAAACGTTCTTCGCTTTCAAGAACATTCTTGCCTTCAAGGTATTCTTTCCAAAAGTATTTAACACTTCAATTTGAAAATGTTTCATATATAAAAAAATTAGTATTTCATTATCATAAAATCATTTTCCCATGTACCCCAAAGTGGGAAAAATGTCAGCATATACTCACCGAGTTCTTAAATATATATTGCCACTATAACACCCTGAGGTTCAGGTACTTCTATATCCATCCCTACAATTTTATTATATGACATTTGGTCCCTAAGTTCAATAGAAGGTGGCTTGAAGCTCTAGTGGCAATATTGTAATTTTAGGGCAGGAGTAGTACACTAAGCGTACACGAGGGTACGCTGGGCATACACTTAGGGAGGCTCAGGCCGAGGATGTGTTATGGATCAACCGAACTTGAACATGAGGCAGCGCAGGTGGCTGGACGTAGTCAAGGATTATGACTGTGAGATCCTTTACCATCCAGGTAAAGCGAATGTAGTGGCGGATGCCTTGAGCCGCAAGTCGGCTTGGTCTTCAGATGGTGTATCGTGTATGAGGATATCAGTGGATTCCCTACTTTTGGGATTGAATAGGGAGGCTCGGGCCAAGGGTTTTCGGGAAGAGAATTGGAAGAAAGAGAGGATCAGAGGTGAGGTTTCCCAATTTGTTTCAGAGAGTCATGGGTTGTTGACATGATGTGGTCGAGTTTGGGTTCCGACGTCTAGGGGATTCAGAAAGATTGTATTGGAGGAGGCTCATAAAGTCTCATTTTTCTATCCATTCGCAGGCCACAAAGATATACCAAGATTTGAGATTAGGCTATTGGTAGCCTTGTATGAAGAGAGAGATAGCTTGGTATGTGGAGAGATGAATAGCCTGTAGGATGGTCAAGGCTGAGCATTAGAGGCCGCATGGTAAGCTGCAGCCTCTGGAGGTTCCCATGTGAAAATGGGAGCATATTTTGATGGACTTCATCACCAAGTTGTTGAAGACGTAAAATGGTTTTGATACTATATGGTTCATCGTGGATCGACTGACCAAGAGTGCCCATTTTAAAGCAATTTGAGAGAGTTCCTCGGCCAAGAAGTTGGACGATGTGTACGTTCACAAGATCATTTCCCGCCTTGGGGTTCTGGTCTCTATTGTTTCATACCGTGATGCTTGGTTCACCTCCCGTTTTTGGCAGAATTCCATGAGGAACTGGGCACATGGTTGCACTTTAGTACTGCTTATCATCAGTAGACCGATGACCAGATTGAGCGAACGATACAGACCCTTGAGGATATGTTGCTGGTCTGTGTTATCGATTTTTGTCGGAGTTAGGACTCCTACCTACCTCTTGCGGATTTCTCCTACAGTAGTTATCACTCCAGCATTAGTGCTCTGCCTTTTGAGCCCTTGTATAGGAGGAGATGTCGTACCTCGGTTTACTAGGGAGAGATTTGCACACTCCAAAGCTCACAAAGCTTGTTCCCAACTTATGGAACACTCTTATAAATGTGGTCAAGCACATAAAACCAAAATAAACCCCATTGTAAGTTTTTAATTCAACCATGTAATCTTCAATTCTATCATTACACTCCAATGCTTATAAACACTCAATTGAAAGTGTTAAGAGCTCAAATTGCTCCATAACATTCTTCAACCTATATGACTTATTCACGAATCATTTATTGCATTATTGGGTGTTTTCTAATGCATAAAACATGTTATTTTTGGGTTTTATGTACTCTAACATTCCTATGGAACACATACAATGTAACGCCTGTGTTTCTGAGCTTGCCATTTTTAGCAATGTAATAGTCTAGGTTAACCTTTATAACCCGTTTTGAAATAATAAGATTGTATTATTTGAGTATTATGTGTTTTGTGCTTAATTGCTTAATTATGTGGTTTGATTAATTAAGAATAAAAATAAGCGTCAAAATTTAAGTGTAAAATAAACTTAATATCTTTGAATAATGTTGTAGTAGTTGAAAGGAGGTTTCCGAATATATATAGAACGCCCAAATCTGACTTCGTATGAGGAAGTTATGATTTATTGAAGTTTCGACTTAGCGGTGTGCAGCCCGAAATACTCGATTTGAGATCGAGCGGTTTTTAGCCGAAGCAATCTAAACGAGGATCGAAGTTCTCGTTGTTGGTGTCGAAGCGATAAAAAGTTAGGCGAAAACGGACGTCAAACGAAGAAGTTATGAATTTATAACGAAGTTTTTCTGTCGCGGCCTATTAAAAATAAATAATAAAAATAAAGTCAAAATTAGCCGACAGAGTCTAAACGAAAGTTGTAGAGCGTAGTCTCACCTTCGCGTGGATATAAAGAACGTCGAAAACGGAGTTCGTATGAAGAAAATATGAATTTCTGAAGTTTATTAAATATTTTATATTTAAATTAAATCTTTAAATCCGACATTATCCGAAGAAGAGTCAGCAATCCGATCCGAAGTACGCCCCGCGTACACCGAGGATGTCGACATTCGCACTCAAGTCTTCGGATGACGCATGCAATGACGATTTCGGAAGCAGTACGCCCCGCGTACTGCAGTACGCCCTGCGTACTCCGAGGCTCCATCCTCTTATAAATAGGATCCGAAGGCAGCCGATTCTTTTGTTCATTTTCTCTCTTCTCTCTCCCGTTTTGCATCGTTTTGCATGCCAGAAATATCCCGAAGCCCCGGTATTATTCTCGAGCCCCGAGACAAGTCCCGAGATCCCGAAGATCCCGAGAAGTGCGGTTCCCGAGCCGAAGCTCTGCCCGCGAGAAGTTCGATTTTTGTGAAGATCTTTCAAATCTGCTGAGGATTACTACTTCTGCAAGTCGTAGTGCTGTCCGATCATCTTCTGATCAGGTGAGTGTGTAGTTACCTTCTTCCAACACATTATTATTAAGTATTTTATATAAAATACGTGCTATGTGTATATATTTTGTTGTTATATGTGTGAATGTATATTCACTCTCTTCTATCTCATAGATATGATTTATTCTCTATGAGATATGTGTTATGTGTGTGTGTGCCTCATCTGTTATGTGGAATATGTGTTGATTAAAGCATGCTATAGAGGTTTTTAAACTATGTATAAAAATGTATATTTTTATCTACTAATATGTTGGGTAGAACATGGGTAGATAGTTGGTGTGTAATAAATAAATGAAAGGCCTCGTCGTTGTTTGATTTAGTCATCTAGCGGAGTTTAGATGACGACCACGGGCTATTCTAGACAGTCTTGTGGAAACATTAGCAGGTTCGCCACCTGTAGGTGTTAATGAACTTGGGTTTTCATTCGCTGTACTCCATCCCCCTCATGGTTGCCTTATTTGACTTATATTGCTGAGGTACCCCCGAAGCATGTGTTGTCGCCCCGATGAAATATTCTTAGACTAGGTCCCTTGTGTTAGTTATTTTAGGGACATAAAGTGAGAATAACGGGAATGGGTAATTGGGTTATTGTTGGTTGGTGGAAATTAAATATGATTATTTATTGTGGTTTGAAAACCCTATATGCTCACCAGGCTCCCAAGCCTGACCCACTCAGTTTTATTTGTATTACAGGAAGTGGCGCGAGGGCATAAGATGGATGAACCATCAAGTTGTTTTGTTTACAAGTCTGTATATGTATATATTTTTGTTCAATGACTTGTAATGTTATCGTTTATGCTTATTGGTCTGTATCGGAACATGACACCCCGAGTTTTGATTATATAATGAAAAATACATTTCTTTTATGAAATGCTTTGGTAAACATTGTTTTTTCATGTTTTGTTTTTGGGAAAAAATTCCGTAACTCTTTCAAATCAAAAAGATTTACTCTGAAATTATTTTAAAAGCATAAATGAAATCGGTCTTTTCTGGCCGAGATTTTGGGGATGTCACAGTTGGTATCAGAGCATTAGTTTAAGCGAACTAGGAATTTGTAGGGTTTCTAGACTTAAACTTAGAATGCTAAGTGGAATTGTGAGATGTGTGTCTGTTGTGTTTTAGACACGAGCACTGGTTTATTTTAGGAAAGTTGCCTAAAATGCTTTTATGTGCTAAATGTTATATGTTGCCATATATGATATTATTTGTTCGGATCTATGGTCTGTTGCCGACCGGATCTAGAAACCTTATGTGTGTAGGATTCTAAGCGTACGTCTACGATATTAGAACTAGCATGTAAATGTTTCGGAGTGATAAGGATGATTTGAATATCTATCATGATTAAGGATCTAATTTCACCTTATTCGGTGTGTAGATCAAAATGGTGAGAACAAGAAGTGGAGTTGGAAATGTTGATGAAAATAGGAATCAACCACCAGTGATTGAACAAGTACCTGTCGTAGCAGCAGCACCTGAGCCAATAACCATGGCTGGTGTGCAAATGATGATTCAGACGATGTTGGATCGTCATATGGATGAAACTAGACGGTTGCTTCAACAGAATCGTGAAGAACTGTCAATTCGTGTGGAAGAGCCTGAATTAAATGAAGGGCACTCGGAAGGGGGAAACTTCAGTGGGTCTATTGGTCAAGCCAACCCACCGATAGTTAGGCAAGATAACCATGATGGAAGGAATGATGGAATGGGATGCAAGTACAAGGACTTTCTAACTTGCAAACCATCGACCTTCAATGGAAAGGACAATCCGATTGGGGTTATGGATTGGATCTCCGAAATGGAGTTAGCCTTTATGATTTGTGGCTGCAGAGGCAAGTTGCAGACTATCTATGCAGTGCGACAATTCCGAGGTGGAGCCGTTCGTTGGTGGAACACTCTATGGAAGACGTTGAGCCCTAATGAGCCACTGCAATTGTCATGGGCAGAGTTCTTGGTGCAGTTCAAGCGCAGATTCTGCTCGGCTCAAAATTTGTTGGAGTTGGAGAACAAGTTTCTGACATTGACAAAAGGCAGCATGTCAGTTGATGAATACACCAATAGCTTCACCGATAAGATGGAGTTTGCCTTGCATATCGTCCCAGATGAGTTGACAAAGGTGGACCGGTATGTGAAGGGACTCCCATGGGAGTACGAGGTGCCAGTACGTCAGGCACTTACTCTAGAGGCAGCTATCTGGGCTGCCAAGTCTGTTGAGAACATGATTAAGGGAAGAACCACCGACAAGGTTGAGGTTGGTGAGAAAAGAAAGTTTGAGGGAACATCTGGTTCCGGTAAGAAGGGCAAATTTTCGAAATCTGATTCGAAAAAGTTTGGAGGAAAAGGAGGCGAAGCGAAGTGGTGTGATAAGTGTAAGAAAAAGCACTTTGGGAAATGTAGCGAGGATGTGACCTGCTACAAGTGTGGAAAGGTTGGACATTTTGCCAATGAATGTCCGAACAACAAAAGGATGTGTTTTGGTTGTAATGAAGAGGGGCATATTTTGAAAGACTGTCCGAAGAAGGAGGCAGCTAGGCCCAACATTCCACCAAAGCCGAAGGCGAGAGCCTTCCAGATGACACTTGAGGCTGCGAAAGATGAAGCTGATGTCGCTTCAGGTACCTTTCTTGTTAATAAATTACCTGCTCAAATTTTGTTTGATTCTGGAGCCAACTACTCCTTTATTTCGCATGAGTTTGGTAGAAAGCTAGCTATGCCTGTTGATAGACTAGATGATGCTTTATTAGTCGAAGTAGCTAGTGGCAAGTTTGTACCTGTTAGCCATCGTATGAAAAACATCTTAATCGACCTTAATGGGAATAAGTTTCATGAGGAATTATTGCCTATCGAGCTTAATGGTTTCAACATCGTTTTGGGAATGGATTGGCTTAGCACCAATGATGCCGAAATTTTATGCAAGAAGAAGATAGTTAAAGTAAACCTGCCTGGGAAAGATTCATTTATGGTGTATGGGGACAAACGCAGAGTGAATTCTGGAATCATTTCTCTAATGAAGCCAGAAAGTGTTTGACCAAGGGATGTACATCATATTTAGCATTCGTGATTGATGCTAAGAAAGAAAAGAAGGTGATGTAGAGTATTCCAGTGGTGTGTGATTATCTGGAAGTATTTACCGAAGATCTTCCTGGATTACCACCTGATAGACAAGTGGAATTCAGAATAGACTTGTTACCAGGAACCACGCCAATAGCAAAAGCACCTTATCGATTAGCACCGACGGAGATGAAGGAGCTGATGATGCAACTTCAGGAGTTATTGGAAAAAGGTTTCATTAGACCTAGTTCATCGCCCTGGGGAGCTCCGGTGTTGTTCGTGAAGAAGAAAGATGGAAATATGAGAATGTGCATTGATTATAGAGAGCTGAACAAGGCAACAATAAAGAATAGATATCCGTTGCCGAGGATTGATGACCTATTTGATCAATTGCAAGGTTTGAGCTATTTCTCGAAGATCGATCTAAGGTCAGGATATCATCAGCTGAAAGTAAGAGAGCAAGATATCGAGAAGACTGCATTCAGAACTAGATATGGACACTACGAGTTCTTGGTTATGTCGTTTGGACTAACCAATGCTACGGCAGCGTTCATGGATTTGATGAATAGGGTTTGTAACCCGTTCCTTGATAAATCTGTGATAGTGTTCATAGACGACATTCTGATTTACTCGAAAAGCCAGGAGGAACATGGCAGACACTTGCGAGAAGTGTTAGAAGTTTTGAAGAAGGAGAAGCTGTATGCAAAGTTCTCCAAGTGTGATTTTTGGATTCGTGAAGTCCAATTCTTGGGTCACGTGGTCAACCAAGAAGGGATAATGGTTGATCCAGCAAAGATTGAAGCTGTGATGAAGTGGGAACAACCGAAAAGTCCCACGGAGATTCGAAGCCTTTTAGGATTAGCCGGATATTACCGAAGGTTTATCCAAGGCTTTTCTTCGATTGCTACTCCATTAATAGCTTTGACCCACAAAGGAGCTACTTATGCTTGGAGTGATAAGCATAAAGAAGCATTCGAGAAGCTGAAGAAGATGCTATGCGAGGCACCGATACTTTCTCTACCCGATGGAGTTGAAGACTTCGCTGTTTATAGCGATGCGTCTGGGGTTGGATTGGGTTGTGTTTTGACCCAAAGAGAAAAGGTGATAGCATATGCGTCCCGACAGCTAAAATAGCATGAAAAGAATTACCCAACTCATGATTTGGAGTTGGCAGCGGTAGTTTTCGCTCTGAAAATATGGAGGCATTACCTCTATGGCACGAAGTGCAAACTTTTTACTGATCATAAGAGTCTCCAATATCTCTTTAATCAGAAGGAATTGAATATGAGGCAACGACGCTGGCTAGAATTACTTAAAGACTACGACTGTGAGATACTTTACCACCCCGGTAAAGCTAATGTTGTTGCTGATGCTCTCAGTCGGAAAGTCAATCTTGAAAGGAAAAGGCCAAGAGCGTTGAGAATTGAAGTTGTCTCGACCATTGTGGAAAGTATAAAGAAAGCTCAAGAGGAAGCTTCTGAGAAAAATGACCGAAAGGAGGAACGTTTGGGTAAAACGTTGGTGTTTGATACAAACGGTCATGGACTGAAGGTATTCCAAGATCATATTTGGGTACCTAAGTCAGGAGGAATTAGGGATCTTCTGATGGAAGAAGCTCACAAAACCATGTACTCAATTCATCCGGGTAGCACTAAAATGTATAGGGACCTGAAACCCTACTACTGGTGGCCGACGATGAAACTGGATGTTGCAAAGTATGTGGCTGAGTGTGTGACTTGTGCGAGAGTCAAGACACAACATCAGAGATCTTACGGGAGTTTAGAACATTGCCTGTGCCTATGGGTAAATGGGAAGACATTGCTATGGACTTTGTCACTAAACTGACCAGAACAAAGAATGGTCACGACATGATTTGGGTGGTCGTTGATCGATTCACTAAGAGTGCGTATTTCATAGCAGCCAAGGAGAAATGGTCTATGGAGAAGCTTGCAAATTCTTACGTGAGGGAAATTGTGAGGCTTCACGGTGTTCCGTTAACAATTGTATCGGATCGTGATAGCCGTTTCACCTCAAGGTTTTGGAAAAGTCTACAAGAGGAAATGGGTACCAAGTTATGTTTAAGCATAGCTTACCATCCGCAGACTGATGGTCAGAGTGAAAGAACAATACAAACACTTGAAGATATGATGAGAGCATGTACCTTGGAATTCCTAGGTAATTGGGATGAACATTTACCTTTGGTAGAATTTTCCTATAATAATAGTTTCCACTCGAGCATAAAGATGGCACCTTATCAAACTTTGTATGGACAAAAGTGTCGTACGCCGTCTTGTTGGCATGAGGCTGGGGAAAAGCAGTTTATGGGACCGGAGATGGTTCATCAAACTGCTGAAAAGTTGAAAATAATTAGGGAAAGAATGTTAGCAGCTCAAGATCGTCAAAAGAGCTATGCTGACAAGAAGCGAAGGCCAATGACCTTCGAAGTTGGAGATTCGGTTTTGCTTAAAGTCTCGCCGTGGAAGGGACTTATAAGATTTGGTAAAAGGGGAAAGTTGAGTCCAAGGTTTATTGGACCGTTTAAAGTTCTTCAGAGGATTGGGAACCAAGCTTACAAGCTCGAATTACCCGAAGAACTGAATGGAATTCACAACACTTTTCATGTGTGTTATTTGAGGAAGTTCACGGGAGAAGTTCCCGACATAATTCCAATTTCTGAATTGAGAATTGATGAGAACAAAAGGTTGATTGAAGAACCAGAGGCAATTGTTGACCGAAAGACTAAGAAGTTGCGACGCAAAATGGTTGGGTTAGTGCTTGTCCGATGGAAACACACGAATGGGCCGAATCTCACCTGGAAGACGGAGAGTGACATGTTGAGTCGCTATCCACATTTGTTTGTTGATGTGTGATTCCGGGGACGGAATCATTCTAAGGTGGAGAGAATTGTAACGCCTGTGTTTCCGGGCTTGCCATTTTTAGCAATGTAATAGTCTAGGTTAACCTTTGTAACCCGTTTTGAAATAATAAGATTGTATTATTTGAGTATTATGTGTTTTGTGCTTAATTGCTTAATTATGTGGTTTGATTAATTAAGAATAAAAATAAGCGTCAAAATTTAAGTGTAAAATAAACTTAATATCTTTGAATAATGTTGTAGTAGTTGAAACGAGGTTTCCGAATATATATAGAACGCCCAAATCTGACTTCGTATGAGGAAGTTATGATTTATTGAAGTTTCGACTTAGCGGTGTGCAGCCCGAAATACTCGATTTGAGATCGAGCGGTTTTTAGCCGAAGCAATCTAAACGAGGATCGAAGTTCTCGTTGTTGGTGTCGAAGCGATAAAAATTTAGGCGAAAACGGACGTCAAACGAAGAAGTTATGAATTTATAACGAAGTTTTTCTGTCGCGGCCTATTAAATATAAGTTCAAAATTAGCCGACAGAGTCTAAACGAAAGTTGTAGAGCATAGTCTCACCTTCGCGTGGATATAAAGAACGTCGAAAACGGAGTTCGTATGAAGAAGATATGAATTTCCGAATTTTATTAAATATTTTATATTTAAATTAAATCTTTAAATTCGGCATTATCCGAAGAAGAGTCAGCAATCCGATCCGAAGTACGCCCCACGTACATCGAGGATGTCGACATTCGCACTCGAGTCTTCGGATGACGCATGCAGTGACGATTTCGGAAGCAGTACGCCCCGCGTACTGCAGTACGCCCTGGTACTCCGAGGCTCCAACCTCCTATAAATAGGATCCGAAGGCAACTGATTCTTTTGTTCATTTTCTCTCTTCTCTCTCCCGTTTTGCATCGTTTTGCGTGCCAGAAATATCCCGAAGCCCTGGTATTATTCTCGAGCCCCGAGGCAAGTCCTGAGATCCCAAAGATCCCGAGAAGTGTGGTTCCCGAGCCGAAGCTCTGCCCGCGAGAAGTTCGATTTTTGTGAAGATCTTTCAGATCTGCTGAGGATTACTACTTCTACAAGTCGTAGTGCTGTCCGATCATCTTCTGATCAGGTGAGTGTGTATTTACCTTCTTCCAACACATTATTATTAAGTATTTTATATAAAATACATGCTATGTGTATATATTTTGTTGTTATATGTGTGAATGTATATTCACTCTCTTCTATCTCATAGATATGATTTATTCTCTATGAGATATGTGTTATGTGTGTGTGTGCCTCATCTGTTATGTGGAATATGTGTTGATTAAAGCATGTTATACAGGTTTTTAAACTATGTATAAAAATGTATATTTTTATCTACTAATATGTTGGGTAGAACATGGGTAGATAGTTGGTGTGTAATAAACAGATGAGAGGCCTCGTCGTTGTTTGATTTAGTCATCTAGCAGAGTTTAGATGACGACCACGGGCTATTCTAGACAGTCTTGTGGAAACATTAGCAGGTTCGCCACCTGTAGGTGTTAATGAACTTGGGTGTTCATTCACTGTACTCCATCCCCCTCATGGTTGCCTTATTTGACTTATATTGCTGAGGTACCCCCGAAGCATGTGTTGTCGCCCCGATGAAATATTCTTAGACTAGGTCCCTTGTGTTAGTTATTTTAGGGACATAAAGTGAGAATAACGGGAATGGGTAATTGGGTTATTGTTGGTTGGTGGAAATTAAATATGATTATTTATTGTGGGTTGAAAACCCTATATGCTCACCAGGCTCCCAAGCCTGACCCACTCAGTTTTATTTGTATTACAGGAAGTGGCGCGAGGGCATAAGATGGATGAACCATCAAGTTGTTTTGTTTACAAGTCTGTATATGTATATATTTGTTGAATGACTTGTAATGTTATCGTTTATGCTTATTGGTCTGTATCGGAACATGACACCCCGAGTTTTGATTATATAATGAAAAATGCATTTCTTTTATGAAATGCTTTGGTAAACATTGTTTTATCATGTTTTGTTTTTGGGAACAAATTCCGCAACTCTTTCAAATCAAAAGGATTTACTCTGAAATTATTTTAAAAGCATAAATGAAATCGGTCTTTTCTGGCCGAGATTTTGGGGATGTCACATACAACCCTAATGCTTTGGATCTAGGTTTTCTCTAATTCTACATGCAACATTGGTTCGAAAGCATGAAGCCTCGACTAACATATAAAATTTCATATACGAATCATAAGACAAGTTAGAAGATTATATTTTGATGTAGCTAGTAAAACTTTGGAATTGTGAGAACTTAGCACCCCAAGTGTTGTTCCTTAAACAAGTCACAAACAGCAATAAACAACTAAATGGATATGAGAGAGGCTAAGGAGACTCTAAAATCGAATTCTCTTCTTGGAATACAAGTATTGGATGATCTTAGGGCTGAGGATAACATAATTATATGTGTAGAAACCCAAGAGTCATGTGAAACCCTAATCCACACATATAAGCTTATGATCCATGCATTTGATTTGGACTAACACTTCATGGACTAATCCATAAGCTTAGCCCATCACAAATCAATCATGGATCATTAGCCAAATCCATATGTATCAATTTAATTAGTCTCTTTTGATCACTAAATTAATTCTTGATCAATACTAATTAAATAATATGATCTCTCAATTAATATATTATACTTATAATATATTAATAAATCATAAATAACCACTTACTCAAATATCCATCTATCAAATTGTTCTGGTGAAGAAAATCCGAAATGGACCATGCTACTATCGGGTCAAGTACATACCAATTATAGTTATGGGCTTAGACACATAATCCAACAGTCTCCTACTTGGATAAGTCTAATAACTATAATTGCCAATGTTACTTAAAATCCGATTAGCAATCGTAACTCTCAAAAACCCGTTGTCACACTCTGATGCGTCCATTATATAAGTGATCATATAATCCTCTGTTCTACAAGATATCGTGTGGACAAAGACATGGAATAAAGTCATACTCATTGTCCAACAGTTTGTTTCCCGATTTCTGATTTTTTTGACATAGAACTTAATTAAACACATCAATTTATTCCTGACCGGGCCCAACACATAAGTCAAAACAAAATCATAGAGGGGCCCAAGATATCACTTCTAATCCTCTCAGATATAAAAGGAACGGATAAACATTGACGTATATACTTGTACTAACTACTCGTTAAATCATACACAAAAGCACGTTTTATAACATCGAGTTACCGATGTATTTTCTCACTATCAATGTACAACCAACTCATAATCAACAACTCATATATCTTAGTTTGAAGACTATATGATATTATCATCTCACAATCACTCGTGATAAATTCCATGAAGTGATTCATGTGAGTATGGGTTTAATCCAATACTCAAATCTTATTTCAAGAGCACTCATGAATGTTTGTAGCAAACTTTTCTATGTCTAACACCTTAGACAATCTTACAAAAACCCATTCATGACAGTCTACTTTCATAACCTTCTTCCAAAGTATGATCGACTGTGGATAGTTTGAATAATCTTATTATTCTGGAAGTCAAAACATGCAAAATAAACAATAGTAAACAATTGACACAAGACAATATCTTTACTTATAAATAAAACTCCTTTTATTCAATCATCAAATGTCAATTACATTTTAGCTATTGCAAGTTTCTAAATGTCTATCTTATCATTAGAACTAATACCGTTCTTCAGCCCGATTCTCTTAGCGTGCTGCAAGTGCTTAACCCTACTCAGTCCCTTCGTAAGGGGATCTACTGGGTTCTCTTTTGACAATACCCCCTTCATTACGAGGATTCCTTCTTCTATTTGATGTATTATGAAGTGATATTTTTTGTCGATGTGCCTGGAACTACCATGATCCCTTGGTTCCTTGGCTAAGGCTACCGCACCCTAGTTGTCACAGAAAATCTCCACAGGCTCCTTTACAGCTGGTACAACTCCAAGGTCTCCGATGAAGCTCTTTAGCCATATCGCCTCCTTTGAAGCTTCACTTGCTGCTATGTATTCTGATTCGCACATTGAATCAACTACAAATTCATGTTTGGAACTTTTCCAAGTTACTGCTCCACCATTTAAGGTAAATATCCAACCCGACTGAGAGTGGAAATTATCTCTGTCGGTCTGAAAGCTGGCATCACTATACCCTATCACTCTCAAGTCATCACTCCCACCAAGGGTTAGGATCTAGTCCTTAGTTCTCCCCAGGTACTTAAGAATGTTGTTTACCGCAGTCCAGTGAACTTTACCAGGATTCCCTTGATATCTGCTGACCATGATTAAAGCAAAGGCCACATCAGGGCGAGTACAAGTTATAGCATACATGATCGACCAACTGAAGAAGCATATGGTATTTGACTCATCTGCGGTATCTCAACATTTGTACTCGGACTCTAAGTCTTACTCGGTTTGGTATTTCTCTGGATAGGTAGTTCTCCTTTCTTGGAATCCTCCATGCTGAAGCGTTTAAACACCTTATCCAAGTAGGTACTTTGACTAAGTCCTACTAGTCTTTTACTCTTATTTCTCAATATCCTTATCCCTAGAATGTAAGCAGCGTCCCCAAGGTCCTTCATAGCGAAGCACTTTCCAAGCAAGGACTTAACCTCCTGCAAGGTTGGAACGTCATTTTCTATGAGTAGTATGTAATCCACATACAACACCAGAAAGCTAACTATACTCCCACTAGCTTTGACATATACACAGGACTCATCTTTTCTTCTCGAAAAACCAAACACTTTGACTTTATTATCGAAACAAACATTCCATCTGCGAGATTCTTGTTTCAATCCATAAATGCATTTTTTTTCAAGCTTACACACTCTATTAGGGTACTTTTCATTGACAAAACCCTCTGGCTGATTCATGTAAACATCCTCAGCCAACTTCCCATTAAGGAAAGCAGTTTTGACATCCATTTGCCACATTTCATAATCATGAAATGCAGCTATGGCTAGCATGACCCTTATAGACTTAATTTTAGCCACTGGTGAGAAGGTCTCATCATAGTCAACTCCAGGAATTTGAGTAAAGCCCTTCGCAACCAGTCGTGCCTTATAAGTGTGTCCTTTCCCATCCATGTCAGTCTTCTTCTTGAAGATCCATTTGCACCCGACCGTCTTACGACCTGGTACATTGTCAACCAAGTTCCAAACTTGATTATCATACATGGATTGAATCTCATGTCCATAGCCTCTTTCCATTTAGCAGACTCGGGGCCTATCATGGCTTCCTTGTAGTTGTTAGATTCATCTAAATTTACCAGTGTACTATCACTGATAAATGTATCACCTTCAGTAGTTATATGGAAACCATAAAACTCAGGTGCATGTCTAACTCTACTGGAACACCTCAGATGTAAGGAATCGTTAATCGGTTCAACATGAGTTTCCTCCTCGGGTTGAGCGCTAGTGTTTGTGAAAGACCCCTTTCACGCTTAACATTATCATAAAGTCAAAACATGCTACTCGCATATTCATAATTATAATTTACATTAATGGTCTAATTACAAAAGCATGGATACAAACCGACTAACAAAGTTTTTACAAAGTTTCATAAAATATATAACTACCCAGGAATTTATAACACACACACACACACACACACACACACATATATATATATATATATATATATATATATGTATGTATGATAAGTACAAACATAGTAGTGTTACTATTCTAAGTCTTCCAACAAAACATGTTTACTCTGGATGCTTATCACCTGAAATAGTTAAACACTGAGAGGGATAAGCGGGTGACGCTTAGTGAGTTCAACAATAGATACAATATAGTGCTATGTCATATATATATATATATATATATATATATATATATATATATATATATATATGCGTGCGTGTGTGTGTGTGTATATATATATATATATATATATATATATATATATATATATAACAATATGACAGGAACAAAAGAAACAAAGGACAACAAGGGCATATGTGTATCATATAACATGCTTTCCATATCAACCAATGATTAGATTCAAGGGTTTACAATCAATGAGATACAACAATTCAGGATCATAAACATGATATACATCATAAAAACTTAAATCCAAGTGGCACACAAAATACAATTTCTGTTTATCATATTGCTAGCATATATAGGCTTTCAACCCTACCCAGCCCGAAGCCAATACCAAAGTGATACGAATCATGCTCTACATGGCCAAAGGCACAAAGCGAATACCAAAGTGATACGAGACATTCTCTACATGGCCAAAGGCATGAAATCCAATATCAAGAAATAGCCACTTAAATCAATTGCAGAGGAAAGCACATTGCACATATAACACATAACATACAATTGTCCCTATATTGAACTCACCGTGAAATAACCGAATGTTGCGATGAAATTACCCCTTAAGTGCGTTTTGCCGGTAGAATCTAACTAAACACTGTCATCAGTTAAAGATCATTGGCATGGGAAAATGGCTCAAAATCAGCAATATGGGAGAGACGGTTTCATTTTTGTGTAAACAAAAACAAGAGGGTTGGTCGTCTATTTATAGGTCGAATATTCGACTCTCACGTTGTGAGCCATATAAGCTCATGTCGTGAGCTTATCCTGATCAGCTCGTAGGCTTTCCACATGTGTTCTAGGCTTGAGAGGTGTCGATGGACTACCTCACGTCGTGAGTTATTATGCTTACATCGTGAGCTTTGTCAAATCTCGAAGTTTATGCTCCGAACTTCAAAAATTCATATCTTTCGTATACAAGCTCCATCTTTGATGTTATTTATATCCACATGTAGGTGAGACCGTGCTCTAGAACTCTCATTTAAACTCCATCGGCTAATTTTGATTTATTTTTTAAATTATAATTTTTAATAGGCCGGGACAGGAAAAGTCCATTAAAATTTCATAACTTCTTCATCCGACATCCGTTTTCATCTGTCTTTTTACCGTTGAACTACTATTGACGAGACCTTCGATTCTCTTTTAGGCTGTGTCAGCTAAAGATTGCTTGATGCATAATTTAAATTTTGATTTGTACATTGTTATGCCGAATCTTTGAAAAATCATAACTTCCTCATACGAACTCAGATTTGGACGTTCTTTTATGCACGCTCTTGGTTTTACGTATACTACAACTCACATTTAGATAACTATGGCTAAAAAGTATTTTATTTTAAACTCACTTTTTAGGTTGTATAGTGTCGTGCCGGTTCTGTCGCGAAACTTTGATAGGTCATAACTTTTCGCTCGGAACTCCGTTTTCGACGACGTTTTCGCCTATACGTTTCTAACGAAATAATTTACAACTTACAGTAACATTAGTTTACTTCTTTCCATATTAAATGTTATATTTTCATTAATTCTGATAGTTGAATTTTTGATCGGAATCACATAAGACTTACCATCACTTCTAACGCTTTCCGAATGACTCTAAACATAGTTTTACTTCAATTCTCATAAAACTATCTTGTTAGAACTCAACGTTCAAAACCATATATTATTTAATAATATTCGATTTCAAACTAACAAACATACAAAACACGATAACTAAACAAGTTTATTAACGTGTATGTTACAGTTTGAGGTTCCTTCATCGCTTAACTCTTGAAGCTCTTCAAGGTCACTTTGCCTCCCACTATCCTCTTGGCATGAGTTCTCTCTCGCGAAAGACTCATCTCCTTGCAACGAAGACAACATTGTCACTCGGTCTATCGAAGAGATATCCAAAGGATTCCTATGGATATTCGATGAAAATACAATGCTCACCTCGAGGTTCGAGCTTATCGTGAGTTTCTTTTTCTCACAAAAGCCTCGCGACCCCAAACCTTGATGTGTGCTAACGAGGGAACCTTCCCTGTCCACATCTCGTGAGTTGTTTTGGAAACCTTTTTAGCTGGGACTAGATTAAGGATATGGGCGGTAGTCTCTAAGGCATACCCCTAAAATGAGATAGGTAACGAAGCTCGACTCATCATAGAACGAACCATGTATAGCAAGGTTCGATTGCGCCTCTCAGCCACACCATTAAGCTGTGGTGTCCTAGGTGGCGTCAATTGTGAAACAATTCCACATTCATTAAGATAGTCGTGGAACTTGATACTAAGATACTCTCCTCCTCAATTGGATCGAAGCATCTTTATCTTCCTGCCCAGCTGATTCTCCACTTCTTGTTTAAACTCTTTGGATTTTTCAAAGGTTTCTGACTTATGCTTGATTAAGTAGACATACCCATATCTACTATAATCATCAGTAAAATTCACATAGAAGCGGTTAGCATTCCTTGTGGCGGATCTAAAGGGTCCACACACATTGGTGTGTATGAGATCCAACAAATCCTCACCCATTTCACAAGTACCAGTGAAGGGTGACTTGGTCATCTTTCCAAGCAAACAAGATTCACAAGTGCCATCCAACTTTAAGTCAAATGACTCCAACACTCCATCATTTTGGAGTTGGGCTATGCACTTCATGTTGACATGTCCAAGACGACAATGCCATAAGCATGCTTTATCCAAACCATTGGACGAATTGATATGCAACACATTATTTCCTAAGTTATCTACAACCATTACAGTTTCATATATACCATTACAAGGTAATGCTTCGAAATAAAATGTACCATTATAATAAGCATTAACACCACCAATTTCATTATTAAAAGAAAAGGTAAAACCTTGTTTATACAAACTGTGAAAAGAAATAATACTTCTTGCCATATCAGACGAGTAGCAACAATTATTCAATTCTAATTTTAACTCATTACTAAGCATTAATGAATAAACTCCAATCTTGGTGACAGGCGACTTTTTCCTATTCCCCATTATCAAGTTCATCTTCCCATGCTCCACATCCCTACTTCATTTTAGTCCCTGCAAATCAGAACAATTGTGAAAACCACATCCTGTATCAAGGATCCAAGAGTTAGCATGTGATGAGTTATAAGACAGAATAGTGTAAATACCTACAAATCAGGGCTTAATCTTTTGATCCTTTATTTCCTGCAAGTATTTGGGGCTGCTTCACTTCAAGTTCCCTTTTTCATGACAATGGAAGCAGTCGGCTTCCTTTGGATTTGAGGAGGGAGTAGCAGGACCACCTTTGGACCCACTAGAAGAGGATCCAACATGGGACTTTCCCTTGTGGCTCTTTGAGGAAGCTTTCCTCTTCTTTCCTTTCCCTTGTCCAATTGCCAAGACAGGGGCAGTAGTGGTAGGAGTAGGTACAACAAATTTACCTTTGAGACTATTTTCAGCAGTCCTTAAAAGGCCTAGAATCTTGCTAAGAGTGACATCCTCCTTGTTCATATGATAATTCATACGAAACTGATCATAACAAGAAGGAAAAGAGTGTAAAATGATATTTATGGCCAACTCTTCATCGAAGTTGACATGCAACTTCAACAAGCGGTCCACAAACCTTTTCATCTTTTGCAAGTGGGTCGTGATGGACTCTCCATCCTTCATTTTGGTAGTGATCATGGACGCTATGATTTCATACCTTTCCTGCCGTCACTTTGATGGTATCTTTCCATCAAATCTTGGTGCATTTCATAAGGCCGAAAGTCCTCATAGGACTTCTGCAGTTCAACAGTCATGGTTCCAATCATAATACACGACACTTTGGTCACGTCCCTCTGATGGGCCTTGTATTCAGCAATCTGTTCGGGAGTAGCAGTAGATTCATCAATCTCCTTAAGCTCTTTATCTAGGACATATTCTTTGTCCTCATAGCGAATGGCCATTCGGATGTTTTGAATCAAATCATTGAAGTTTGAACCATCAAAAATGACCCTCCCACGTAAGTTCATGAGGGAGAAAGAGCCTGAACGGATTGGGTTTGAAGCATTGTTTGAAGTAGACATCTGAAAAGAAAGGACAAAGTTTAGATTAGATAAGGATCATTAATATGACACCCAAACTGAAATATTAAGGCTAGGATCCAACACAATATTTCAAAATTCGGAAGAGGGATGTCGTAATCCAGTTGTAAAATATTTGAAGGTAGGTAAATGACGATTTACCAATTTCCACCATGAAAAACGAAATAGATAATTAAGTTTTAAATGAATTGAAATTCCTAGATTCTTTTTAGATTCATTGAACTTTAGTGGCATGTTTAAATCTCGATTTTGACCTTCAAGTTTGTGACTGGGATACCGAGGATCACAAACAAGGTGTGAATAACCATGCAAATATGCTTGGTACTCTCAATGTTACAAATCACCTAATCAATGTGTCGGTTAACCACACACGCTCCATTGATCCATGATTAACATCGAGCTACCCTTTGCCACACATTGTCAGTCCCAAATTAGTGTGTCGGTTTACCACACACGCTCTACTAACGACTTAACAAGGTGCAAAGTGCAATTTCATGGAATAACACCATTTTCACATTTTTTCCTAAAGTAACTAAGATTGGGAACTTATAAAAGTTTAGTTACTTTAGATAATTATCATTATACTTATTAATGAGAATTAATGTCCTATCCTACCCGTTCGGCTAACGACCCTCCACTAGTCAAGGAAGTGGTGGGTGAGAGTGGACACCCATTAAGCCAACATTTTATACGTAGTAACCTTATACCCCCCCCCCCCCTCTTATAGACTGGCTTCGTGAATGATGCCTACTAATGGTAAGATTGACTTGTCTTATACATACATACACACACACACACATATACATATATATATATATATATATATAAGTATTAAACTTTAATATTATAATAGTATAAGGGTTGAATTTCAAACTTTAAAAATTCTAGCGTTTTGAATTAAAGTTTCATAAATGAGACTCTTCAAGTTCCAAACTTGAGGACAAGTTATGAAACCTTTCAAGATCTCTTGAATTCTATAACTCAAAATAGTTAATGGTTTCATAAATAAAGATTTTTCATATTCCATAACTTGAGGACAAGTTATGGAACTTTTCAAGAAACACATAGATCAAATTAAGCTAATCCAATTATCATATAATTCATCATTTACCAATCTGACCTAGTTCATTTTCAAGATAGTTTCAAAATTTACAAATAATTAGTTTTTCACAAAATTAAGTAATTATGTTAAAATTTGACAAACCTCATGTTTTGGATGGGGATAAACATTATCAAGTCATTAAAATCAAACTTTATGCATCAAAACAGTTTGTGGTAATGATCCTAATCCAAAACAGTCCAAAAACTCGAGAATTCTGCCATCAAATCATCCAACTCGTCGAGTCCCATTATGGACTTGTCAAGTTCATGAAAAAAATCATCCAACTCGTCGAGTTCAATGATGAACTCGACGAGTTGGCCCTGGCAGAATCTCGAAATGCAGTTTTTTTAGCTTTGAAAATTACCCAATTGCATTAATACAATAGAAAACACCCATGGTTCTGATACCACTGTTTGATTTTATGTACTCTAACATTCATATGGTGCACATACAATCCTAATGCTTTGGATCTAAGTTTTCTCTAATTATACATGCAACATTGGTTCCAAAACATGAAGCCTCGACTAGCATACAAAATTTCATATATGAATCATAAGACAAGTTAGAAGATTAAATTTTGATGTAGCTAGTCAGACTTTGGCCTTGTGAGAACTTAGCACCCCAAGTGTTGTGCCTCAAACAAGTCACAAACACTAATAAACAACTAAATGGATATGAGAGAGAGGCTAAGGAGACTCTAAAATCGACTTCTCTTCTTAGATTACAAGTAGTGGTCGATCTTAGGGATCAGGATAACATATTTATATGTGTAGAAACCCAAGAGTCATGTGAAACCCTAATCCACACATATAAGCTTATGATCCATGCATTTGATTTGGACTAATCCAAAAGCTTAGCCCATCACAAATCAATCATAGATCATTAGCCAAATCCATATGTATCAATTTAATTATTCTCTTTTGATCACTAAATAAATTCTTGATCAATACTAATTAAATAATATGATCTCTCAATTAATATATTATACTTATAATATATTAATAAATCATAGATAACCTCTTACTCAAATATCCATCTATCAAATTGTTCTCGTGAAGACAATCTGAAATGGACGATGCTACTATCGGGTCAAGTACATACCAATTATAGTTATGCGCTTAGACACCTAATCCAACAATTATAACACAATTTATTCCCATACTAAGCTCTTAACAATAAACGATTTTTCAATTCCATAGTTAATTCCCAAAATCCCCTTATGGCCAAATACTCCATAAATTGAACTTGATATCATTCAAGTATTCATGTTTTTTGAATTTAAATCATATTATTAGTATCAAATCATGTTTATATGGATCATATACTCATTAAATGCTCACATACCAAGAATTACATTGATTTCATCACAATTTCTCTTAAAACCATCTAAAACCTATGTTTATACTTGATTCTACCGTCATGGATGTGTTTGAGTATTCCAATTGGATTCATTGTCATCAGAAATCATATAGGTCATATAATCCATTCCAATTTCATATATAAATAAAAAAATACCCATTTAGATGTCTAGAGTTCATGGAGCTTTTTAACCAAATCATCAAGTTCATCAATGGGATGATTGGATTGAGATTAACCATGAAAACCCTTCAAGGGAGGTTAGAAACCAATACCCCATTATGAAAACCACTCAAGGTAGGTTAGAAACCAATACCCCATTCATTTTATCCCTTGAAATTCGACATTGGGATTCTACCCACTTCATAAAATCGATTTCTAGGCCAAAAGGGGAAGAGATTTTACCTTGCAAGCCTTTTTTCTTCCCTTTCTTTACTTGGTTGCTCAAATCACCTCTTGAATCAAACTCTAGAAGCCAAGGAGATGAAAATTGCCATCAAAGAGTTTTCCTTCGTCAATTACAATCCAAAGAAGAATTAAGGAGGATTGCATTTTATTTTCCAATAATTTTCACAATTAGTCCCTCTAGTTTACATCTTTTAGCCAAAACCCACTAAACCTCAATATCTGGCTTTACCTCAAGTTTTGAAATATTAAGTCATTCTCCATCCATTTTATAAATTTGGTAGTCCCTTCCACTAATTGAGTACCCTTTGGTCAAATCACTTTGCCACTTGACACTTTTGGCCCTTTAACTTTTAAAATGTTATTATTTTCACTTTTAGCATTCCAAACTTCATAACACTAAAGATATGATAAATCCTTGATTATTTAACTATATACATCATCTTTCATTTATTTTCTTCATTAATTTAAAAACAAATTCTTAAATTTTTATGATGTTACAATTATCTACCCCTTAAAAGGATTACGTCCTCGGAATCACATTGCGGGCAATCTAATTGGAACTTCAACTCGTCACTTTTTAATTTCGTCGATGACCATATAACCTTGGTCATTTTTTCACAATGTTAATCCATTCTATTAATTAATAATACATCATTAGGGGCTATCAACCCTCTTAGACACTTTTGCCCTTTTGTCCCCCTTTTGAACTTTTAACAAATTACTCTAATAATGATATAAATTATTTTAAGACATACAATATCATCATATTCCTACAAAATTGAAGGCATGAAGAAGTATTATTGGGCTCTTCAACCCATAAGTCATCATTTGACCATTACCTCACTTAGGCATTCTACGTTGCCTAAGTACATCATTTCATGCTCAACCACATCATCATTATTTTTTTCTTCTAATCCCTAAAGTAAGTTACCACAAAGACTTAGCTTCCGAAATATATTTTCATCTTGCCCATTTTAACCAACTATGGTATCAAAGTCTCAAACATAAAGTAATATACCCTACTTTGCTTGAGCACTTGCCAAAACACGATTCGCATGGTCCGCACTCTAACATCTCATATGGACTACATGCTAAGGAATTATATGGTTTGCATACCATTTCATTTCTATCACTATAATCACAATTAATTCGTTGTTGTGTTTTTGTCACACCCTCAGCCGACGGCAGAAATGTCGGGCCGTGCGACGTTAGGGCGTTGGATAATAAATTATTGAACATACATTGAACAGTACAAACCTATATATATATATATATATATATATATATATATATATATCATTTCTATTATGGATAAAAATATTACATCATAATACGTTTCTGAAAATAATAGAAATTCTAATACAAAAGGTGTCTTAGCAGTTAGGCATAACTACAATAATAATAAGTCTTCGGTTGCTTCATCGATCAACCACTGCTTCTGGGGGTTCAATCTTCCATCTCTCGGTTTCCTAAGAATGCATGTGTTTTTGAAATGTCAACATAATGTTGGTGAGTTCATATGTTTTTATACTTTGATAATACTCTTGATACATAACTTTGTTAAGCTATAGAAGTATTTTGTTTTCTTGATTGAGAATAGTGTGATTACTATTCATGGGTACTAGGGTTTCTGTAACTCTTATACATCATATATATCATTATTGTGTCCATAATGTAGGAGTATACTTAAGGAAGTGAGTGCCTTAAAAAGGAGGCTATCCATGAATTAACTCAATGTATGTTAGTGGATATAGTCCAATCCTCACCTATATAATTGTACACTTATAACGTACTAGAGGTTCGATGTTTCATTGTATGATTATATTAAATAGATATCCTTGGCAAAGACAAATTGGCGGAGTGGCGATATAGCGATTAGTAGAGTTGAGTGACGGCATAATATAATATTATTATCTGTTTGAATCGAGCGTAGCGGCGGCATAGTATAATACTAGTATCCGTTTGGATCGAGGGTAGTGACGACATAATATACCACTATTATCCGTTTGATTTGAACGTAGTAACGACATAATATACCACTATTATCCGTTTTGAGTCGAGCGTGGTGACAACATACTATACCACTATTATCTGTTTGAGTCGAGCATAGTGACGTCATAATATACTACTATTATCCGTTTGAGTCGGACGTAACGACGACATAATATATTACTATTATCCGTTTCAATTAAACGTAGTGATGACATGATATACTACTATTATCCATTTGAGTCGAGCGTAGTGACAATATAATATACTACTATTATCCATTTGAATCAAACGTAAAAACAAGAAAAATATAAAATACAACTATAGTTTTGGACTTAAAAAAATATACATTTTCAAGACATTATTTTTATAGTTGACTTTTTTATGAGAATAAAATTCAAGTTCTAAACTTCAAAAATATAGAATACAACTCAGTTGATAGTTGTTTAATGTTTATATTTAGTTTATTATGTATGTAAAATACTCTTTATTTTCTTATTTTAAGTCGGTTTAAGTGGATAGTAATTTTTGTTACTCCCTTTCTTTATTGACTAAATTTCATAATTGGTCCCTATGGTTTGCAGAATATCTCATTTTGAGAACTTTAAAGGAAAATGTCACGCATGTCACGCCACTGATCCATGTGATTTGCGAAATTACACGAAAGGTCATACTGCCGTTAAATCTAACTTTTCAGCTATTAGATTTTATTGAAAAAAACTATTTTACCCTTATACCAAACTTGTAATATATTACAAACCTCAAGGACCATTTGTGTAATTTTGTAAATTTGAAATTATATATATATATATATATATATATATATATATATATATATATATATATATATATATATATATATATATATATATATATATTATTTCAACATGATAACTCTTTTTTTTATCTTTTGATATTTTGTTTTCTATTTTTGTTTTATAATTTTAGTTATTTATAGTTTTTTAATGTTTTTATTCAAGTAAATAAACTTAAATTTGACAAAGCATGTCGAAATCGTTTTTTCTTTAATTTTTTTAATTTGTGAATTGAATCATTAATATTTTTTCTTTATTTTTTTTTTAATTTATGCACTTACGGTTGATGTTTTTTTTTTACTTGGATGTTCTATTATAGTTAATTTTTTAGCAACTTTATATTTGTATTTATCATTGTCATTACTTAACATTTTCTTTTCTATTTTTTTATATAATTTTGGTTATTTATTATTCTTCTATTGTTTTTATTTATTTTGATTCAAGTAATGAAAAATAGAAAAACAAAAAACAAATAATCAAACACCAAAATTGTAATATAATCTAATATATTAATACAATTTATAGTTTTCATCTTTTGTTATTTTGGTATTTTTTAAAAAAATTTGTATTATTTTAAAAAAAAAATTTGTATTAATTAAATTTTTTTCCTATTTTTATTCTTTTCATTGTTTCATTTTACTTTTCGTCAATTTGATAACTTTTTTTTGACCATTTCCAAAAAAGTGTAAAATATGTAAATATATCAAAGTATATTACAATTTTGGTGTTTGATTTTTTTTTTAATAATTGGTTATTTATGGATTTTATAATTTTTATTTTGATTCGAGTAAATAAAATACTTATATTTACAAATCTAAATAAAGAAAATAAACATAAAATTTTAATTTACTCGAATATATTTTTTTTACAAAAACCATAAATAACCAAAATAATTAAAAAAAATAGAAAACCAAAAAAAATCAAACACCAAAATTATAATATACTCTAATATATTCATACATTCTACACTTTTAGAAAAAGATCAAACTATTTTTTTTATCAAAGTGATGAAAAATAAAACGAAATAATGAAAAAAATAAAAATAGGAAAAAACTAAAAATTAATACGAAAAAATTAATAAAATAATACAAAAAAATTTTAAAAATACCAAAAAAACCAAAAAGTATATGAAAAGTGTAAAATTTATTAATATATTAGAGTATATTACAATTTTGGTGTTTTAGTTTTTTTTTCTTCCTATTTTTCATTACTTGAATAAAAAAAATAAAAGAATAATAAACAACTAAAATTATAAAAAAAAAAAAAACAAATGGTGAAGTAATGATAATGATAAATGCAAACATAATGTTGATAACGATATTAACTATGAATCGTGCAAGTAAAAATCAAAACATGAACCGTAACAACGTAAAATAAAAAAGAAACATTAACGCTTCAATTCACAAATAAGAAAAAATTAAAAAAAAAAACGATTTCGATATGGTTTATCGAATTTAAGTTTATTTACTTGAATCAAAATAAATAAAAACATTAAAAAAACCATAAATAACTAAAACTATAATATAAAAATAGAAAACAAAATGACAAAAATATATAAAAAAAAGTTATCAAATTGTTGAAATTATATATATATATATATATATATATATATATATATATATATATATATATATATATATATATATATATATATGTGTGTGTATATATACATGGAATTTCAAATTTACAAAATTACACAAATGGTATTTGAAGTTTGTAGTATATTGCAATTTTGGTACAAGGACAAAATAATATTTTTTTTTTATTAAAATCTAACAGGTGAAAAGTTATATTTAATGGCAAGAGGACCTTTCATATAGTTTTGCAAATCACAGAACCAGTGACGTAACGTTTTCCTTGAAAGTCCTCAGAATAAAATATTTTGCAAACCACAATGACCAATTATGAAATTTTGTCTTATTTATTTAATCAAACAATTGTTTACATAAAATAAATATATAAGTCACACAGTTAGGTCTTGAATAAGTCAAAAACTGTTTCATAAAAAATGTTTATTAAAGATAAATATTAACTTATAATTACTTTCCGTCATCACTCCCCCTTTGTGATTTATCAAACACTCTCTGTCCATAAAAAATTTAAAATCCTCTACTCATCAGAAATCGTAACCCCTATTGGAAATCTTATCCTCGTTGTCAGATTCAAAAACCCTTGTCCCATTGGAAAACCTTCAACAAAACAACGATGTTTGTAAAGAGGCGACATGGTGGAGATTTCGAGCAAAGACGACGGTTTATAAGAATCTTAATTCTTGGAAAACATTATGGCGACTATATATGATACATAGTTAATTATAGACTACCAAACCCTTATTAGTGGTGATGGTTTTGCGCCCCTCATGGATGTTATCTTCATCGAGGAAATCCAAAATGGTTTTTCCTTAGATTTTGGTAATTGATTTTTCAAATTCGGACATTGATGAGCCCACCACATGGATGTGTGGGTGTGTAGGAAGATTATTAAGAAGAAAATCAAATTATTTTGTGTTTTCCAATAGTCAAAACTAGGGAAGATTCCCGCTTTGCGGGATTAGATGCACTATAGGAATGCACAAAAGGAAAACATTTGTCTTTATCTTGTATAGAAACTTTTTGGAAAGGATATATGTGTGAAAATCAACAGACTACAGGGACACAAAGTATAATTTACCCAAAAATAAGCGTAGAGGAAATATTTAAGAATAACATATGCACCTCTTCACATGAGTACTCCAGCATTAAATTTGCTCCCAACCATAAACACACAAAATTTGTATTATCAATCTACACCCGCGAATAGATGCCTTAAAATATTTCAAAATCTGTAAGTAGTGACTGTTAACAAAATAAATAAATAGGAAAAAAAAATATTACACAATTCAATGCAAGAAATAGTGTCATACTTTTATTTTTTTCTGTTACAGAATTGAATATTGCTATAATTAGGAAGAATATTTTGGGTACAATGTTGCAGAAAAGAATATTTCTCAAAATATCAATCACCCATATAAAAATTGATCAATCCAAGAAGAAAAAGAAAGGATTTGGTTTATTTTTTTTATTATTTTTTTTACAATAACTAACTTAATCACTGTCCGTTTTACCTTGTAAAGTAGCAACAACATCTAAGCACTTTTTAATATCTGGAATATTTGCCTACAATGTAAAAAGCATATATTTATATAGTTTGGACCATATCTACATAAAAAATATCAACAATCTATTAATGTTTTTGATTAAATGAATAATATTGTTCATTTTTTGTTTATAGGTCATTCAGTACGTATATTACCTGAAGATCTTTCTATTTTGCAAGAACTTTCATCTCAACCACTTTGTATTGTTGAAGGCTAAACATACAAAAAAAGGAGTTGAATCTGTCAAATAAACTGGAATCTGATAAAATAAAAGTTCATTTCTCCATAATACGTTTTTAAAGTTTTCGCATCTAGTTATCCTACATATAACATGATCAGAAATTTGCCTGTAGTAGCTATAATCGGAATTTTATAATGAGATTGCTAACCTTCATTCTTTTAGTTACACAATACATCTATCCAAAGGAATTTAGAAATGTAGATACTTCTGTTTGAAGAAAAAAAATCAATTTCAGTTCAAATCTACTGCATTCCAATTTCAATTTCAGGAGCTGGACTTTATTTAACTATATTGATTCTTTTAGGTTTTCATCATGATAATCACTTCAAAATGTTATGCTTAGGATCTAGTTTGATTTTTTTTAAATTTAGGTAAAATGATTTCTTTATTGTAGATAACCTCAAAAAACTTTGCTAGCAACTAAAGCTGCAAAAATGAAAGCCTACCTGCAAGGGTATAGATGTAATTTTCTGAACGGACAACCTAAGGAAATCATTACAAAAGAAACATATTGTAATTTCTTCCACATATGATTAACCCAGCCTTCAAAAAATCTATTTTTAAAACCAACATTTAAGGAAATATTTAAAAAGTTGATTTAAAAAAGATCAAGTATGGTGTTTATACACACAAAATATGTTGGCCACTCTATTGTGAGATTCCCTTTGCATATATAATTTACACATGTAAAACCATTTACCTCTAATATTCTGCAATGCATGATAACAAAATATCAACAGAAAATCCAAAATATTTTCTACGTAATTCCTACAATTTATAAAAATGTGTGAACATACCTGATGGAGGAGGAGTTTTAGTAGTGATGGTTGATAGTAGGGGTTTGTAGAGATTGTTTGGTCTTGGTTTCATGTATAGTCCAATATTTGTGATAAGAATAAAAAAAAGTTTGATTTTCCCGATCCCTGGCATAGACTTCTAACACAAACGAACTAATGATGTAGACTGAGACCCACACAATTGACGTACACATGTAGTTAAAAACACAGGCACATACAGTTAAAAACATAAACAGACAATCAGATTGACGATTTATAGATAAAGATGTTGGTGCTTCTTGTTTGGATCGGGAAACGTAGAGACACCGATGAGCCTTTAGGACCGACCATCATCGTTGTTGCTGTAATGACTGTCGCCTTCCGTCTCCCGGCCCCCAAACGAAATTACCTGATAGCAGTTTAAAAGGGTTCGATGTCCCTACCTGGACCGACCTCGTTGCCGATTTCAGATATGTATTTAGCGAGCCGATTTCAGATAAGTATTTAGCAAACGAAAATTCTCATGGTTATGGCTGGCGTAATCGGTCTGTTATGGTGGGGCGGTGTGTCTCTGATGGAAAACGAAGGGTTCGCCGATGAATCCAGATGAAGTGGTAGTCGGAAAACGTTAACCGGCTTGGCGATTCCTTCGGTTTCCTCTCCGATCTATTATTGATGTACCGATTTAGAGAGGGAACAGGGTAAAGGGAGAATAGAGGCGCACGCGGTGGAATGCGTAGGGATGGGTGTAAGAAGGAAGTGGATACATTATGAGGAGAAGCGGTGGGATATCTGTTGTTAGCACCTCATTGGCAGTAAGCTGGAGGTGGGAGCAGACAATACGTAGATGGAAGCAGAACTGAAAAAAACAAATAAACTAAGGAAAAGTAGACCAAAAAAGAAAAATGGAAAAAAAAAAAAAAAAAACTCACCAATAGGATGCAAGTACTATTCATCATGCACTTGTAAATTATTAGTATATATATAAATAAGTGTTGTTGTTCCTATTGAAACAATTATGTGTTCATCAAGATTGGTTGATGATGTATGTGTATATGCAAAAAATAAGATACCTTAAGTTCTTCGACATATGTGCATGGTTTGTGTAATGCTTATATGATGTAATGTTTTTTTCTAGTATTTATGCGTTTTTATTTGTATCTGATTCACATTGGATATACTTATTATTGGACCTGTTACATTTTGATGAAAGGTTTGAAAATGTTAGTTACATGTAATATTGAGTTGGATACATCAAGATTATAGAATTAGATGAATTCATAGTTGGTTATATGTGATATTAAGTTGGATACATCAAGATTATAGAATTAGATGGCGAATGGATTGAAAAGCTTATTAATAGTTGGGAGAAATCAAGATGATGAAACTAGCTTTCAAAATTCATGGGTGGTGGTGGTGATGGCGGCGACGACATACTACGATACTAACAAACAATGGTGATGATTGTAGGTAGTGGCATGTTGTAGAGAAAATGTCCCTACAGATTTACTTGTTAAAACAAATTTTAGAAATATTCCCTATGACATGAAGGATATAATAGTCAAAGTACAAAAATTAACATTTACTTTTAATAGAAATATCCATAAGAACAGTTCATGCAAAAAATTCAAACTTAAGGATAATTTTTGCGAAACTTCCTAAAAAGGAACAAATCTAGTACATTTTGCTAAAACCATTTATGTAACTTTGTCTGATAAGTATTATTTAATTTGTTGATGAATCGGAACTTTTTGCACGTTTCTTAAATTAGTATTATTTAATGGTTACTGAAGAAGAATAAAATAATCTAATAAAAAATAAATTTATAATTATCCTCTAGCTTACTTGTAACATAATCTCGTCAACTACCTGTCTCAGGACCCTATAAATTCAACCCCCTCACAACTCTTACAATCACAATATTCCAAGAACAACCAATAAATTAAAGAGCTTTTTCTTTAACATACTCGGTTTTTGTTATTATTTCAGAATCAGTTTTCATCATGTCTGACGAAGAAGAGTACGAAGAAGAGATCGAAGACGAGACCGAAGTGGAGGTCGAAGTGGGCGGAGTGGGCGTCGGAGTGAACGTCCCGACGTCCGATCGTGGACTGTTAGATACTTTTGGGATGAAAGACCAACAGGCGGCGATCTCATCGGAGTTTGAACAGAAAGTTGACGTCTCTCAACCGGAACCGGAGGAGAAGAAGGAAAGCTTGCTCAAGAAACTTCACAGATCCAGGAGCGTAAGTTTTTTTGTCTCCATTTCTAACTTTTGGATGATTAAAGTCAATGATTTGATCAAATGAAATCCGATTGATTACGATATGTTTCCAAACTAAATATGTGTTTCCTTTGTTGAAAATTGTTCAACAGTCGAGCGACGAAGAGTATGATGAAAACGGAGAGAAGAAGAAGAAAAAGAAGAAGTCGTTGAATGAGAAGAACACGACACCTAAGGAGAAAGAAAGGTTTCACTGAAAAGATCAAGGAGAAGCTTCCAGACGACCATAAGGAGGAGGAGGAGCATGCCGCTCCTCCACCACCTCTGGCGGTGTGACGCACGCTGATGAAGGTGAACCACGGTGTATAATTCAAAGAGTGAAAGAAAAAAAGGAAGAAGGGAATGTGAATAAATAAGTTTGATTTTTTTTTTTCATGCGTTTGGCTTTTGGTTTTTGGTAATTTTGAATAAGTGGTTTTTGATTTTTCATGTAATTTGTTTGAAATTTATAGTTTGGTGTTTATCTGAATTGAGATATAATGTTTCTATATTGTTCTTCATGATGATTTATATCTTACAGAATCTTGTTTGTTTGTACACTTTAAATATTTGATTAAGTTGGATTATATGGTTATATTTTATTTTTGATTGAAGATCATCAGATCATTTGAACAAGTCACATAAATGGTTATATGAGGTTATGAAAATCATGACTTCTATATTGTGATCATCATTAGATGCATTTCATCAACATTAAATCTCGATTCTAGAAGGCAAAACAGAGTACTTGAAAATACCATTGATATCTCATAGATACATATTTATCATTTATTTTACATAATATAAAATATATTGATCACATTATATCATTTGTCATTATATATATATATATATATATATATATATATATATATATATATATATATATATATATATATATATATATATAGGGTCGGCCCTAGGGGTGTTCAAAATGTTCCACCGGACAGGACCCCGAAAAAAACAGGGCCCGAAAATTATCATATTTACATAGCGTGATTATATTATATATAATATCATTGACATTTAATACTAAAAGTATTGAAGGGCAGTTGGTTAAGGACGCGTCACGTAGTATTCAACCACCCGTGTTCGACTCTTTTGGGCTACATATCTCAACCTATTTTTTTGTTTTGTAGTAATGAGTATGTATATAAATATATTAGTTGGCAGTTTCTAAAGTATCTAGTATTAGACAAATTGGTGAGAGGGCATAAGCTTTTATGGGGCCTTACCAATTACCATAGTTCGATTCCTACTACATAGGCCATTTTTTTTGTTTAATTTTTTCCATTTCTAACATAGTATATAATATTTTGGATTTTTTTATATAAATATATTTTTAGAAGACCTTTTTTTGTGTCCGGTAAGGAATTTTTTTTGGTACGAAGATAAGAAATTTTTTTTTCTACATATTTTTTTGACGAATAAAATAAATGAATCACTAGATGATTCATTTGTAAGATGATTCACAAGAAAAAATTCCCAAAAAAACATGTTTATGATTCATTTTTAAATAAATTAAGAAAAAATTCACTTTTATGACAATTTTAGTGAATAACAACAAAATCATTGTATAAATGAATCATCGAGATGTTTTTTTGAGAATTTTTTCTTGTGAATAATCTTACAAATGAATCATCTAATGATTCCTTTAGTTTGTTCCTAAAAAAAATATGTAGAAAAAAAAACTTCTTACCTTCCTACCAAAAATTTCCTTCTCATTTGATCTTGACTCTCTCTCTCTCTCTCTCTCTCTCTCTCTCTCTCTCTATATATATATATATATATATATATATATATATATATATATATATATATATATATATATATATATTAAAGTTCTGTATGAAAGGAACAATAAATGTGAAAGATCTGACTGTTTTGGTCCCTTTAGTTGTTCCCCGTAGGTTTGTTTATTTCCTTCTTTTTCAGGGGTCCTTTAGGTTATTTTTAAAACTGGGGATTCACACGTGTTCTATTTGTACTTCACCGCCAGTGTAATCCAATCGGATTAGGATCAGTGTCATTATTTCCTTCTTCTTTTGCTACTCATTTCCATTGATGTCCATGTCGAGGCTGTCATGATATTGTTCTGCATCTAACTTCTCCGAGCATCAGGTTCCAGCGAAGGATGAAATACAACCCGTAACTTGGCGGGGCAGCACAAATGGTGTTGCAGCCATGGCGGTGTTTGATCTCCTTTCTTCAGTTCCAAACTTCCGATCCATTTTCCTTCCAACGCTTCCATTTTCAATTGATTTAGATCGTTCTGGTAGCGTTGCCTCCGATTTCTTCCGATCATCTCTTTACGCATTTCGATTTCTTCCGATTTCTTCTGATTTCTTCCGATTCTAGTCCTATAAACATTTCAACTGAACTGCAAAAAAATCGATGCAGGTACCTTCTCTTTCTTTTTCATCTTCAACGCGATTTCTTCCGATTTCTTCCGATCATCTCTTCTGATTTCTTCCGATTCCAGTCCTATAAACATTTCAACTGACCTGCAAAAAAATCGTCACAGGTATCTTCTCTTTCTTTTTCATCTTCAACGCCATTTGACCCTGTTTCTATGCTGTAAATTCCTAACGCCTCGTTCCCGAGTTTAACAAAAGAAAAGAAGAGAAGAGAAAAGAAAGTCATGAGAGAAAAGAAAAGAAAGGAAAGGAAAACAAAATTTTCTTTTGTGTTCCGGAGTTGGAGAGAAGTGGAAGGAAAATGAATAATTTTGTTCTTTCTTTCCAAATCCTCCCAAATCGGAAGGAAAGTTAGGAGGGAAAATGATCTTTCCATTTCCTTCCACTTCCTTCCACTTCCCTCCTTTAATGAAACTCGGGAACACAAATTTGTTATATTTTCTTCTAATTTTCACATATTTCCTTTCCTTTCTCTCGTTAAGTTGAACTTGGGAACGGGGTGTAAGATTCGTTGATTATTTTCTCTTCTACAGGTCTGATTTCTATTTCTCTTCTTTATTATTTGTTTTATAAACTCAAACCCACTGGATTCAAAGCAGGAAAGGGACATAGAGGGTATTTGGCTAAAACTCATCTAGAGATTGGGGGCATGGCCTTATGGAATGAGATGGCTTCTCTTCTGGAATGCCCTCCCACTCTACCAACTTTAATTCACGGAGGTAAGTATCGTGGCTTTTCAAGTTTCATAGATATGATCCTATATGCTTGCTTTGGTATCCAGTGGGTTGTGCCTTGTCAGTATTAATCTGGTATGTTATGAAATCAAATAAGGAGGCTCAAAATATCAGCACCCTAATACAACTACTAATAAGGACATCAGAGCTCAAGCCTGAAATAAAAGTCCAAAAACAGCAAGAAACTTTCAACAGTAAAACAGATTGGTGACTTTTCATTTATTTGGTACCTCCCAAGGAGCAGGAACGTTGAACTTAAGTGGTTGTAAGGTATATTACAGTTACAAGGGATATAGATTTATTCCAGTTTTTTAATCTTGTATATTTTTGATAGAAATTCATTGATGTGGGATAACAGGGTATCAGATAAAAGTTTGCAGATGGTTAGAGACAATTATTAGCATCTGGACTTGCTAGATATCACTAGGTATGTTGTGTTGGTCAAGGCTTTTACTTGATTCTTGAAATAAAAAGTTTCAATCTTTATCATCTTAACAACTTTATCAAAGCAAATATTAAACTTTTATGAACTCATCATTGAAAATATCCATATAAAGGTTGTCTAATGTCCCATATTTACTTATATATATTACTTCATACTGTGTTACTTCACTTACTTGATTTAATGATTTATGAAGAGTTCATTTATTTTTTTTAGCTTTACAGATGAAGCTTATAACAAACTTTCACTTTTCAACAATCTTAGATTCTTAGATCTCTGTGTTGCTCAGGTATATTATATGATTGTTTTACTTTTTACCTATGATTCTCCAAGAAAAAATAATTTATTTTTTTCATTTTTTTTACAAACAGAATATGTATGATGAAGGCCATTTCTCTAAAGCCAAATGCAACAATATTCGTATCCTCAATTTGACATGGTAATCTATATTAATCATAAATATTCATAATATCTGTGTTTTTAATGTTTTTGTATTGTGCTCTCACTCCGAATGAATGTGTTTTTGTTCTTAGTAAGTATATAATCATTTTGGATATTACTAAAGATGGCATTCAACAAATTCACTAATGAATAATCCGATCCATTGCTTATTGATATTGAAGATGAAGACAATCAAGGAAACGAAACAGTACAACCTCGGATTAGAAGAGAAGGACAAAATAAATGTTCAACACCTAAGAAGAAAACTAAAAGACAAACTGGTGGTGATGTTGATTAAAAGAAAATTAAAATGTTAATTATCAATTGGAATCTATGTTGATTATAAGTCTTCTTTTTTGGACAGGTGTGGAGCAACGTGTTAATCACACACCAGAAAATTCAATACAAAGGGATCTTAAAGTCGTAGTTTTGAGCTCAGATTCAAGTAATGTATTTGTTTAAAATTAAATTTATTTAGAGCTTATTTTTGTAGTTAGTTTTAATAGCTTGTATTGTTTTGTATTTATTAATAGAAAAGAAAATGAAACTCAAAGTCAATGTGAAGAAGTTTGCTGTAGGAAAAGCAAGGTTTTCAAAAATTAAAAAAAAAAATACAAAAACAGAAAGGTATCAATGATGATTTCATGTAATGTAAGTTGTATATCAAAGTGTCTTCAGTTATGATTATGTTGTCTATGTATTGGCAGGTTTGATTGAAAGTGTTGACATGACAGATAATAATGGAATACATAGGGAAAATGAATTGAGAACAAAAAGACGCTTTGATAGATGTAAAATAAAAGGTGATGAAGTTGTTGTTATAAACTCATGTTCAGGTAATGATTTATTTTTAATAAAATTTAGTATAGCATTATGTTTGTAATTTAGTTGTAATCACTCCTTGTGTTAAATATGTATTAACAGGAAAAGATAATGTTACTGTCAAGAAGCTTATTGAAGTTGAAGACTCTGATTTTGAAGATGTTAAACCTGTGCTTATAAGGAAAAAGAGAATGCATTATTCTTCCTTCAAAAATGATGACAAAGAAAATGTGAAGAAATTTAAAATCCAAAAGAATAAAGAAGGAAATGTAGTGAAAGCAAGGAAAATGCCTAAAGTTGTAGGAAATGATGTAGAAGAAGAAAAGCGAATACAAGTACGGACATCTCTAAATGTTTTGTACAGTTTTATGCATAACCTTAGCATGGAACAGGAAACATATATTTCTTCTATTGGTCTAGGGCATTTGTTGAATATGAAAGTGGATGGGTGTGCATCAATTATGGTACATTATGTTGTAAGGAATTTTGATGCAGATAGGATGGTACTTAACCTTCATCATGGAGAGATACCAATTAATCGGCATGTTATTCACAAAATGTTGGGTCTGCCTATGGGAAATGTTACAATAAAGTCCATGGCTTATAGAGAAGTCACAGACGACACGATAACTGTTTGGAAGAAACAATTCGATGATGAAGATAACATTAGACCAAGGGCAGTTCAACAAGTTATTATGCAAACCACACGTGCGGATTTACTCTTTAAAGTAAACATCTTTGTCCTGCTGTGTAATACACTAGGTCAGTCGATGAGCATGGGAACATGTGACCTGTCCATGTTATCAAAAGTCACGAAAGACCTGGATCTAAGTGACATTGATTGGTGTGGGTATGTTTTTGATTGCCTTAAAGAGACAAAAAGTGCTTGGAATCCAAACAGCAAAAAAGGATTCTATGTTGGGCCAATTATATTGTTGTTGGTAAGAGTTGTTTTAAATTCAGCTGTCATTCAACATTGGTTGACTTATGTGTGCATATTATTACAGTGTATATAATTAATACAATATTTATTTGTCTTTGTTGTAGTTGCTATACGTAGAAAGTGTTCGATGCGGTTCAGTGAAGATTGTACGAGGCAGACCAACAATATGTTTTTGGAATGTTGATAAACTGCGTGAGCGAGAAAGAGTAGAGTGTAGGACAATAGGTATGGGTATGGGTGAATTGCAAGAACCATTTCAAGTCATCAATGAAGCATCGGGAACTAGTAATGCAGGGCAAGAAAAAGTTCAGGTAGTATTTTATTATATTGAATAATGCATATGAAATTTAAAAATTGTTATTTTGTATAATCTAAATTAATTACATTCAAAAATGTTGACAGCGAAATGATGCAGGAGGTGTGCCAATTAGTGATGGAAGGTGTAAGGTAAAATTTTAGTATAATCATTAATAAATAATAAGCTAATAGTGCAAAAACTAATAGTGTATTAATTTTCGTAGGGAAATCAAGGAGATGAATTTTTTAGTGGAAGTGGGGAAAGTGTTGAGGTAGTTTACTACTTATTCACATTTGAATTATGAGTTATTATAGTATAAATTAATACTAAATGACATATTAATGTTTTTATTTGGTTTGTAACGTAAATATATTGTGGTGACCGTATTAGACAACTATTTCAACAATAAAGGAGATGCACGACATGCTAGTGCAGCAAAAAAAAAAGTGTTGGAAGACAAAATAAATGATGTTGTTAAGAAATATCCTGAGAATCAGTTGGTCAAAGAATGGAAAAACAAAGTAGATGATTTGTTTAATGAAGTTTCCGCATCAGAGGAACCAGAACAATCTCAATGGTGGTATGATAACGCGGCTGAAATTAAACGTACGTTGATTCTAGCAACATCTCACAAAAAGTTTGACAACTCCCCGATAGCAAAATGCAGTATTCAGATGTCACAGGAATATGCAGACTTCATGAATAGATCTGGAAGAAAATCTTTTCAGACTACACCACCATCTGAAATGGAAATGCCAATTCCTTTGTCTGTAGTACCATTCAATAATGATGAAAATGAGTTTAATAGAAAGGGGTACAGGCCTCGCATGAAATCAGAATATCTAAAATCTCCTTACATTATACGGGCTGTTGATATCATCAAAGGAGTTCCACGACAAGAAAAACGTGTAGCAGGATGGATATTCTGTCTCCAGGGAGAGCCAAGGTAAGTTGCATTTAAAATATTTTTAAAATTACTTAATTTTGTTGGTTCCTTATTAAAATTAGTATTAATTGGTCACGTCTTTTGCAGTGATATAGTTTTCCACACTTTGGATGGTTTTTCTGCTCAGAGGTTTCACATGGAAATTTTTTTCCAACATGTGAACTATTTGGTTATGTGATTGATTGTTGGAGTCAAGTGTTGAATCTTGATGAAAGTAAGCATGCACCTGAATCGCATTTGAGAGTTTATTGCAAGACAGATGTGACGGTATAATTTAATATTGATCAATGTTGATTATACTATTTTTTAAATACAACGTACAAATAAGCTAATGAGTTTTTAAAAATGGATTACAGAATTCGTATCTTGAAAGTGATTTAACAGAAAGTCAACGTAAAGATAAATTCATTGAAAATATGGTGCTTTCTATTGAAGATATGGACGCAAGCCTACATTATGTTGGATTGGTAAGAGATATATCTAAACAATTTACTTATGTGTTTATTTATCATTGATCAAATATGAGTATTAAATAAAGTGAATACATGCAAATGAATAAACGTTGCAGCTTTTCCTACCAGTCATCCGTGCCTTCGACATTTTTCTTTTTGTGGTCAATCTACAACACCCACAGTTTGTAATCATTGACAACAGCAAAGTTGATCATATTGATGAGAGATATGGTCAGTTGCCCCAAATCATTGTAAGTGATTAATAAAAGTTACATTACATAGTTAATAAAACTTCATATGTGTTGACAATGTTTTTTACATTTTCAAAAAGAGTACATAGTTGATTAATTAAAATCTCAGAATCATCCAAAAGCTGAGATGTTTTCAAATGTGATGCCACATAGACTGGAAATGCCTTGGAGAACAATAAACAACCACATTGATTGTGGTGTGTTTACGATGCGTCACATGGAAACGTATATGGGTGGAAGTATGAATGAGTTTAGAGCTGGGTTCAAGAATGAGTCTTCTGCACAAGATGATCAACTTGTTAAACTGAGGACAAAGTATTTATACAAAATCGTCACTCATGAATATAATGTGCAAAAAGATTATGTGCTCCAAAAGGTTGATGAATTCCACAAGATTCCTTCAAGACTACGTTCTCAACTGTTGGCCATTGCAAAGGAACAAATTCACACGAGATTGGATGATTTTAGTTAGTTATGTTAAAAAAGTTATTTTAGTTATGACTTCGATGGTTTCTTTTGGATAGTTTTAAAACAATGGTTTTGTATGCTAAGGATATTAACTTGGGTTGCAGAATGTACAATAGTTCGTTTTGGTTTGCTACTTTTAGTAATGGAATGGTGATATTTTATTAGTTATAATTTTACATTAACTTTTGGAAAATTAAATTATGTCAAAAATTGATGATTGTTGTTGTTTTTATATCTTAAAGTATGTTGTCTTTCAATATTGAATAATAGCATAAATACATGAATTATTCATAACATATTATACTTTAAATGCAAATTGTTTTAACTTAACAGGAGAGTATTTCACAATTTTCATATCATTAATATGTTGGAAGTAATTAATGTATTTATGATATTATTCATTATTGACTATAACAAATGGTTTAAAGTCTACTATGGTTAAAATTATGACTAAAATATACCCAAAAGCAAACATAAATCAATATATGATGTATAGGTGTTTTAAAAGTTAATCGTACAAACGTTTGTTATTATGATATACTACTAACAGTATACAATAAACTATGAATACTACTTGAATTGTATATGACTGTAGTCTATAATGATTGATGTTTTTATAATTTCAACAAAGGAAAAATATATATATTCTAAGTGCAAACTGTTTTAATCAAATAACAAATGTTTAAATTCCTGTTAATATCATTAATCTGTTATGATTAACATATTTGTATATGCTATTATTCATTGTTGAATAAAACAAAACGTTTAAAATAATGAAGGTGTTTTAAGAAAAAATAAACATACTAAATCATAGAAACATATTCCTATTCATAAATCAAATATAAAAGTAAAATCTATTGGGCAAACGAATGGGCCATTTTAAGGTTGTTTTGACTCTTGTGCAAGTTTGACTTTGCAAGTCCTCCAATTATGGTTAACATATTGATTGCAACCTGTGCACATTCTGGTTTTTTTCTTTGCAGCTGCAACAGCTTTCTCAATAGCACTAACCATTCTTTTCTTAGTTCCACTGCCTTTGGTACGTATAGATGAAGGTGGATGAATATTTATTTCATCAGGAATGCTGCGTATTCCAAGCATCTGTATTATTTCTTCTTCATCATTATCAGATGATGTTTGGTTTGAACTGACAAACTCCATTGCCTCCTGCTTCAAGTTACGTGTTTTTTCAACAAATTCCAACAATTTCTCCTTGCTTCTTTTGAAATGATCCAAGCAGTATTCAATATTGTTGTATGCCTCTGTTAGAAGTTCAAAGGTGTCATCTTCTGTTTCCATGGAAACATGTTTCATGGCAAGCAAATGGCTGGAAATTTCATCCCTTCTCTATCTTCTAAGAATATACTGCTCTGGAATCTCTTCAACATGGTTGTTTTTCAATACAGCAAAAATATGACGACACAAAATGCCAGTACGTATGAAGTGATTGCATGAACATTTAACTTCTTTTTCAGGCAACTTTAGTTCCAACTACATTGTATAATAAAAATAATGTATGTTAGTAACTGATTGAATTAACATATTAGTTGGTGGTTATTACATAATATTGAAACAAGTACATGTAATTTAAAAATAATGATATAATATACTTGTATGATCACTAATGAATAGCGTTTAAACGATGAATATAACCTTGCATTTTATCTTCAACCGTTTGCTCTTATCCGTTTGTGTAATCATAACAACTTGCCACCCATCAATCATTTCAACACTGCCAATAGAACAGTACCAGGCTGCTTTAAATATTTCCTTTTTGACCTCATAGAAAATGGTTTTAGTGTAAACCGCAGCTGCATGTTCTAGTAATCCACTTGGAAGCGTCATTTCATGCTTTGCATTTTATGTATCATGTTCTAGTTTCTGTTGACCATTCCGTTGCTTTCCAATTACAGTGTCGTAGTTCATCATGAAATAGACAAGCAAATTACCAGAGTTAGAGTATTTATTAAAAAATGAGTTGATGCTTTCAGACCTTGAAGTAGTTTTCATCAGACTGTGTAGTGGCATGTCTTTAAAATAGGTTGGAATCCAAAGCTTTCGATCCCTGTACATGTCTATGAACCATCTTTTGTCATGTAGTTTGAATCTTCTTATAAGCAGTTTCCAACTTGATTCAAAAACTTCAGGCTCGATGTAGACATTCCAAACAAGCTTAGTAAAACGCTTTCGAAAATCAGTGTTTTTTAAAAAATCAGCTGAAACCTAAAAAAACATTAGAATTTTACAATATTATCTATGAATAAACTATATATATGCTAATCGTTTTTAACAATACATAAACTATGTAAATCATTGCTGAATAAAAAATGATGTGTGTTAACTTTAACCAAAATGTACACACCTTAGCTTGTAGTTTTTTCATAATGTGCCACATACATAAACGATGATTAGAACTAGGAAATATTGCTTCAACGGCCTGTAGAATTGTTGGATCTTGGTATGTTAACACTAATTGAGGGTGTTTTCCATGTGCTTTCAAAAAAGCTTCGAGCAACCAATGATAAGATTCTATTGACTCGTTGCTTAACAAACATGCTCCAATGTTTATTGAACGTTTGTGGTTATCAATGGCTGTAAACGGCACAAAAATCATTCCATACCTGTATTAAAAAGGTAATTAAAAACAAATTGAACATTGATTATAAACTCAAAAAACATCAATAATCATATTTAAAGAAAAAAAAATAGATAACTATAAGAGCATACTTATTTGTTCGGAATGTAGCATCAAATGAGATCACATCTCCAAACTCCTTGTAATATAGCTTATCAGTTTCATCCGCCCAAAACATTGCGTTTCACACACTATCAACACATTTATACTCAAATGTGTAGTTAGGTAACTCATCTTTCCTCATGTTCATTATGTCAACAACCAGCTGTGCATCCTTGTCTCCTATAATGTTTCCCATCTTCCTTCTAAAATTTTTATAATCAATTGCTTTAGGGCCAAAGTTTTCATAACCTCCTTGCAAACTAGCTTGTCTTTATAACTAAGTCATCGTGCACGTTTGGAATAGCGTCTTTCTTCTTTAGTTTCTAGGGGTGGTTGTGCTTCTCTTCAAACTCATATATTTTACAAGCATTAGTTCGCATATGTAACCTTTCAAACTTTATCAATGCATTGCAGTCCGTGATTCTGAAGTTTGAGTTTCGTTTATTCCTTCCAGTTCCCTCAGGATCCAAAGTGTCGGTTGATCTGTTAGGTATTTTACCCATTTTGTTGCACACTACATACCTTCTTTTAATGGTTTTGTCACCAAACCTCGTTACTGTATTTAACCTGACACCAAAACCTATTTTATCTGCATATAATTTATACATTTCAACCGCCGCCTCTAATGATTGATAAGTAGCATCTACATCTGGCATGAAATCTTTAGGAACAATAGGTTTCCACAACTTGGTTTTCCCACCGGGCGAGTCAACAACATTACTATTGAATGATTCCTCTTCAGAATCAATTCGATTTGTACCTGTTTTTTTAGACAACAAAAAACAATAATGCGACATGAGAGACATGATATAAATTTAGATCAATTACGTATTCATAAACTAGGAGTCCCCATAAACTAAACAATTTTCTAATCATAATCATCGTGCGTGAAACAGTAATCAAAGTTGAAGTGTTTACTCATTTTAAAATACACATAACTATGTCAAAAGATCTAAATCATTATTATATATAATTGTGTTTTCGCATAATCACCAATGCTTATCAACTTACGAAACAATCTACAACGACTTGTGATATACACAAGCATTAACTAATTAATACATAAAACGTATATGATTAATCATATACAAATATGTACTGAATAAATGACACTTCTTAATCATCATATACATACATTCAATACTGATTGTAATACATGATCTGTATTTAAAAGATGTTCGATTGTTACCTTCACCCGCACAATCAGATAATTGAATTCTTCCGCTGTGTTGATCATCCGAATGATAGAAGTCGTCTTCATCATATTGATTATTGTCGAATGCTTCGTCGCCATATTGATCATCATGTTCGGTATCATCGCTACTGTAATCAATACAGTCTGACATCGATATTGCTTCCTTAACAAATTCCTACGTTGTTATCTTCAACCATAAACGATATTAGAGATACAAATTTCGATTGAGTAAATCACGAATGGTATACTGAAAATCAGAAATCGTATCTTCAATTAAACGATAAGTATGGAATATCCCTTAATTATAGGTAAATAATAATGGATAATATATTGATTATTAATTGTATTATATTAATTAAAAATTATATTAAATACAAATTTACTTAAATACCCTAATAAAATGATTGGCTGATAAGTGTTCTCGCGTTCTCAACCTTTTAGGTGTTCTCATTTGATCCTACTCCTATATATATATATATATATATATATATATATATATATATATATATATATATATATATATATATATATATATATATATATATATATACTAGGTTAAAACCCGTGGAACCCATGGGTATTAATTTTAAATAGAAAAAAAATAAATTATGTAATAAAATAATATATCATTAATTTTGAAAAACTTATAAATTGTAATATTGTATTTTTTAATGATTTTGTAATTTGTATCATACTAAACATGTAGTTTCAAATATTAATATTTTGGATTTATCATTATTAGATATAATCACAAACTTAAGTTGCCCATTAGCTAAGGAAATTTCAACTTTCGGACTTAAATTGTTCAAGTTATATTATGTTTTACTTGCAATATATCAAACCGATGTTCCGTAAAATAATCACAAATCATCTAAAAGACATTTTCTAATGATACAACTTATTACTACTTTTTTTTTTTTTAAAACATACATTAGTATTTGATATTATATCTTTTCAATCATATTATTCATAAAACTCATAAAAAATATTAGCTAGCATTTTCAGGTTTCAACTTGCTTGTGAATTGAAAACTATATAGTAAGGTTAACTTACTATATTGGTGAATACACTTTTGTATCATGATCTGCTAATTTGGTATTCCAAATATATTTAATATTTGTGCATAAAACCTTTTACCCTTGCCAACCATTGTCAAGATGTTCTATACAGTTTTGAATCTACTTGCTACAATTGACAAATCCCCAAAAAAGACTATTATACCCTTGGCTCTTCTTATTGCACCAGATCATCTCACCTATATTGTTCTTCCTTCCAAGAAAACTAAAATTCATCAGTTTATAACAAAGGTTAAAGATACTACAATTAGAGTTCAACAGCGAAATAATCTAATAATTCATCAAAAACTAGAACAAACCTGATATGTAATCTCTCAAATAATTATGTCTCAAACAGATCTCAGTTGAGTTCCTTTTGTATAACTGTAAAAAATTTTATGAACTTAACGATGCATTTTCTATTCAACTTTACATCCTTCCAAAAAAGCCAAAATACAAATGCATAACCGAAGGCCAAAGGAAGAATTAAAATAAAAAAATAAAAAAAAGCTTAAACTTACAACAAAAATACAAAAATGTGTTTTTACAATGCTTACTTGATATCGAATCCAATTGTATGTATTGGATCAATATCAAATTGAACATTTAGTAATTGGAAAAAAATTGGCTGTAAAAAAAGGTATCAAAGAGAAATTACCTTTGAAGTAGGATGTTGCTCGCTGCTAAATTTATAGGATTTACAATGCTGTTATAGAAATGGTAAATTGAAATAGAAGAGAAAAAAATTACAGTATTTACCAAAAAGTAAATAAGGATCTCACAAACCTGTGACTGAAACATCTCGTCTAAACTGGTATTACTATTAGAAATAGTATTACTATTAGAATGCTATCCCACAGTCTGCAAGAATGGTATTACTATTAGAAATAGTTAAATAAATGCAAGAAATAGCAATGAACTTTCATACATGTGTTTATTATATTTATAGCATATCCTATTTTAATGAAATCTGATAATTTATAGCAATGCAAAACTAGTTTATGTAGTAATTTCAAGTTATAATGTCTTAATGTATATAAAAATATTTACTTACAATGTATATGAATTATTAGATTATATTGTTATCTATAAAACTTTACCTTAAGTGGATGGAAAAAGAAAAGCTCTTGTTTTTTGCCCAGGTCTCTATGGTCATATTTTTTGGCTTCCTCCAGCAGGGCAATGTATTCATGTATAAATATAACAAAGCCATTATAAAAAAATAACAAAAAAGAAAAGAAAATAATAAATGAAAAGAAAGTTACCTTGAGGCGTTTTTTGTCAGGATAAGATATCTCATAGACTCTTTGCAGATATATAACAACAAACTTCTTCAACATTCATGAAAAGAAACAACCAAGAGCACGAACACAACCACGAAAAATCACAAAATAAAAACTAAAATCAAGCAACGCCTCACCAAACCAGAAATAACCAAGGGGTAAAATGGTCAAGGTAATAAGATTTCCATAGTGCCAACATATCACCACTCTTTTCCATAAGAATCACAGCTCAAAAAAACCATTTAATTGCATCACAATGTTTCCCTGCTTTATAATTATCCATTCCTTTGTTCTTTATAATTAACAACTTCATATATGTATTTTCAGCATTACTAAATCTACAGGGAATGATCAAAGAATCTACCAAATAAAATCCATGGCCCTTAGTTCTCATCTATGAAGAAAAAAAAGGCAACTTAAAATTCTCTCTAAACAGGGTTCACTCAGACATTTTATCAAGCACATAATAGGCATGAAATTATGTCACACAAAGAGTTACTTAGCAAAATGGTCATGAAAATTTATACAGAAGAAAAAACTGAAAATCAAATGTTGGGACATGATATAGATATAGAGAACAGGGTGAAAAAAGGCACCTGGAAGTTGTGTGTTGAGGGCACCTCCGACGTCCTCCTTTTTCTTGCATCCATATTTCATCTGCACTTTGTTCTCGAAGATAAACTTCTCTCTATCAAATCCTTTCTTCTTTCCTTTCAAAATCCCCAAATCAATGCTCACAATTCGTATGTTCTCGAGGAAGTTGAGTTTCTTGTATTTTTTATTTTGAGGGGAGATATGGAAGAGGTTGAAGCTGCTTACAATTCCCGATCGATGGTTTTGGAGAACATCAAGCGCAAACCCAGAACAAAAGCAAAATAACACAAAACCCGATTTCCGCTTTGTCTTCTTCCAACCAATCACAATGCGTTGCTATTTCTCTTTCTTCTTGCCAAAACATCGACGAGTCCCCGGTAGCGACCCACTAGCAAGTGCTAGGGGCGGTGTTTCAAGGTGGCTAGCGAGCGCAGCGAGGCCGGTGGGGACCTCCAATTCGTTTAGCCTTACAATATGGGATTGAAGAATAAAGCAACAAACTGAAAATGAGCAAAAAAATATTTGAATGATAGCAGCAGCAGAAATCGTAAACAATGCAAGAGCTAATTCATGAAATCTAAATAATTAGGTGAAAAATGAATCGAAAAACATACCAAATTAACACCAATCTTGCTAATTATCATGAGAATCCCGATAATTTGAGAGCTGATTTCTGGAGTATAGTTAGGACAGTAGCGGAATTGAGGAGTGTAGAAGAAATGGGGGCATTTGTGGAAACTTACATTGAAAGAATGAGCAGGAAAATTTGATTGGAAGCGGCTTAGAGAATGCCACGTGGCATAAATCCTCTTATTTATTAGGATATATATATATATATATATATATATATATATATATATATATATATCATTTCTATTATTATAAAAATATTACATTATAATATGTTTCTGAAAATAATAGAAATTCTAATACAAAAGGTGCCTTAGCAGTTAGGCATAACTACAACGATAATAAGTCTGCGGTGACTTCATCGATCAACTAGTACTTTCGGAGGTTCAGTCTTCCATCTCTCATTTTCCTAAGAACACATGTGGTTTTGAAAGGTCAACATAATGTTCTTGAGTTCACATGTTTTTATACTTTGATAATACTCTTGATACATAACTTCGTTAAGCTGTAGAAGTATTTTGTTTTCTTGATTGTGAATAGTGTAATTACTATTCATTGGTACTAGGGTTTCCGTAATTCTTATACATCATATATATCGTTATTGTGTCCATAACGTAGGAGTATACTTAAGGAAATGTGCTTTAAAAAGGAGGCTATCCAGGAATGAACTCAATGTATGTTAGTTGGATATAGTCCAATCCTCACCTATATAATTGTATACTTATGACTTACTAGAGGTTCGATGTTTCATTGTATAATTATCTTAAATAGATACCATTGGCAAAGACAAATTGGTGGAGTGGCGATATAACAATTATGAGAGTTGAGGGACGGTATAATATAATATTATTATCCGTTTGAATCGAGCATAGCGGCGGCATAATATAATACTATTATCCGTTTGGATCGAGGATAGTGAGACATAATATACCACTTTTATCCGTTTGATTTGAGCGTAATGACGACATAATATACCACTATTATCCGTTTTGAGTCGAGCGTAGTGACAACATAATATACCACTATTATCCGTTTGAGTCGAGCATAGTGATGACATAATATACCACTATTATCCGTTTGAGTCGAGCATAGTGACGGCATAATATACTAATATTATCCATTTGAGTCGAGCGTAATGACGGCATAATATATTACTATTATCCGTTTAAATTAAGCATAGTGACGACATGATATGCTACTATTATCCATTTGAGTCGAGCATAGTGAAAATATAATATACTATTATTATCCGTTTGAATCAAGCGTAGTGACAAAACAAATATAGAATACAACTATAGTTCTGAACTAACAAAAAAATATATAATTTCTAAGACATTATTTTTATAGTTGACTTTTTTTATGAGGAATAAAATTCAAAGTTCTAAACTTCAAAAATATAGAATACAACTCACTGGATAGTTGTTTAATGTTTATATTTAGTTTATTATGTATGGAAAATACTTTTCATTTTTTTATGTTAAACCGGTGTAAGTGGATAGTAATTTTGGTTATGCCTTTTCTTTATTGACAAAATTTCATAATTGGTCTCTATGGTTTGCAAAATATTTCACTTTGAGGATTTTAAAGGAAAATATCACGCCACTAATCCTTGTGGTTTGCAAAATTAGATGAAAGGTCTTATTGCCGTTAAATCTAACTTTTCAGCTATCAGATTTTATTGAAAAAACTATTTTACCCTTGTACCAAACTTGTAATATACTACAAACCTCAAGGACCATTTGTGTAATTTTGTAAATTTGAAATTTTGTATATATATAAATTATACATATAAATTTTATGTGTGTATGTGTCTATATATATATATATATATATATATATATATATATATATATATATATATATATATATATATATATATATAGGGCTAGATTATTTTGTTTCTTATATATATTGTATGCCCGTAAGCACAATTCTGGACCAATGGATGAATACAATCAATGGTCATGATCTGAAGGTCTATGATATTACAATAGGATAACATGTATCATATAATCACACAAATTTCAGCATAATGGTGTTTTAGTCGATTAACCTATATTAAAAAAGAAAATTTTTGGATTTTAAGGGATAATTAATTTTCTTTTTTAAATCTGAATTTTTTAAATTAATTCAAATTTAATTCTATTATAATTTTTAATATTAACCGATTTTATTCTGTCAGAATGACAGAGAGTCAAACATAAATTAGTAAATATATTTTCGATTTTATTCTTGTAGAATATGGTTCATTCAATATAGTATTTTATAATTAACATGCGTAAATAATTATACAACATATTATCAAGAATAACATTTTATAAAGAATACGAATTTTATTTTTTAAGAATCACTAATTACATTAATTCGTAAAGAATATGACTTATATTTATTCTTAAAGATTAAAACTAAGAATGGGTAAAAAAAAAATAAAAATAAAAACATCAAAATCTAACAAAAACACTAATCTATTCTTAAAAAATATTATTGTTAAGAAACACTTTATATATTCTGACAGAATACATTCTGCTAGAATACTCTCGTTCTCCATGTTTTCTTCTTTTTCCATATCAATGAAAACCTCTTCAAAATCTATATCCACAACGAAAACATAATCAACTTTAAAATATTAAAACTTTTAGTATATTTTAAAAGAATAAAACTATAAGTTCTAATAGAACGTGTTAGACATTAAAGACTTTTAATTTATTCTAACAGAATGTAATACTCGAGTCACTTGATCAAGTATTCCTCGAGTCACTTGATCCAAATAATTGCTTAATCTAATTACAATGATTCTAGAGCCTACATTGTAGCTAACACAGAGGACAATATGTTGGAAAATGGTCATATTATTACAAGCAAGATTGTGAGAAATATGACAGTTCAAAGATCACAAAAATTTTCTGAACAAAGTAGAACTGCTAAAAATATAGTTGTAACACCTAATGTTCGAAGGACTGTAACTCAACCAATATTAATCCAATTAAAATGACTTCAGAACCTAACATATATCTAACACAAAGGAGAATATGCATAAAAAAACTTCAAATCACTCCAAGCTAGTATCAGAGAGATATGATAGTTCAAAAATTACAAAAAAATGGTTGAAATATTTGATTCTAGCATTTTAGCAAACAATCGGTGGGCAAAATCGGATACTCATATCTTGATACTCCATTTGATGAAACATACAACATATGTAATTAATAAATACATGAATGTGACGAAATTTACAATAAAAGAATGTATACTTTCAAATACTAACGAGTAATTGAGATTCCATGCCATAAAATCGAGATTCCATTATGACAGAATTAGAACTTGATCTTCCATTCTGGCAGAATTGTTGTCAGATACACCCATAATAAAAAATTTGTGGTAATTATCCAATCATAGGAATCAAAATTGAAAAAGGAGTAAGAGGTATAAAGGACCTACAAAAACGAATTATTTCCTGAAATTTGCTAATTTCACCATCACCACCTGACATGGATTTCCATCTCCACTATTTTAATCAAGCCAAGAGAGAGGCGGATGGAGAAATAACCCAAATGGTTCCTTGCGCTTGGTTATGATTTTCAATTCAAAATCGGGTTATGCTGAATGGAGGTGTTGAATTCGGTGCCACCGAAGGAGGATTGAGATGAGGGGATGAATGAGACAGAAGGTTGCATCTTGAGGTTATGTTGCACCGTTGCAACACCACCCACCATGGAGACGCCGGTGAAGACGAAGATAAGAGTAGGGGATTGTACATAATGAAAGAAGAAAAAAAAAGAGTAGTTTGGTTTGCGACTCTTATCATGTGTCGTTTGTGAGTCTCATTTTTTTCGGGGAAGAAGATAAGACCAAATGACCCCACAGTCGTTCCTTCCTTTTGATATGAAATTAGGGCTTCTACCTTCACCGCCTTCGTTGCCTTCCAAGCCGCCTTCATTACCTTCCAATTTCTACCAATTTTGACTTTGATATCCCATATTTAAAGCGATAATAAATATATTAATTATCTACCATAATTAAATAGGCAAAGATTACTATAATACCCTCAAATGATTTATTTAATTATTTATTTTCTCCTAAATTCCTATTGGTGCATTCAAACACACAATAATTGTAGGAAGCATTTGAACCTAGTTCTTTCTCTCTCTCTCTCTCTGTATATATATATATATATATATATATATATATATATATATATATATATATATATATATATATATATATATATATATATATATATATATATAATTTCAAATTTTTGATAACTCTTTTTTTTAATCTTTTTGATATTTTGTTTTCTATTTTTATTTTATAATTTTAGTTACTTATAGTTTTTTTTTAATGTTTTTATTCAAGTAAATAAACTTTAAATTTAACAAAGCATGTCGAAATCGTTTTTTCTTTAATTTTTATAATTTGTTAATTGAAGTGTTAATATATTTTTTTAATTTTTTTAATTTTATGCAGTTACGATTAATGTTTTATTTACTTGGATGTTCCATAGTTAATATTGTTAGCAACTTTATGTTTGAATTTATCATTATCATTACTTAACATTTTGTTTTCTATTTTTTTTTTTTTATAATTTTAGTTATTTATTATTCTTCTATTGTTTTTTTTTATTTTGATTCATGTAATGAAAAATATAAAAACAAAAAACAAAAAATCAAACACCAAAATTGTAATATACTCTAATATATTAATACAGTTTATAATTTTCAAGTTTTTTTTTGGTTTCTTTCGTATTTTTTAAAATTTTTTCGTATTATTTTTTTAATTTTTTTGTATTATTTTTAAATTTTTTCCTATTTTATTTTTTCGCTGTTTTGTTTTGTTTTTCATCAATTTGATATTTTTCCTATCTTTTCCAAAAAGTGTAAAAGATATGAATATATCAAAGTATATTGCAATTTTGGTGTTTGAGTTTTTTTTTTTTTTTTTTTTTTTTTTTTTTTTTTTTAATTTTGGTTATCTATTGTTTCTGTAATTTTTATTTTGATTCGAGTAAATAAAATACTTATATTTACAAATCTAAATAAATAAAACACACATAACTTTTTAATTTACTCGAATTAAAATAAAAAAAAGTTACAAAAACCATAAATAACCAAAATAATTAAAAAAAAAAATAGAAAACCAAAAAAACTCAAACACCAAAATTGTAATATACTCTAATATATTCATAAATTCAACACTTTTAGAAAAAGGTCAAACTATTTTTTTTATTAAAGTGATGAAAAATAAAACGAAATAATGAAAAAAATAAAAATAGGAAAAAACTAAAAAGTAATACGAAAAAATTAATAAAATAATACATAAAAAATAAAAAAAATATGAAAAAAAACCAAAAAAATATGAAAAGTGTAAAATATATTGATATATTAGAGTATATTACAATTTTGGTGTTTCAGTTTTTTTTTCTATTTTTAATTACTTGAATCAAAATAAATAAAAACAATCGAAGAATAATAAACAACTAAATTTATAAAAATAAATAGAAAACAAATGGTGAAGTAATGATAATGATAAATACAAATATAAAGTTGATAACAATATTAACTATGAAGCATGCAAGTAAAAACAAAACATAAACCGTAACAACATAAATTAAAAAAAAAAACATTAACGCTTCCATTCACAAATAAGAAAAAATAAAAAAAAAGCGATTTCGATATGGTTTATCGAATTTAAGTTTATTTACTTGAATAAAAATAAATAAAAACATTAAAAAACCATAAATAACTAAAATTATAATATAAAAATAGAAAACAAAATGACAAAATGATAAAAAAAAATAAGTTATCAAATTGTTGAAATTACATATATATATATATATATATATATATATATATATATATATATATATATATACACACAAATGATCATTGAGGTTTATAGTATATTGCAAATTTGGTATAAGGGCAAAATAATATTTTTCATTAAAATCTAACAGCTGAAAAGTTAAATTTAACGGAAGGAGGACCTTTCATGTAATTTTGTAAATCACAGGACCAGTGGCGTAACTTTTTTCTTTAAAAGTCCTTCAAATGAGATATTTTGCAAACCATAATGACCAATTACGAAATTCTGTCTTCTTTATTTAATCAAACAAATGTTTACAAAAAATAAATATATAAAAAGTCACACAGTTAGGTCTTGAATAAGTCAAAACAGTTTCATAAAAAATGTATATCAAAGACAAATATTAACTTATAATTACTTTCCGTTATCACTCACCCTTTGTGATTTATCAAACACTCTTCGTCCATACAATATTTAAATTCCTCTACTCATCAGAAATCGTAAACCTTATCGGAAATCTCATCCTCGTCGTTAGATTCAGAAACCCTTGTCCCATTGGAAAACCTTCAACAAAACAACGAAGTTTTTAAAGAGGCAAATGGTGGAGATTTCAAGCAAAGAAAACGATTTAGAAGAATCTTAATTATTGGAAAACATTATGGTGACTATATATGATACATAGTTAATTATAGACTACCAAACCCTTATTAGTAGTGATGGTTTTACGCCCCTCATGGATGTTATCTTCATCGAGAAAATCCAAAACGGTTTTTCCTTAGATTTTGGTAATTGGTTTTTCAAATTCGGATTGATGAGCCCACCACATGGATGTGTGGATGTGTACGTAGATTATTAAGAAGAAAATCAAATTATTTTGTGTTTTCCAATAGTCAAAATAAGTGTTGTTGTTCCCATTGAAACAATTATGTGTTCATCAAGATTGGTTGATGATGTATGTGTATATGCAAAAAAATAAGATACCTTAAGTTCTTAGACATATGTGCATGGTTTGTGTAATGCTTATATTATGTAATGTTTTTTTGAAGTATTTATGTGTTTTGATTTGTATCTGATTCACGTTGTATGCTTTTATTCTTGGACCTGTTACATTTTGATGAAAGGTTTGAAAATGTTGGTTATATGTAATATTGAGTTGGATACATCAAGAATATAGAATTAGCAATGGCAGATCTACTATGGTGCCAATGTGGCACCGACAACACCTAGTTTTTCCAGACGTAGTGCAAAATTTCAATTTTTTTTTCTTTTTTGTACAACTATAAAATGTGTCACCGGCAACATCTACTATAAATCAGCAACACCTACTACGGACCGGCAACACCTACTATAGAATCCTACGTCCGCCCCTGAGAATTAGATGAATTCATAGTTGGTTATATGTAATATTAAGTTGGATACATCAAGATTATAGAATTAGATGACGAATAGATTAAAAAGCTTATTAATAGTTGGGAGAAATCAAGATGATGAAATTAGGTTTCAACATTCATGGGCGGTGGTGATGATGGCGGCGACGACATACTACGATACTGACAAATAGTAGTGATGATTGTTTTCGGTTTGGTTTTTTGGTTTTAGGTTAAAACGGTTCGATTTTATCGGTTTTTTTATATTTTCAATCTAACCATAACCAAACCAAATAAGATTCGGTATAATCGGTTTCGGTTTATTTGGTTATGGCTTATTCGGTTCGGTTTAACGGTTAAACCGAATAAAATTTAGCACATAAAAATAAAATATTAAACTAAAAGAAAACAAACTTACTAAACTATTACCAAACAAAGAAACTACATTAATATATAAATTATTATATTCAAGTTGTAGAGATAGATTAATATAATTTTAATCATATATGAAAATAAAAGAAACCACTTAAGGTTATTTGGTTAATTTGTTTTTGTTTTTTAATACAAAATATAAATCTATTATAATTTTATAATGGTTAATAACTAAAAATGTCATGGAAATCTTAGTAACTAATATATATATATATATATATATATATATATATATATATATATATATATATATATATATATATATATATATATATATAATAGCTTATTCGGTTTAACCAAAAATCAAACCGAATAAGATATCCTTATTCGGTTAACCAAACCAAATTAACCGAAAATCAAATAACCCGAACCAAATAAACCAAACATCATTTGGTTCGGTTTGGTTATTAGATTTTGGTTTTTTATGACACCTCTAATTATAGGTAGGGACATGCGGTAGAGAAAATGTCCCTATAGATTTAATTGTTGTTAAGACAAATTTTAGAAAATAGTCCCTATGACATTGATATAATAGTCAACGTACAAAAATTAACATTGACTTTTAATAGAATTATCCATAAGAACAGTTCTTGCAAAAAATTCAAACTTAAGGATAATTTTTGCAAAACTTCATAATAAGGAAAAAATCTAGTCCCCTTTGCTAAAACCATTTATGTAACTTTGTCTGATAAGTATTATTTAATTTGTTGATGAATCGGAGCTCTTTGCACGTTCTTTTGTTAAATTAGTACCAAAATATAAAATAATTAAACAATGGTTACTGAAGAAGAATAAAATAATCCAATAAAAAATAAATTTATAATTATCCTCTAGCTTACTTGTATCATAATCTCGTCAACTACCTGTCTTATGACCCTATAAATTCAACCCCCTCACAACTCTTACAATCACAATATTCCAAGAACAACCAATAAATCAAAGAGCTTTTTCTTTAACATACTCGGTTTTTGTTATTATTTCAGAATCAGTTTTCATCATGTCTGACGAAGAAGAGTACGAAGACGAGACCGAAGTGGAGGTCGAAGTGGGCGGAGTGGGCGTCGGAGTGAGCGTCGGAGTGGGCGTCGGAGTGAACGTCCAGACGTCCGATCGTGGACTGTTAGATACTTTTGGGATGAAAGACCAACAGGCGGCGATCTCATCGGAGTTTGAACAGAAAGTTGACGTCTCTCAACCGGCACCAGAGGAGAATAAGGAAAGCTTGCTAGAGAAACTTCACAGATCCAATAGCGTAAGTTTTTTTTGTCTCCATTTCTAACTTTTGGATGATTAAAGTCAATGATTTGATCAAATGAAATCCGATTGATTACGATATGTTTCCAAACTAAATATGTGTTTCCTTTGTTGAAAATTGTTCAACAGTCGAGCGACGAAGAGTATGATGAAAACGGAGAGAAGAAGAAGAAGAAGAAGCCATTGAATGAGAAGAACACGAAACCCGAGGAGAAGAAAGGTATCATTGAAAAGATCAAGGAGATGCTTCCCGACGACCATAAGGAGGAGGAGGAGCATGCCGCTCCTCCACCACCTCCGGCGGTGTGACGCACGTTGATGAAGGTGAACCACGGTGTATAATTCAAAGAGTGAAAAAAAAGGAAAAAGAAAATGTGAAGGGAATGTGAATAAATAAGTTTGATTTTTTTTTTCTTGCGTTTGGCTTTTGGTATTTTTGAATAAGTGGTTTTTGATTTTTCATGTAATTTGTTTGAAATTTATAGTTTGATGTTTATCTGAATTAAGATATAACGTTTCTATATTGTTCTTCATGATGATTTATATCTTACAGAATCTTGTTTGTTTGTACACTTTAAATATTTGATTAAGTTGGATTATATGGTTATATTTTATTTTTGATTGAAGATCATCAAATCATTTGAACAAGTCACATAGATGGTTATATGAGGTTATGAAAATCATGACTTCTATATTGTGATCATCATTAGATGTATTTCATCAACATTAAATCTCGTTTCTAGAAGGCAAAACAGAGTACTTGAAAATACCATTGATATCTCATATATACATATTTATCATTTATTTTACATAATATAAAATATATTGATCACATTATATCATTTGTCATTTTTGTTAAAGTTATGCGTTTAAATGTCTAATAGGTGATTATCTATATACTAACTAGGTTACAACCCGTGGAAACCACGGGTAAAAAAGAAAAACAAAATTTATAATAAAAAATGTAATGAAATATAAAAGATTTATTAAATTTTATTAAATTAATACGATAAGATATAAGTTTTGGTTGTAAGCTTAATAAAATTATGATTATATAAAACATAATATAAATTTGAATAGCGTTTAAAAAAAATTAAACATAAGAAAGTTTTCAAATAAACAAAATTCTCCATTAAATATTCAAAAATTACAAAGAAACAATAAATAAATTCCTATGAGAAATAAAACCAACACATAGAAAACTTGAAACAAAATTTGAACCACTAAAGTAATCCAAGAAAAAATCGGTCGATGTAAAATAAGAGTCCATAAGCAAAAGATAATATAGGTTAAAAGAATCACAAACATATGATATAGCCACTTTTTTACTCCAAGAGAGCCGATAATACACTTCACACTGTCCTAGCCACATCCAAATATTATCCCCACTAGGATCTATACGAACTGCCGAACAAAGTTGTAAGAAGACTTTTGACAAAGTTGTAACAACAACATAGTTATCATTGCCTGAAAATAAAAGAGAGAACCGGTCATTTATGGACCTTTTGATGTAGTTTTGTACAATCTCCTGTTATTCCTTTCAATTTTTTTTTGCTGAAAATACAAGTATTAGTATAACACATGATTTAAGCTAAGAAAAATAGTAAAAAATATGAAACAAAGTTTTAAAGGAAATAAAAATAATCTATCTGTTTCAACCATCATGTACAAATTATGGGAACTTGATGATGGAATGGTTAAAAACTGCAGCAAGACCATACGTAAACAATCATTCACTGGTAATTTAATTCATTCGCGAGAAAAAGAACTTTACCTATAAAATAGTTGATTATCTGAGGAAACAACGTTGCCATGAAAGCATATTATAAGAATACATCATTAGTTTAGTAAATATATTTCACCATTATTTATCGTGAAGCTGAATCATCAGTTTATCAAATCAAACATAAGAGCATCCCATGTAAATGATAAGAGCGTCTTACCATTTTGATTCTTTTATTATATTTTTAATGATCAGATGTAAATGATATGTTTTAGAGCTTCCCTTTTTCTTTATTTTATTCTCCTTTAAAACATTTGGTATAACAACAAAGCATGTAGAGGACGACACATCAGCTTGTTCTTAAAAGGAAGAACCTACATGAAATAAAATTAAATTTGTAAGTAAGGAATGAAATCAATTACCCATTTGACAAACTTATTGATAAAAATCACTTGTGGATTGCTGGTTTGACAAAGGTTTAATGGGAGTATTAGTATTGTTAATATGATTCATAACTACAACCCTTCTTGAATGTGATCTGGTTTTGTGAGCAAGATGTTTATAGTACTTCTGGTTAGGCCCCACATACAAACAAACCTAGACACACAAAAATACAAATGCACTCCAAAAATAAGGTACAATAACAATTAAAGTCTAAAAAGAGCTATAAGACCAAATATCGTAGTCTATCATACTGGAATTAGAACAAAAGATCATGTTGAGAAAAGTATGATGTGGTTGTAACTACATACGCCATTGTAGCAAAAAAATGTAAGTCCCCAAATTGCTTGTATATCAATCAGATACAATTGATGGTGCGGAATCTCAATCAATTGGATGATGTCAGATCAAATAGAATAGAAGGATAAGAAGAATTAAGATGAATCTAATGATGTATTCAATGAATTGAGTGATGCTCCATACACATAGATTCTCTCACACACACTATTCTTCTCTCTAGTTTCTCTCTCTACAATATGCTCCTCCTTCTCACTTCTAGCCGTACACTCCTCGCCCTAAATATATGAGACATGGGCCACTAGCAGCACACAAGTGTACAGCTGCACACGCGTGTGCGGCCGTACACCGGGTGTGCGGCCGCACACACATGTGCAGCCGTACATAGCCACAAAATTACATATTACATTATAGAAAAAATATATTTTCCTAGAAAAAAAAAGTATAAACCATATTTTTTGACCCAACAATCTCCCCCTTGGTTTATAGTTTTCTTTTCTAATTGAACCAACAAGGTCCCCCTAAAAAGTAGCTGGCTTTTCTTGTCGATCTTCATTTGGAGCTTGACTTCAGCTTTTATCTTCGATATCTTCATAGCTTCAAGATGAACATATTAATATTCATTAAATGACTTCATCTCGAGCGTTTGGGATTTTCTTCAAAATTTGACATTGAACGCACATTGGGTGAGGAGGCTTGATGTACTTATCTTGAAAGATAGCGCTTTCAGCTTGAGAATCTTCAGAGAGAACATCAAAGAGAACTAATCTTCTGGATCACTTCAACAGGTTTAAGATAGCAGCAGACTGAGTGAGGAGGCTTCAATACAATCCGTCACATAATCTTCAAGTGTAACTTCACCTTGCTTCTGGGGTTGAAAGATTGAATGTTGAAAGAATAATCTTCATTTCTTGCTCCTTCGAATGAGAATTCTTCGATGATCACGGATGAAGTCTTGGCTCAGAAATCTCGATACAGTCTCCATGAGTCTCATCTACACCTGAATTCACTTTTCAAGACAAAACAAAACTAAAACAAAGTTAGCACATAATATTTTTGGGTTTTTCATATTTTCTGAAAAAAAAAATAAAACATAAACAAAAAATATTTTTGGATTATTAATTTTTCTGATTTTTGAAAATTTTTAATTCTCCCCCTTAAATTTGTGCATAGAGAAAGATTATGATCAAATTTAACAAAAACAAAAATATTTGGGATCAAAGTTGTAAGACAGTCTTAACTTGTTTATAAGTACCTTCACCGTCATGAATAGATCTGGTCAATTGCCGGTATTGTGGTCCACTTAAACACGAAAAATATTGACAAGCTTTTCTAAATAAACCATTTATCTGACGACGACCACGAGTATTGTTGTCCACTTAAATTAAGCAGCGAGATCTACATGCAACCTCTAAATGGTTCAATTTTAGTTGCACTAGAATGTGTTCCCCACTTCCCGATATACCCTGGTTATCAAGAACTTCCAAAGAACTCCTTACTTTAGGTGAATAGAAAATTATTAAAGAGGAAGTCAGATTTAGAAACAGATGCATATGTTGTGTCCCAGGTCGGATCTATTTCAATCATGCATAGGGGACAACATATGACTAATAGAGATAGAGGGATATAGAGATAGTAGGGTGCATATGCCGTGTCCAGGTCAGATCTTCCGATCACGCAGAGGGGACAACATATGGCTAACAGATAGAAAGAATTTCATAGATAAAGAGGTGCGTAGAAATAGAGTTGCATATGTTGCATTCCAGGTCGGATCTCTTCCAATCACGTAGAGGAAGCAACATATGACTAACAGATAGAAAGAAAGAAAATAATTTCCTACAGACCTACTTTATCAGAACCCCCCAGTCATCCTATCAGAACCAGAATTAGGACATAAGTTCGTACATCAAGGAAAAGTTAAGCTACAGTTCTAGATGCGTATTAATTTAGTGTATCCCGTGGGTTGCCATGTTTATCTCACTACTCAATCTACCCGAGCGTCGTATGGTCAGTCCAATCAATCCTATCTAAATCCACACTGTCAAATCCTTCGTGCCTACAAGCACATTGATCACAGAGTCTAGACAATTCAGATTCAGTCCCTTACACTGGTTTAGACTGCCTGTTATCACTTTATCTTGATATCACATCCCAAACAATACCTACTAATGAAAAACTATAAAAAAAAAATTAAAGAAAATTGTCTTTGAACTGAATCAATGTAAGATAAACTCAGGAGTATCGAGAAGAAAAACTCAAACCGTAAGTCACCGATTGAATTTGCATCCAGAAGGTCTGAGAACAGCATGCATAATCTCATAACAGATTCGAAAATTCGTCATGTCATTAAGCACTAACCCCATGAGTGATCCCTTCCTTTCTTCGTTTCCTGCAAATGACACATACTCTCAAACAAAGTTTCGAGTGTTGTACGGTTGAGAGATGTCTCCTATTTTGTGCCTGGAACAACCACTACCAACAAACTCAAGTCTGATGATATGCCTCCATAGCTGCTCCAACACAGAGCGGAATCAGTTGGTCTTTGAAACCCAGTCCATTTTGAAACTGGGTCGACCTTTGTTATCCTTGCACGATACTCTCTCCCATGACATATCCTGTTTATCACAAACAGAAGATGTAGAAATATTAGAATCGTTAGAAGATTTGGGAGATTGAGCCTTCGAAACCCATTTGTAGTTGGGTTTGACCCATTTCATTTTCGATCCGATGGGTGCCTCGGCACTTGATTTTGAACTCGAAGCCGATCGCCGAGATGACTTTGACCTAGCCGGTCTTGGTTTCACAGGAGCATCTCTTGAACTTGACTTCTGGGCCGACATTCCCTTCTTGCCCTTGGGAGATTATTTCTTGGCCTTGGGAGTTGAACTCTTGCCCTTCGTGGCATTCCAGTCGCCATTGTCTGACCGTGACCTTGAGGGGTTTCTTTTGGAGTATCTTCCTCTTAGCGCGTTCTGCCAGCCTAGTGCATAGTAGGGAACGTATACGCGATTAGGACAATTTCGGGCAATGTGTCCAGGTGTTCCACAGTGAAAACATTTCTTTTTCTTCACTGGGAAGTTGTTTCTTCCTGCCCCTGGTGGTGTTTCCATGCCTTGTTTCCGGTTGTTCCCACATGCACACTTGCAACAAGTCGTCAACTTCGCTTGTTTTGGTGGCCTGTATTTCTCAACAACAGGTTGATCAGAAGCAACTGAGTTCGAAGCAACAGATTCAGAGCTCAAGGAGTCATTGGATTGTTCAATTGTTCTTTCCTTGTTCTCATCTTCGGCTACTTTACCTGCACATGTAACAAAATCATTAGAAATGTTCACCTCAACCTTTTCTGGCACAACCACAGCAGGTTTCCCATATTGAAGATGTGCCTCCCTATTAATTTCTTCCTGTGTCATAGGGATAGATATATAGCTATGATTGAAAGGGGAATAACACTATCATACCCTAGACCCTTGTTTTGATTATCTTTAAATTTTAATTGGTTTTCAAATAAGGACTCGACTGTCTTACTTGACGCAGTATAATTTTTGAAACTAACATCTGTTTTTCTACACTTAATTTTCAAAGCGTCAAGTTCTTCCGTTACAGCAACAATTTTTTTCTTAATGTGATCGTAATTTTCACACTTGTTGCTATAATCTTCTTGTAATTTCCTAAAGTCCTTAGTCTTGGCCTCTAATTGAGCTTTCAGAGGTTTCTGACATTTCCTAAGAGTATAGCCTTCATATTTGAGGTCCTCATTTTCTCTTTTTAATAAATCAATTTGATCTCGAAGAAATTTAATAGTAGTTTCACAAGATGGAGTACATGAAACTTCATTTACAGGAATTGATGTGGAACTCATTTTATTATTATTATTACTATTATTATTATTATTATTATTATTATTATTATTATTATTTAATTGCCCTTTGACTTAAAAACCGAGAAAATCAACCTTCAAATTCAAATTTAAAAAGTCAAACTTAAAAGTCAGACTTGAAAAGACAAACTTAAAAGCTAAATTTGAAAATTTAAAAGTCAAAGTATAAAGTCAAAGGTCAAACTTTAAAATTAAAGTCAAAATTTAAGGGCAAAAGTCAAAATTAAAAGTCAAAAATTAAAAACTAAAATTTTTGGTTGAAAATGGAATTTAAAATTAAAAGAAATTGATTTTTGGGTTAAAAATGTCAAAATTGCGAAAATAGGAACCGAAGGTAATGTATTTGAGTTACAATTCGAAGGTTTGTAATAAGATTCAGCTTAGCCCAACCAGTAAGGCGCGTGCTTGTTGATTCAAGGGACCCGGGTTCGAATCCCAGCAGCCCCAATTTCCCTTTTTTTTTTTTTTTTTTTAATACAAAGCTATGCTGCGAGGACAAGGTGCGAGGGCGTCTGCTGACCGAGACCAAGCCGCACACCGTGCCGCACAACTTCAACAGATTCGCGAAAAAACAACGTTTTTCACCCCTTTTTCTCCAAAACTCGATCAAAAACTCGTTTTTATGAAAAATGCAAAGAAGAAACCCCCCTTATTTTTCAGAGATCTATCCAAAAACGCTAAAATCTTTTCAAAATAAGATCAAATAAGCTCCAGATCTGACAAAATTGACTGATACAAACCAAACTCTGATACCAATTGTGAGTCCCAATCTATAGATCCAAATCAGTAATCAATGAATTGATAACAATCAAGCAGAGTGTAGAAGGAGTAGAAGAAGAATTAAGTCAAACATGCACACATATATATCATATAAATGTCAAGTACACCTTGAAAATACACATACGTACGTCACTATCACTGACACACTGACACAACCTATTTATACCATATACAGCAGTACACCAGTGTGGAGTCGCACACGCGTGTACGGCCGCACACAGCGTGTGCGGCCGCACACACCCATTAACATTCTATGACCACCACAACACACTCTATCAACCTACCAAGACCTATACAAAAGAATGCCTAGCCCAAACCACAAAGTACAGCCTATCAATCTCCCCCTTAGTTTGTGGCTATCATAGACTTGGTCTTCATTTTCCAGGTTTTTCAAACAACTTCAGGTTGGATTTTCCCATGGATCCCATCCATACCTTTCCATTGATGATTGTGGCGACCATTCCAGTAAATTCCTTGGTAGCAGCCTCCATGACATCTTTTCTGCAAATGAGTTGGTGACGAGACAAGGTACGAATATCTCTTTCTCTGAATATGAGAAGATCTTTTTCACTGATAAGCCTTAGAACCTGTTCACTATCCTTAAATTTGATGGCAGCAGTGGCAGTTTCCATGAGGCTGCTGAAACAGAGCCTTGACTTTGTCACCAAAAGCGTCATATAATATGTTCTTCAATCCGTAGTAGAAGGCAATTAAAGAACCAAGATTTGTTTGCACATCTGTGTCTCTGCATCTTCTATCTATGTTATTCTTTCTGTCTGTTAGCCATATGATGTCTCCTTTACGTGATTAAGAATCCGACCTGGTACACAGCATATGCAACTTTCTACTTCTCAATCCCTCTGAAACTCTAGTTAGTTATATGTTTCACCCTCTACGTGATTGGAAGATATCCGACCTGGGTGTACAGCATATGCACTCTAATCAATTCTCTCTCCTAATAATTGTCTGCTCACCTAAAGTAAGGAGTATCTCAGAAGTTCTTGATTATTGGGGGTATATCAGGAAATGGGAAACACGTTCTAGTACAACTAAAATTTAACAATTATAGATTGTCTGTAGATCTCGCTGCTCAATTTAGGTGGATAGCAATATCCTTGGTCATCGTCTGATAAATGGTCCTCAGGAATTTTATCTAGTAACTTAGGATCAACCCGTCTAGTCACTGATAAAGTACCTAAAAATTGTCACAATTTTTCGTGTTTAAGTGGACCACAATACCGACGATCGACCAGATCTATTCATGAAAAGAGAGGTACTGACAAACGGAAAATGATTGTCTAACAAATTTGATCCCACATCTCAAAAGGTCATTTTTAGATAAAAGAAAAAAAAATAGTTTTAATTAAAAATTTTAGTTTTATTTTATTTTTATTTATATTTATATTTTATTTTTTAGGGTTGATAAATTTCAGAAAATTTTATTTTTAATTTTACTTTTATTTTAATTTTAATTTAATTTAATTTAATTTAGTTTTATTTGTAATTAATCATCAAAAAGCTTTATTTTCTTAAATTTTGAGTATTGGGCTTGTGTTTTTAAATGGTGAATGGCAGCCCAAGTTTAAGGAATGTATAAAAGGAGAGTGTGCGGTCAAAGCATTCACTTTTCCTCCTCATTGAGTTCGACCACACATAGCTTCCACTCCTCTCTCTCTCTCTCTCTCTCTCTCTCTCTCTAAAAACTTCAAAAACCATTATCTTTCGTGAAATTGAAGCCTCATAATTGTAAGAACCATAAAAACGACTCCCATGATGTCGTTTTTGAGCAAAATCGATGGTCAATTGAAGGTTTTCGATATCGACTGTGCGTGTGCGGCTGCACACACCCTCGTGTGCGGCTGGACATATGTACATCGACCAAATATGGTTTATACTTTGCTTTTCTAGGAAAATATATTTTTCTGTAATGTAATATGTAATTTTGTGGCTGTGTACGGCTGCACATGTGTGTGCGGCCGCACATCCTGTGTACGACTGTACATGTGTGTGCGACCGCACATCCTGTGTACGGCCGCACACGCGTGTGCAGCTGCACACTCGTGTGCTGCTAGTGGCCCATGTCTCATATATATATAGGGTGAGGAGTGCATAAGTGAAGTAGGCTAAGAGAGAGAATGTGGAGCATATTGTAGAGAGAGAAACTGGAGAGAAGAATAGTGTTTGTGAGAAAATCTATGTGTATGGAGCATCACTCAATTCATTGAATACATCATTAGATTCATCTTAATTCTTCTTCTCCTTCTATTCTATTTGATCTGACATCATCCAATTGATTGGGATTCCGCACCATCAATTGGGTCTGATTGATACACAAGCAATTTGGGGACTTACAAGTGGTATCAATCAGAGCACTTGTAAGTCCCCAAATTACTTGTGTATCAATCAGATTCAATTGATGGTGCGGAATCCCAATCAATTGGATGATGTCAGATCAAATAGAATAGAAGGAGAAGAAGAATTAAGATGAATCTAATGATGTATTCAATGAACTGAGTGATGCTCCATACACATAGATTCTCTCACACACATTATTCTTCTCTCTAGTTTCTCTCTCTATAATATGCTCCTCCTTCTCTCTCTTAGCCTTACTCTCCTCGCCCTATATATATGAGACATGGGCCACCAACAGCACACGAGTGTACAACTGCACACACGTGTGCGGCCGTACACAGGGTGTGCGGCCGCACTCACATGTGTAGCCGTACACAACCACAAAATTACATATTACATTATAGAAAAATATATTTTCCTAGAAAAGCAAAATATTAACCATATTTTTTGACCCAACAAAAAAAAGTCACAAATAAAGTTTTTGATGAGGAAGATGATGATCATAGAAATAGGAAAAAATTTGGAATATCTTTCCTGTATGAAAATAAAAAGAGAATCGGATTTCAAATCTCTTACCTCAAGCTCTCAAATCCAACATGGAAGGCAACAAATGCTTTTCTATAACTTCCAACAGACAACACCAACCTAGCCAAAGATAAGACCTAAAAAGAAAACCATTACAAGTAATTAATAAAAAAAGAAACACTTTACACAAACAAATGACCTTCTTGCAGAATTCAATCCCAATCAACTTGAAAAGAAAGCAAGAGACTTGTTTACTGACACAATCAAATACCACTTTTCCCATATAAGACTTGAGAAAGAAAAGAAGAAACAGTTCCTTAGTTAAAATTTTCTGGTTAAATGGTCTGAAAATTAGGGTTAAAAACTTGGGATAATTTCATTCATATCCTTAAGAACTTTAAATATTACTTCTATATCCTTATAAAATTTATAATTACATATATATCCTTCTCAAACTATAAAACTCACACATATATCCAAAGTGATAATTTAATTAGGATTAAATTAATCTACTATCATAAAACTTATCCAAAAATCAAAATTTCATATGTTTTACTAAAATACCCTTCTCAAATTAATAGTTAGGAATAAACCATTTTAATTAGGATATCAAGTTTTTATAATTCAATCATATTTCTCCTCTTCTTCTCCAGCATGTCGTTATTCTCCTCTTCTTTTGCAATCTTCACGAGTTCATAATTGAATTATTCCTCTTGATTTTCGGTGATTGGTTGGTTTCTCTTAAATTATTCACTAGTAATTTCAACATTGAATGTAACTGTGAATGTTATTTAAGAGGAAAATCAATATTATCGTTAATTTTTGTACCATTATTTAGAACCCTTAATACGAGAATCTAGTAGCTATTTAAGAAGAATTGGACGTTCAAGATTCTTCAGTATACAATCCTTGTTCCTTTCTATTACATGCAAACTTTAATGCCACATTTTGAAACAATTCCTAACTTTAATAGGAACTTTAATGTAATAATTTGAAACGATTCCTACAAATTGAATGCCTTAATCTAATGAATAAGAGATATAGCAATGAAGAAAAGAAGCACAAGGTTTAGTCGACAGTTTCATACCTGCGATAAGGAAGAATTAGCGGCATTAAGTTTTGAAAATTTTAATTACGTTTAAAAATTTGGGAAGGGTATTTTAGTACAAACATACGGGATTTTAATTTTTGGATAAGTTTTTTAATATTTGATTAATTTAAACCAACATAAATTATCATTTTGAATATAGGTGTGAGTTTTATAGTTTGAGAAGGATATATATGTAATTATAAAATTTATAAGGATATAGAAGTAATATTTAAACTTTTTAAGGATATAAATGAAATTTTCCCTAAAAACTTTGGGATTACCTTCAGCAAATAGACTAAATAGAGAAATTGACCAATAAATTTGGAATTGATTACCTTTGTAATGCTAATTTAGTGAAGATTCCGTTAGCTTAGCACTCCCTGATTTCTTGTTCGTGTAGATTGAATGTGAACGAAACTGAAGAGGGAAAACTTAAGGTAGAGTCTAAAAGAGAAGAAGGGCAATTTTGGAAGTTCACATTGAAATTTTTTAGAATGAGAAGATGTCACGTGGAAAAATATGAATTCTTTTATTTGGGTAGGGATTGACAAGTAATAACACCTTTTCAATATGGTGACTGATCACATTATTACTTTTGGTTTTAATTTGTTAATTTTGTGAACATTTACATAGAATTTAGGGTTAATCACAAAATGATTAAAATTGAAATTATGACGAAATAGTTACACATTTTGGATAATGGACTTAATAAAACGAGTCTAATTTTCGTCATTGCTTTATTAATAACATCACTTTAAAATCTTTCCAAAAATACGAATAGCTTTTGCAAAAAATAAATAAATTTCATATAACAATTTTTATAATAAAAACCATAAAAGAAAATTGCTAACTCTGAAAACATTACCCCATATTATAAAATAATTTTTACTAAAGTAATTTTGTCAAAATTCATTTTACAAAATTAATAATAATTTTATAGTACCCTCAAAAGATGTTCATACACTTTGTCATTTTTAGTGATTATCCCTAAAAATAAATGTAATCAATATTTTAAATTTTTAATAAATATGTAGTTAGGTAACCATTATTAAAAGGAGACAATGAACCAATTTTGAGCGCATAAATCTTAATGTTCAACGGTAAAGAAAATGATTATAAATATTTGTATTGGACGCATGTACATAAGATTATATCAAAAAAAAACTCGCCTATTTTTTTCGATTAAATATTTATAATGTTCAGCGTTTCCTAGAGTTTGTATGACAATTTAATAATTTCATATAACATTTTAAAATAATTTGTTAAATACTAGTTTAGAACGTTATATTAAAAAAATAAAAAAGTTTATAAACTTCTAATTAAAAAGTATAAAAAAGTTGTAATAGTTTTAAAACATTTACATTATTTTGATAAAACTGAATTGTCCAATTGAACAATTTGGATTGAAATATTTGGTTCAGATATTCGGATTTTTTTGATTGATTTTCATCAAAACTGAATTATTATTTTGAATTTCTGGTTGGGTTTGGTTTATTAAATAAGAACCGAATTGTTGTTTATAAGTTTAAATCACAACTAAATAATTTGTTTTTACTTCTTCTGTAAAAACTACATTGGAAATCATATGTCGTTTTAAAATGTTCTGGTTTTTTAAAATCGAATTATAAAAACCGCTCCAACCAATTTGTAATTAGATCGGATCGGATCGAATTTGAATTTAGTTTGGACTATTTAGATCCATATTTTGAAAACCGAAATCTATTAGGATTTACTTAATTGGATCGGATAAAACCAATACGTAACACTCGATTCAAGGTATTTTACATTTTGACTCTTGGAATGAAAATTGTTTGCAAAATTGGTCCCTTATGGCACTAAATGAAGATTTAGAGGTTTTGTGAGTACGTTGGGCATACGTCTAGTATGTTGGATGTATGTGGTCAGGGGTCAAACCCTAATTTTTTGGGTTTGGACCCTATTTAAACAACCTTATGTCCTAACGTTCTCTCATTAGCATCCACCATTGCCCCTTTAAGCCTCATTTGGAAACCTTAAGCCATTTTAGAGAGATTTGATCCTTGTGTGTGTGTTTTTTGGTGGGTGTTTAGTGAATCTTGAAGACGAAGAAGCTTGGTGATGGAGCATTGATGAAGTTGTAGCTTGTAGATCTAGAGTTTACTCATCTTCCTCAACTTCATAGAGGTATAAAGTCTTGACCTTGATTATTCTATGCTTAGATCTAGATCTAATGGAGTTTTGGGCATATTTTGGTCCCATGAATGAGTTCTAGTGAGTAAATGTCACTCTAGAAGTTTTGAGTTGCTCCTCTTGATGTTTATGAGGTCCCTAATCAATAAAGTTTGCATCTTGATGGTAATAGATCAACCATGCATGGGTTAATTTCATTTGATGAAAGTAGAATGCCAAATCTAAGGTTTGAGTCTCTTTGAGCCATGCAAAGGCATAAAGTTGGTAACTTTATCGTTTAAGACATTCCCTAAGGTCTGGATCTGCAAAATGGACATTTGGACTGAAAAGCATTAAGTGGTTAATGGAGTTTTGGCAAATAGGGGTGTACGTCGAGCGTAATCCAGCATAGGCTAAGTGTATGCAGCCGAGGCCTCATAAGTCCTTGGTTGCGGAGCTGTACGCTGGGCGTACCCAGGTAGTACACTAAGTGTACTCATTAGGGGCCATTTTGGGCTTTTGGTTTTGGGCGACTTTTGGACTCTAGGTTTTGGGATCTTGTTAGGCTAAAAGTTTTATTAATTCGGGCCATTGTTAGGCCTTAGGCCTTTATGCATTTGGGTTATCTTTGGGTTTTGGGTATTTTTGGGTTTGGGCTATGATTTATTGGGACAATTAAGAGGGGAAGGGTAAATTGGTCTTTTACCCTAGGAGTCGGGGTTAGTAAATTAAATTCTCGATTATGGTTTATAACCTAATTATTAATTAAAGTTGTATTTTATTGGTTAGCGTGGGGATTCTACGGTTCAGTAGCCTAAGTATCTATCTATTTTGTAGTGGATCGATGTGAGTTTGCTCACTATACTATAGGACACTAAGGATTGTATGTGCTTGTAGTGTTTGTGACTCTTGTTGTATGTCTATATGCCTGTGTGATTATTTTCTATATGTATGTGGGGTGAAATAGACCCGTACCGTTGAAAACTACCGATTGAGTTAAAATAGACTTAGCGGTGAAATAGACTTGGTACAACCTTATGTTGACATATGAGTTGAAATAGACTTAGGGGTGAAATAGACACGGGGGTGAAATAGACTCGATACAACCTTGAGCTGAGATATATGTATAATATGCGGTATTTTGGGGAGCTCACTAAGCTTTGTGCTTACGATTTTTTATTTATGTTTCAGGTACTTACGGTTCAAAGGGGAAAAGCTCGGGATGATCGCAATGCACACAACATGATTTTCTACTCTACTTGACTCTGATATATTTTTGTATGATTGTTGATATACTCTAATTTCCTTTTCAATTTCTATAAACAATGTTTGGTTGATGGTTTTATTATTACAAAAACATAAATTTTTGGTTCTAATTTTTGGGACATTAGAAGTTGATATCAAAACCATGGTTTAAGGGATTTGGGCATACTCTTAGGTGTATCTGAACTTAAATTGAGGGTTTGGTAGATTTTACATAAAAAGAATTTTTTATTAAAGGATTTTCTAATAAAAGAAAAGGGTGTGGTGCATGTAATCGACCGAGCTGAAGTAAGTTTTCCCAAAATATCCATAAATGTTCTATGTGATATTCTTTGAATTGTGAATTTGTGAAACGTATGCTAGATTAGGGCTAAGGATCTACTCAGGATTGCATGATAGAATTCTAGGATAGATGCATTTATATGCCTATTGTATGAGCTTATAGACTTGTATGCTAGTACTAGATCAGTCAGTTGATAGGATGACATGTTTAGGTTATGCTTTGATTCAGATTACTCAATGATCGAATGTTGTGTGCTTTGTGCTTTTAAGATTTCTCATTAATATCAGCTAACTAGTAAGCGAATGCGTTAAGTTACATATTACTGGGATTATATAATTTTAGTAGGTTAGGTTTAACCCTATGATGTAGCTCTTGCTTGAGTCCAACCGTTGTAGTGTGAGACCTTTCAGTCGAAGAATTATCTGGTGCCGGTGATATGTAATTTTATTTGTAAGCCAGTTAGAAGGTGTTAGAGGAGTTCCTTCTGCACCCGATGGTGGAGAATGGTGTGATGTTAGTCCTAATATAACCTAGGAGGTGATTCGGTGCAGTGAGCTTTGCTTTGCTAGAGATCGTCTAGATTGATAAGGAAGTAACTTGGTGGATTTGTGGTGATCCTTGAGGAAATTATGGATAGATGTGGAAGGTAGTATTGGTCCCATTCTACTAGAAGCATAGGATCCATACTCGAGTCAAGGAAAGTCACGATGATACCAAGGAGCTTATAGAATGTAGGATTCTTCTAGTGTGTTCAGATGGTTTGGATGGTTTATTTTTCCGCATGGTGGTCACTCGAGGAAGTTATGGTGGTGGTATAGGTTTCGGTGATGGTTCGGGTTCTAGCTTTGGGGCTGGACATATGGATGATCAGATGCGGGAGTTCATTTCATATGAGATTACCCAGAGTATTATGGACCAGACTCATGTGATCTTCAGTACGATCAAGGAGGATATCATGGAGATTTTGGATGAGTGCTTGTGAGCTTTTCGTTTCAAGATGATGGCGATGGTGTGAGCTTACTCTTTGAATTTGTGAGAGTTTTAGGCATGTGGGGCTAGAGAGTTCTTCAGGAAGAAGGAACCTATTGCGAGCAGGCGTTGGTTAGTAGATGTCACAAACGCCTTCCGTACTAGCTGCTTCCCTGAGGGGTCGAAGGTTAGACTTGCACCCTGTCTTCTGAAAGACATAGCTCGTGACTGGTGGGATGAGGTTGCTCACACCTTGGGAGGAATTTTTGATGAGGTATCGAGTTGTGTTCGTACATGTGATTGACGTCCAACAGTTGGCGAGGGAGTTTCAGGACCTTCGCCAGACTACTGAGACGATGGCGAAGGTCACCGTCATGTATCACGAGAGGGCTTTATTGGTTCTTTGGTATGTGGCGGACGAGGATATAAAGACGACGAGATATCATGATATGTTGAGGAGCGATATACGACAGTTTGTGAGCATATCCAGTTACGGGACACTAGATGATATGGTGATGAGAGCCAGAGAGAGGGAGACTGGTCTAAGGGTTCGGGAAATAGGCCCACGATGTTTGATTCGAGATCAAGGAGCCAATAGGGCCGGGGCCGTTGTGGAAAGTGCGGCAAGACACACAATGGAGCTTTCAGGGTGGGTGGTTCAGGCTACTAGAAGTGTGGGCCTATCTAGTAGGGATTGCACTACCACCACCCGAGGATCGAGTCTAATTTGCTTTCATTGTAATTAGAGGGGCTATAAAAGGGCCGATTGTACGAGTTTAGCAGTGGAGGGACCAGTTGCAGCGCCCATTTCGACGACCTTGAGGATCATAGATGGACCCCAAGGCAAAGAAGAGGCGCCTGTTGTGAGGGCCAGGGCTTTTCAGTTGACAGTTGTGGAGGCTCGTCCAGCACCATATGCAGTGAAGGGTATGTATCTTGTCCTGATCTCTTTATTTATTTTGATTTTCCATCTTATATTTGTGTTATGTATTTAGGGTTGTTCCTTGTTAATGGTATCTCTACTTTGGTTTTGTTTTATTTGGGGGCTAACTGATCCGTTCTATCTCTTGCGCTCAGCAAAAGGTTTATCGATGCTCCGAGGGAGCTGGATTATCCATTAGAGGTTGAGATTGCTGACGATTATCCCGTGTGAGTATTAAGGGTTCATCAGGGAAGCACCTTGGTGTAGTTCAGCGAGTGGTACTCGATCGATTTGGTTCTCATTCCCCTACACGAGAGAAAGGTTACTATGGGATGGATTGGTTAAGACCCAATGGGGAAATGATTAATTGCGAGCATCAGTTGGTACGTATTCGGACCCCATGTGGGGTATAGTTGGTGATTCAGGGAGAGGGTGTTTAGCGTGGACTAACTCTCTGTTCGGCTGCAAGGGCTATCTTCAGTAGGGTTGTTCCGGATTTGTGACTTATGTGATGGATACCTGGGAAGAGGGTAAGGTGACTGTGGGTGATGTACCGATTGTTCAAGAATATCCGAACATTTTTCCGAAGGATTTTCCTGGAGTGCCTCCGGAGTGGTAGGTGGAGTTTTGGATTGACTTGGTTCCAGGTACGGCTCCGATAGCCAAAATACCTTATCGGTTAGTACCTCTAGAGATGCAAGAGTTATCTACACAGCTACAATAGTTGTTAGAAAAAGGATTTATTCGTCCGAGTAGTTCACAATCGGTCGCATCAGATTTATATTGACAACCGGAAGCTGAGTAAGCTAAAAGAACCGTTACCCACTCCCAAAAAAGTATGGGTTGCATTGGCTTTCCAAGAATGATCTTCATTCATGTTATCAAGAGATGAGGGTTAGAGAGGAGGATACGCAGAAGATGGCCTTTCGAACTCGTTGTGGTCATTACGAGTTCGTGGTGATGCCCTTTGGGCTCACCAATGCTCCAGCCGCATTCATGGATCTCATAAATCGTGTATGCAAGCCTATGTTGGACCGATCTATGGTTGTGTTTATTGATGACATCTTAGTCTATTCCAAGACTCAGGAACAATATGAGGACCATCTGAGGAGAGGTGTTGGAGACTTTGAGGAGGGAGAAGTTGTATGTGAAGTTCTCCAAGTGTGAGTTTTGGTTGCGTGAGGTGTAGTTTCTAGGAAACCTTGTCAACCAGAACGGTACCCTGGTCGATCCGACCAAGGTTGAGGTAGGAGGTTCCGAGGTCTCCATTCGAGATTTAGATTTTCTTTGGATTGTCGGGTTACTATCGGAGATTCATTTTGGATTTATCTAAGATAACGGTTCCTTTGACCCGGTTGACAAAGAATACTGTCACCTTCTGTTGTGGCATGAGAAGCAGGTAGATTTTGAGACTCTGATGTAGAGATTGTGTAAGGAACCGATTTTGACCTTCCTGAGTGTGTTGAGGATTTTGTGGTATACTGTGATGCATCAATCACGGGTTTGGGTGCAGTGTTGATATAACGGGGTCATGTGATCGCTTATGCTTCGAGGCAGCTGAAGCCTTATGAGGCGAACTACCATACACATGATTTGGAGTTGGGGCTCTGGTTTTCTCCCTCAAGATTTGGTGACATTACCTCTATAGGTTCTGTCGTACTTATTACACGAATCAAAAGAGAGACCCTAATAATTGATATTACCATTTACTTGTTACACAGATCCTAGTAGTTTTGTCGTACTTATTACACAGATCTACAAGACTTCAGATATCTATATGATAGAACTATTTACTTTTCCATCATTCACTTAAGTATGTTATACTTTAGGTGACACTAATAATTGATATTATGCGTTAATGATTGGAAGAGATAATCAACTGATTACAAACGAATGGCATTTCATGTTGAAGATATAACAAGTGATGTTATAGTCTTTTATTTAAACAATAAATGTTTTGTACTTATCCTTATAGGGACATGTAACAGTTTGTAATTTATGAATAAATCTAGATTTACTTATCGTTTAATGGATGTTCACATTCATGATCTGAAACGATGTATTATGTGTTAAAGAATATTTTCTCATAATGTTAATTGTGAAGTAAATCTATAAGTTTTCATTAAATTGATAGTTCTGATCATAACACGTAAATAACCAAATGATATTTGATTAGAACTTATCTATGTCATAATAATCATAACTATATAAATATGAAACACATATACCAACTTCAAAAGGATGAAATTTTTGAAGGAAAATGAGATTGATTCATTTAATATATGTGGATCTATTTATATGAGAAGATGATTCATAGGTGCATTTATCTATTAGTAGTTAAAGAACTTAAGGCTTGAGAAAGAATTATACATAAATGATGTATGTAATCTTTTCAATCCATGAATAGATGTTTAATTAATTTCACCGACGACTTTTATTCATTATTGTTGAAACCTTTGATTTTCTCAAATTGTTTGCTAATGAAGATTGAGATACAACTTAATGAGATCATCATTAACCTTTCGTTGTGATAAAGAAAATAAGATTTTGTAAACCAAGTCTTCTTGGAACATCTTAAGAGTTATGGAGTCGATTCACAACTCATTCCGACAAAAACAAAATCGTTATTAGTATGGTTCTTGTGGCATAGGATCACCTAGTCACTTGAATCTATGTTTTGATGGTCGTAGTAGTGTAACATCCCAAAAATATAGGCCAAAAAATTTTGTTTTCAAAATCATTTAAGAAAACCATAATTCAACCATCATCATATAGAAAAATCATAAATCGTGTATCTCAAAACATCATATCAAATATTGTATCAAAATCATGTAAAAATATATGAGTCTGAAACATCCCAGGTTAAACTGTAGTGTGTGCCATGTGATCATCCCGATCCCTTCCCCTTGCTAGTGGAAGTACCTAAAACCAAAACAGAAAACTGTAAGCAAGATGCTTAGTGAGCTCCCCCAAACTACCACATACCATACACATAACATATAACATATCTTAGGCCCCGCCCCTGTTACATCGAGTCTAGCTCGGCATTGGCTTTCCCGGCATCGGCCCCCGCCCGACATCGAGCAGATCTCGACATACATATGAACATATCAACTAACATATAACATAAACCCATATAATAACATGTGAACATTCCTTGGGCCCCGCTCGACATCGGACCGAGATCCAAAAACATACTACCATTCCTCGGGAACCGCCCCGACATCGGACCGGAGCCAGAAAACATACTAACATTCCTCAGGAACCGCCCTGTCATCAGACCGGAGTCCGAGAATCGCCCCGACATTGGACCGGAGTCTGAAAACATACTATCATATCATAATAACTAGATATTCCTTAGGCTTGCCCCGACATCGGACCTAAGTTCGGAACACCTACTCATAACAAACAAATGCAAGAATCACAAAGACATCAAGCATACAAGCATACAAGCATTCCTTGGGACCGCCCCGACATCAGATCGAGATCCAAAAAAGCATATAAATCTACATCGGGCCCCGCTCGACATCGGACCATAGTCCAGAACTAATAATAACTAAACGGGTCGACCTTGGTGCCTTAGACCCGTTCCTACAAGAGAAAAACTCACCTTGCAAACCTGTCTGCAAAATCTCATGGTGAGATGTATTTAATAGCTGCTCCAACGACTCTCCGACTATCAATATCACAATAATGCTTAGTCAAGATCAGAAAATCCTTCTTAGGATAAAATGACCATTTCACCCTTGGTCAAAGTCAATGCTCTAGTCAAGGTCAACTCCTATTCAACCCAACTCGTCGAGTTATCTCCTAACTTGTCGAGTTCTATGCTATCCAGTCTCATGATAAACTAAGTCAACTCGTCGGGTCTCTTCACAGAATCGTCGAGTTCTATCTTGTATAGAATCTGGACAAAACGAATCAACTCGTAAAGTCCCTCCTTGGACTAGCCGAGTTCTTCGTTTTCCTAGTCTAAATTATCTCCATCTTGCTGAGACACTTCCTAAACTCGACGAGTTCAGTCGAAACTAGAAAATGTTGGGGGACCATGACTTGACTCACCGAGTCGCATGAGCAACTCGTCGAGTCCCCAATATGTCAAATCCAAACAGCCGATTCTAATCGATTCCAATGCTTCCAACTCACAGATCTGGACTCCTTAGGCTAGCATTACACGTAAGGTTGCTAAATTTATGTGCATGCATGGTGTTATGAAGCTAAAACATCCACCACAAGATAAAAATGGAGGTCTAACTCATGGAATAGGGCCATGGATGAATAAAGGTGGCGACTTTGAGCTTTTAAAGCTCAAGAGTGCCCAGATTTGAAGTCCTTACATCACCAAGAGTTCAAATATCGGAAATGACCTTGGAAATGGCCCAAAAGTGACAATATGCAAGCTCAAATGTAGATCTAAGTGAATAGAAGCCAATGTATAAGCTTTATACCTCCAAAGGGTCTGAAATGTAACATAAGCTCTGGATCTACTGCCTCTTCTTGAATCACCAAGGGTTTCCTTCCTTCTCCTAGCTTCAAATCACACAATTGTCAAGAAAAGATCAAGAAAACTCAAGGGTTGATTAGGGTTTCGAGAGTAGGGTATGAAGGTGATAGAGGTCGGGGTGGAGGCCAGATATGATGCTTAAATAGGATGCAAACCCTAAATATTAGGGTTTTCTCCTGGCGGCCCTACTTGTCGAGTCAAGGCCCTCGACTCGTCGAGTAGATCACTTAAACCCTGCTTCCAAACTAGCATCTACTCGACGAGTTAGCGCTACCAACTCGTCGAGTAGCTCTACAAAATGAATAGTTAAACGAGTTAAATGTGTACTAGGAACGAGGCATTACAATTCTCCCCCACTTGTCTTATGCTTCGTCCTTGAAGTTTGTTGTGTCTAAAAACAACTCTAGGTAGTGCTCCCTTATCTCCTCCTTGGGCTCCCAAGTCCACTCTGAGCCCTTGCGATGCTGCCACTGCACCTTCACTAGCGCAAACCTCTTGTTCCTCAGCTCCTTCGTCTTGCGATCCAAAATCGCCACCGGTCTCTCAATGTAATTTAGGCTGTCATCAACCTGAATATCCTTTAAGGGTACTACCGCTGTGTCATACAATAAGCACTTCCGTAGCTGGGAAACATGGAAAATGCTGTGGATCTAGCTGAGCTCTGCGGGAAGATCCAATCTGTACGTCATCGTGCCTACCCGGGCTATGACCCTGAAGGGGCCAATATACCTGGGGCCCAGCTTTCCCCACTTCCGGAACCGGATGACACCCTTCCAGGGTGACACCTTCAGGAGGACCATGTCGCCATCCCGAAACTCCAAATCCAAACGTCGCTTGTCGGCGTAGCTCTTTTTCCGACTCTGAGCAGTCTGGATCCTGCTCTAGACCTACTGGATCCGCTCTGTGGTCTTGAGTACTACCTCAGTACTCCTCATGAACCTCTGACCGACCTCGCCTCAACAGATTGGGGTCCTAAACTTCCTCCCGTAGAGCATCTTAAATGGAGGTCGGTCAATGCTGGCGTGGTAACTGTTGTTATACGAAAATTCCGCTAACAGAAGATACGTATCCCAACTGCCACCGAAATCCAAAAAACATGCACAGAGCATGTCCTTAAGAGTCTGAATAGTCATCTCACTCTGTCCGTCCGTATGGGGTGGAAAGAGGTGCTGAAGGGGACACGAGTACCCATCTCGTAATGGAACCACTTCCAAAACATGGAAGTAAAACGAACATCTCGATTGGACACTACCGAGACAGGCACTCCATGTCGTGCCACTACTTCTCGCACATAAATCTTGGCCAACTTCTCGACCAGATGCTCTCCTGGATCATTATGAAGTGGGCGCTCTTGGATAATCGATCCACGATGACGCATATCGTATCAACCCCATGTGCCGTCTTGGGAAGCTTATTGATGATATCCATAGTAATGTCCTCCCACTTCCACACGGGGATGTCTAATGGCTGCATGTTGTCGTGGGGCCTCTGATGTTCTGCCTTAACCTTCCTGCAGGCCAGGCATCTCTTGACATACCAGGCTACATCCCGCTTCATGCAGGGCCACCAGTAATCGGGTCGAAGATCTCAGTACATCTTCGTCTCTCCGGGATGGATGGAGAACCTAGACTTGTGGGCCTCATCCATCAACATCTGCCGTACTCCACCCCAGTACGGTACCCAGACCCTCCCGTGCAGGGTCAACAACCCACAACTATCATAATTAAAGGAGGCCACCTGCCCTATAATCCGCTCGCACTTCCGGCGCTCCTCCTTCAGGCCCTCGACCTACGCCTCTCGGATCTGCTCCAACAATGGGGTAATCACTGTCATCCTCAGACAAATGTATCAAATCGAGGCCGCTACTGCCTAGTGGCTCAGGGTGTCGGCCACTACGTTGGCCTTGCCCGGATGGAAAAGGATCTCACAATCATAGTCCTTCACCACATCTAGCCACCAACGCTACCTCAAGTTCAGATTTAGCTGATCCATGAGGTACCTCAAACTCTTGTAGTCCGTGTAAATGGTACAACAGATCCCGTAGAGGTAATGCCACCAAATCTTGAGGTCAAACACCATTGCCCCCAACTCTAAGTCGTGCGTCGGATAGTTAGCCTCGTGAGGTTTCAACTACCTCGAAGCATAAGATATCACATGACCCCGCTGCATCAAAACTGCACCCATGCCTGTGATCGAAGCGTCACAATAGACTACATAATCATCTACACCCTCTGTAAGGGTGAGAATCGGTGCCTCGCACAATCGCTGTCTGAGGGTCATGAAAGCCGCCTGCTGCTCAGGCCCCCAACAGAAAACCACCGACTTCTTGGTCAGTCGGGTCAAAGGTACTACAATCTTGGTAAAGTCTTGGATAAATCACCGGTAATAACCCGCCGAACCCAGGAAACTCTGAATCTCAGTTGGAGACCTCAGAATCTCCCACTGCATCACGGCCTGCATCTTGGCCGGATCGACCAGAATACCATTTTGGTTGACAAGGTGCCCAAGAAACTGCACCTCGCGTAACCATAACTCACACTTGGAGAACTTCGCAAAAAGTCTCCCTCCTCAACATCTCCAACACCCCTCTCAGGTGCTCCTCATGTTGCTCCTGAATCTTGGAGTAAACCAAGATGTCATCAATGAAGACTATTACAGACCGATCCAACATCGGTCTGCACACACAGTTCATGAGATCCATGAATGCGGTTGGAGCATTGGTGAGCCCAAATGACATCACCGCAAACTTGTAATGACCATAGCGACTCCTAAAAGATGTCTTATGCACATCATCGTCTCTGACTCGCATCTGGTGATACCCTAACTGTAGATCAATCTTGGAGAACAAAGATGCTCCCTGAAGCTGGTCAAACAAATCATCTATCCTCGGGAGTGAGTAACGGTTCTTCACCATTACCTTGTTCATCTCCTGGTAGTCTATGCACATGCGATGTGACCCATCCTTATTCTTTACAAACAGGATCGGGGCTCCCCATGGCGAACTGCTCGGCCTGATAAAACCTTTGTCTAGTAGCTCTTGCAGCTACGTAGACAACTCCTGCATCTCGGGAGGAGCCAATTAATATCGTGCCTGGGCTATCGGAGTCGCACCAGGGACGAGGTCAATCCTAAAGTCAACCCGTCTCTCCGGAGGTACCCCACGTAAATCCTCTGGGAATACGTCCGGGTACTCTCGTACTACCAGTACATCATCAAACTTTACCTTACCCTTATCATGGGTATCCATGACATAGGCGACGTATCCTGCGCAACCCTACTAAATGTGGCATCTCGCCCTCGCTGCTGAACAGAAAACTGGTCCGTGCTGTGGTCTCTCACCCTGGATCACTAGTCCTCCCCCACTAGGAGTGTAAACCCTCACTAGCTGCTACTCACAGTCAATCATTGCCCCGTTGGGGCTCAACCAATCCATACCCACCATAACCTTATTCCCACGCAGGGGAATAGGAACCAGATCTACCGAAAACTGTTGATCGAATAACTGTAGCGTACATCCTCTATGAACCATAGTCACCCTGACGGTCATGTCATCCGCTATCTCAATATCAAGTGGGCAATCTAGCTCCCTTAGAGCTGCCACAAATCGCTTGCTGAGTGCGAGCGACACAAAATATCGGGTGGCACCCGAATCAAACAGTACCAAAGCTGATATACCGTTCACTAGGAATGATCCTATAATAAAACACATAAAACATGAGCGACAATTAAGATAAATGAAGAGATAATGAGAGAATACATATCAGTCACAACATCGGGAGCTGCAGGTGCCTCCTTTGCAGTCAACTAAAAAGCCTTGCTCCTCGTTGTGGGCGCCTCAACTCGGCCCTGATGGCCATCTGTAATCCTCAATGTGGCAGGAGTAGGTACCGCCACCTTTCTTGCTGCAGCTAAACTCAGGTACTGGGACCGCTTGTGGCCCCTATGATTGCACTGAAAGCAAATCAGATCTGATCCTGTCGTAGTGGTAGCAGCAGTACAATCCATGCTCATATGACCAGTCTGGCCGCACTTGAAGCAGCCCGAACTCCCTGCTTTGCACGGCCCCTCATGCATCTTGCCATATTTACCACACCGGCTGTGGCCCTGCTGGTTTCTCGATCTGTGATCTGATACCTTGGGCTTCTTGCACGCACTCATTGTCTGCACCCCTCGGGTTTCCTCTTCCTCTCCATCTCCAATTCTAGCTCCTTTTCCTGAGCTCTCGTAATCATGTCTTCCAACGTCTTGCAGCTGGAACGGCTCAAAAACTGTTGTATGTTGATCCTCATCATCTCATGATATCGGGCCTTTTTCATCTCCTCGCCTGCCACGTATTGCAAAACAAGAAGGGCCTTCTCTTTAAACTTGGAGGTGATCTCAGTCACCATCTCAGTGGTCTGTTGTAAATCCTAGAACTCTCTCGTTAACTGCTATACCTCAATCACAGGTGCAAACTCGACCCTGAACCTGGTTGAAAAGTCACTCCAGGTCATCGCATCTAAAGCTACGTCATCACCAATGGCATGTCCGACCTCCTTCCACCAATCGTGTGCTCTGTCCTTAAGCAGACAGGAAGCAAGTCGAACCTTGTCCCCCTCCGGACATCTTCTCGCATGGAAAATGTTGGTGAAATCAGCCAAGCATCTGCTTCTAGAAATGGGGTCTTTAGCCCCATGGTAATCTGGAGCTCCACAAGCTCTGAACTCCCTGAAAGTCACTGAATGGGCCCCTAGCATGGCCGCCATCTAAATGCGGAAAGCACTCAACCTCTTATCAAGAATCTCCAGGATACCCTCCTTGCCGTACCAAAGATCACAGAAGTCTTGTCTAATATGCTGCGTGTGATCTCTAAGGAGATGTACTCCCTAGTCTGCTCGTCTAGCTGCTCAACTCCAGAGCCAGAGCCTGATCCCTCACCGACACTTGAACTGCCGACTGGTCTAGTGCGTAGAACCACCATACTAAAAAACATATGATAATAAACATCATAATATACATCATATCTCGAGGGATCACATAAACTACAAGTTCCTCAGATTCATCTAAGTCCTCTTTGATTCGAGTACGGATCCTCTGCTGCCAGTAGTACAGGCCTATACTACCTTCCACATCTATCCGTACTTTCCTCAAGTACTTCCATGACTTCACCAAGTCCCTTTTACTGCTATTGCTTCACGTGCTAATCTCATCCTAGGCTTGCCCTAGGGTAATCAACAAACTACTCTCCGCCATCAGCTGCATAAGAAGTCCCTGCTATCTTCCCCTAACTAGCTCGTGAATACTATTATGTATCACTAAGACTAGATAATTCTTAGAATGAAAGATTCTAACCTACAACAGTTAGACTCAAACGAGAGCTGCGAAATAAGGCTAAACCTAACATTCTGAAATTATTTAGTCCTTGCAATATGTAACTTAACATATTCTTTTACTAGTTAGTAAAAGATAACTAGGACTTCTAGATGCACCAAGAAAGCAACATTCGGTCATCGAGTACAAATAATCAAGCATATACAATTCAGGCTATCATACTGACTGGTCTGTAATAGCATGCAATTTTTATAAAGTTGATACATATATAACAGGCACATAAGGCTGTTGGATTAGTGTCTAAGTCCATAACTATTTTGGTATGTACTTGACCCGATGGTGCATTGTCCTTTTGGGTTGCCTTCACCAAAGCAACTTGATAGGATGAATTATGGAGAGAAAGGATTAAATATGATTTATTAATATATTATGAGAATAATATATTAAAGAAGAAATCATATTGTTTAATTAATATTAGTCAAGAATTAATGAGAATTAAGTTTGTGACTAAAAGAGATTAATTAAACTTAAGGGACTGGAATTGTAATTATAAGATAATTGCAATTGGGCTATGGATTACCTTATTATATAAGGTTGGACGAATTCTATGGGAAACCCATTGGAAATCTTCCAAGGCTTGCTAAGGAAGGAGTCCATGGGTTGCTTAGGGCTTAAGCATCCAAATTAGGGTTTCCTTGTTAGATAACCCTAATAGCCTCACTATTTAAAGAACCCTTATGCCCCAAAAATGTGGTGAACTAATTGGTTAGGGTTTCCACACGTTTTTGAGAGCCTCCTTCTCTCCTCCTCTTCATCCTCTTGCTCTTGGTGTTTGTGAACCATTAGAGGAGTGACATTTGTGACTCTAAGCTTTCTAAAGTCAATACAAGAAGGATTTGAGATTGTTATTGCTACATAACAATCAAGGTATGATCTAAACCCTAATTCATATGTTATATTGATTATCATATACTAGATCTAGGGTTTATAGTCTTGGATGAATTGCATGTACAATAGAGAAACCTAGATCCAAGCATTAGGGTTTGTATGAGCACATAGGATGTTCTTATGATCAAAACCCATCAGTGGTATCAGAGCCTTGATTAGTTTCTATTGTATTGATGCCTTGTTAATTTGTTCATGCTTGAAAAATTCGAGTTTTGTGAGTCTGCCTGATGGACTCGGTGAGTAGGCCCCTACTCGGCAAGTCCATATGGGTACTCGGCGAGTTTGAGAGTCAGAAAGAGGGGATTTTGGGATTTCTTGCTGTTTTTCTCATGGATATTTGCCTTATATGTTTTAGATCATTAAAATCCGATTTTATTCATATTTTTTAGTATATCCTTGATTAAACAAAAGATAATTACCAATTGATTAGATAATAACTTCTTTATATGATAAAGATTGGATTATTTGTATTAATTGGGTAACTTATTTTGCAAGAAATTGAAATTAGGTCAAATACAGATAATGATGAAATTAATTGTTTAATTTATATTATTTGCTATTTGATCCTTATGTTATGAAAAGTTTCAATTTTCCCCTTTAGGTTTTATAGTTTAAATTTGAACTCAAAAGTTATGTTTTGAAACTTAAATAGTTGAAACCCTAATGTTTTGTAAAAGGTTTCAAAACTTGCCCTCAAGTTTTGGAATTTAAATTTTGATTAAAAAGTTTAATTTTGATGTATATTTAAATTCTAAACCCTAATGTTTTGAAATGTTTCAAAACTTGTCCTCTAGTTTTGGAATTTAAAAGTTGATTAAAGGTTTAATTTAGGAATGTTAAATTCTAAAACCCTAATATTGTTTTGAAAAGTTCAAAACACACCCTTATGGTTTTATTAATTAATTAAGGTATATAATTAAAAGAGGTTTAATAAATCCATAAAAGTTTTGGTTTACAATTTAACTGAATTAAAAGTATAATTGTTAAATTTGACCACCTAGTATTTTAAAAGTGTAAAATACACCATATACTATATATAACATTAAAAGTCTAACATTATATATATATATATATATATATATATATATATATATATGTATGAGTAAAAGTCAGTCTTACCGTTAGTAGGCCTCGTTCACGAAGCTAGTCTATAAGGGTTGTTTAAGGAAATTGCCTATAAAATGGCGATTGAATGGGTATCCACTCTTACCCACCGCACTCTTGACTAGTGGAGGGTCGTTAGCCGAACGGGTAGGATAAGACAAAACCTTCCATTATAAGTATAATGAAGTACAAAAGTAACTAAATGTTTTACAAATTCCCAATCTTAGTTACTTAGGCAAAAGTGAATTGATGCAATTCCATGAAATTACACTTTGTACCCTTGTGAAGACGTTAATGGAGCATGTGTGGTTTACCGGCACACTAAATGGTTCTAAGCAAAGGTAGCAAAGGGTGACTCAGTGTTTGTCATAGTTCGGTGGAGCGTGTGTGGTTTACCGGCACATCGAATAGGTGATTGTAACATGTGGGGGCACCATGTAGTTTGCATGGTTATCCACACCCGCTTTGTGATCCTCAGCATCCCAATCACAAACTAGAGGGGCATATCGAGATTTAAACATGCCATTGAAATGTTCAATGAATCTAAAAGAATCTAGGAGTTTTCATAGATTTAAAACTTAAATTTTCTTTTTCGTTTTTCATGTTGGAAATTAGTGAATCGTCATTCACTTACCTTCAAATATTCTGCAACTAGATTACGGCATCCCTTTTCTAGGTTGTAGCGTATTGTGTTGGATCCTAGCCTTAATATCTCATTTGGGTGATTTATTAAGGACTAAATCAATCAACTAACTTGAATTTATTTTCTCCCGTTTTGTAGATGTCAAAGTACGACAACTATGGTATTCTCAAATCCCATGGAACAAGCATTCCACATGAAGATGACATTCCACGATTCGATCGAGGAACAAGATATCATGCTTCACTTCCTCCACCTCCTCCAATCATTCTCCCTAACCCACAAGATCGAAGAATTGAAAGGTTCATTGTCATTAAAGCACTATTGGAAATGAAACATGAAGATGGTAAACCCGTGTGTGCTCACGTTCTAGGAATGAAATCACACATCGATAGGTTGATAATGTTGGGTGCGTCATTCCGTGATAAGTTGGCTGTGAACTGGGTTCTGCAGTCACTTCCTGAATCATATAATGAGTTCAAAAGAAAGTATTATATGATGGATCATGGCGAAAACCTCATTGACCTAACTTACATGCTCATTGTTGCTGAATCAGAAATGATTTGGCAAAGCAATGGAGCGTATTTATTGGGAAAGTCAACCAACCATGCTTCCGAGGATGTTCTAGGAGAACCGACCTGCGTTTGCTGCCAAAAGAAAGGGCGTTGGATAGAAGTCTGCCCTAAGAGCCTGAAGATTCTAGATGATGGGAGAGTCAAAGAGTATGGCTATGTTTCAGGTAAAATCCACTATCTAACTCCATTAAGTTCCTATTCGTTGATTCTCAATACATAATGTGATAAGATTGCATTTGAATGTTTTGCAGGATCAGTGAAAAGAGAGGAAGCTTGATGGAAAAGCAAGAGGAGTCTAATCACAAAGAAATGGATCTCGATCGCATGGACTTGAAGATTAGATTTTGAGCTTAGAAAGTTATGATAGAATTGTTAGGAATATTTGACTACATAGTTTTTAGTTGATTTTGCATTGTAAGGACAAATGTTTTCCGCTGCTTTTATGAATAAAATAAATTTTGTTTGACTCATTTATTTATTTCCTTGCAATGAAATCGTTATGAAAAATTGATGTTTGCATATTTCTACAATGAATGGATGTGATTCTTAATTATGTTGTTTCTGGAAATGTCGAGAATTTACCAAATAGGGAGAGTTTCTCATCACCCAAGTTTTTAATTGGACAGAAACTTAGAATCATGCAACTTGGTTGCACGATGAATGAGAAATTTCATATTTGGAAATTAGACTAATTCGTTGACAAAGTGTCAAGTGAAGGACTAAGAGATCGAGTACACAAAGTTGTGTGTTGATCAAATCCACCTCAAGAGTAACAAAGATATTCGTCATGATTTACTAAAGGTTTAGTAAATATGATTATACTTATAAGATTAGGTGTAATTCTGAATTGATTAAAAAAAGGTTTAAATCAATAGCAGAACGAATAAGAAGAATCAAGTTGGCAAAAAGATAAAAGTTTCTCTATTCTAAGAAGAAGGGAGAGTACCTTTTATTATGATAGGTCTTAATGATTAAGAACCATATCTCAATTGATCCTCTAAGAGAGTCTTAGTACAATTGCATGTCTGAGAAGAGGAATCAAGAATTGAAGAAATGGTTAAATCAAAAAGGCAATCATACTTCATTCCAATAACAAGTCTTAAAGTTAAGATTATGAGATTGAGTGTCAAGTCTTAAGAAGGTTTATAACATTCATCAAATGTAGAATTTAGAAAAAAAATTCTTATTCTTGCACATTAGAAATTGGTAGATTGTGATGTCTTGGGTAAGACAAAGACCAACAAGGACCACTTTGTGAAGTGTTTCGTCTTGATAAAGGCTGCACTAACTCTTGAATATTTGGTTGTCAAGAAATGTTTATTGACAAAAGAATCTTATATGTCAAGGAGTCAGTGGGAGTCTTAATGGTCTTGAAAGGTTTCAAGAACAAATCAAAATAAACCTGATCGATCATCACTAGCACACGACTTGAGGTTTATAACCTATCGTGTTGACGTTAGTTTGTTTCTGTGCCGTTCCAATTGAGTTAATTATGCATGTGAGCCCTATGAGTTCTCATTTGAATATGTAAAAGGCAAGCACCTTGATCAATGAAAAGTACATTGATAGGAAAAGGTGAGCTGCTTAACTACTTGGAAGACATGGTGGGCAGTTGTGTTACCATAAGGCAAGAAATCAAGATTAAGAAAGTTCGGTCCATATGAGTTTGAATTTGTCGTAAACTTTGGTTTTGACAAATTCACATGGATAGGAACACATACACCATTAAAATCTAAATGTCATAAGATTCCCTCCTTCATGAAAATGACTGTGAGGAAATGCTTTCACTAAGAAAGATTTTAAGAAGATAGTGATTGTGAAATTGTATTCTCGAGTACGATTATGGTTACGGTATCCCTTTCCATGATTCAAATTGTGAGATTTGGCAATTAGTCTGAATTGTTCAGACACACATGTGAGCTATCTAAGGCAAAGGTGTATAAGTTTAAGAAGCCTTGATAAAAGATTATCAAAGCATTAAGTATTAGAAACATGAACTTAAGAAATTCAATAGGTATTGTGTTTCTGAAAGTTAAGCTGTTTCTGAATACACGTCGAAGCTAGTGGGAGCATCAGTGTTATGCTTGTATGAAAATAATCATCATGATAGTGGGAGCATAAATGTTGTACTTGTATGATTATTATGGAAAGTATTGCAAGTTAGCAATATTAATTATAGAAAACAAGAGTTATACTTTGCAAAGTCGCAAGAGTTGAAATGTTGTTTTGATATAATTAAGGGAGAGAATATTATGCTTCATTTCAAATTTAAAGGCTTAGGTTGTGGAATGTTAATAAATTTATTCAAGGATACATAGTGTGTTCTCAAATTTCGATTATGATTACGGCATTCCTCTTCATAGTTCGAATTTTGAGAACGTAGCACATAAAATATTATGGCAGAAGATTGATAAAGTATTAAATCTTTATGTAAGACATTATGCATCGTGTCCCATACGCTTCGAATATAGGATCGATTGCAAATGCTATAATATTTGACCATTCTAAAATTTTCCAAATGTCTAGCGCATTTAGAGGGAAAAAGGACAAGAATCGGTTTTGACTAAGATAATTAAACAACTATCAAAGGACAATCCAAAGTTTGCCGAGGATTGGTCGCTTGTGAGTAGTTGGAAGTATAGTATTGGATGGACCATATCGACATTATTATGAATAGATAAGATTCTATTAAGAATGAGTTGTCATATGGAAAATATGGAAATGTTTCCATATTGGATGGACCACATCGACATTATTATGAATAGATAAGATTCTATTAAGAATGAGTTGTCATATGGAAAATATGGAAACGTGTCCATATTGGGAATTGAATATTGAAAATCCATGTCTAGATTAGAAACTTTTATGCTAAAGGATGTTCAAAGGAATATACTTTGAGTGAGAGACATCATATTTAAGGAATTGTCTTGTAACAATCTCCGATAGAGGACTTTGTAATATCATTGACAATAGTCATTGTGATTTTTTTTTACTATGACATTACAAAAGGATCGTTGCATAAAATGTTAGAATCTAACATATTCCATAAGTGGCAAGAATTTGATATTCTCTCACTTATGAAAAAGGATTAGGAGTTGTGAAATGAGTATGATTGGAAATGTGTTCATTTGATCTATTTCACAAAGTAACAACCATAGGTAAACATTGTGTGCATGCTAAGAGCATGGGACAAGTGTTGTAATAATTCAAGTAAGAAGTTGATTACCTAAAACAACAAATAATGAGTAATTGATATGGTGATAAATAATAGGTGTTTTATTTATACTCAAAGGATTGAGGCCATATGGGATTACTATCATTTGTTTGAGATCAGTCAAATTATTCGAACGGGCCACAGTTGTTCATATGTTGGAAGTAGGTATGAATGAAGATTGTCGTGAATTGGTATGTGGATTGTCTAAAGAGCATTAGACATAAGCAAATGTTTGCTGCAACGTTCATGAGTGCTTATGAATATGATTTGAGCATTGGATTAAACCCACGCTCACTTGGATCACTCCATGAATTGTATCACGAGTGATTGGTGAGACGATAATATTGTATATTCTTGAAACCGAGATGTGTGAGTTGTATCTTGCAAATCGGTTGCACATTATAATATGTAAACGCACCAGTAACTTGGTGTTATAAAACATATTGTTGTGTGTGATTCGGTGAGTGAGTGCAAGCGAGCATTGAATCAAGGTTTATCCGTTCCTTTTATTCAAAGTAGGATAAAAGAGATATCTTTGGGCCCCTCGATGATTTAGTGATGACAAACGTAAATGCTCGGCCGGGCTAGGGCTAATTTGATTTATTCAATTAGTTAGTAGTCATAAATCGGAAGTCGAGAAATAGTATAGAGAGAATGATTAGAAATCATGTCTTATATGTATACGATATCTAGAATGGAGGAATATATGATCCCTTATCTAAAGGACATGCGTATCTGATAGGATCAGAGTTGACAGCGGCTTTGGAAAGCTACGATTGCAGATCAGGATCTGAAGTCATACGCATAATAGTTATTAGATTTATCCAAGTGGGACACTGTTGGATTAGTGTCTAAGTCCATAACTATTTTGGTATGTACTTGACCCGATGGTGCATGGTCCTTTTGGGTTGCCTTCACCAAAGCAACTTGATAGGATGAATTATGGAGAGAAAGGATTAAATATGATTTATTAATATATTATGAGAATAATATATTAAAGAAGAAATCATATTGTTTAATTAATATTAGTCAAGAATTAATGAGAATTAAGTTTGTGACTAAAAGAGATTAATTAAACTTAAGGGACTGGAATTGTAATTATAAGATAATTGCAATTGGGCTATGGATTACCTTATTATATAAGGTTGGACGAATTCTATGGGAAACCCATTGGAAATCGTCCAAGGCTTGCTAAGGAAGGAGTCCATGGGTTGCTTAGGGCTTAAGCATCCAAATTAGGGTTTCCTTGTTAGATAACCCTAATAGCCTCACTATTTAAAGAACCCTTATGCCCCAAAAATGTGGTGAACTAATTGGTTAGGGTTTCCACACGTTTTTGAGAGCCTCCTTCTCTCCTCCTCTTCATCCTCTTGCTCTTGGTGTTTGTGAACCATTAGAGGAGTGACATTTGTGACTCTAAGCTTTCTAAAGTCAATACAAGAAGGATTTGAGATTGTTATTGCTACATAACAATCAAGGTATGATCTAAACCCTAATTCATATGTTATATTGATTATCATATACTAGATCTAGGGTTTATAGTCTTGGATGAATTGCATGTACAATAGAGAAACCTAGATCCAAGCATTAGGGTTTGTATGAGCACATAGGATGTTCTTATGATCAAAACCCATCAAAAGCATCCTTCCTAGATCCTTAGTCCTAACCTAGCATACTGTTCTCATAAAGTTGATAATCATATCATAACATAAACTTGTATGGGTAATTTGGGAGTACTTACTTGAGCTAGGCTAATTGCATGCACCCCACCCTTTTCTCCTTTTAAAGTTCTCTTTCCTTTTCTATAATTATTTTCTTTTTCTCAAAGTCCTTTTTATAAAATGCTTTTTCTTTTGAAAATTTCTATACCAATTCCTTATTTTGAGTTCAGACACACCCTAAAGTGTGACCGAATCCCTCAAACCAAGGCTCTGATACCAACTTGTAACATCCCAAAAATATAGGCCAAAAATTTCATTTTTAAATCATTTAAGAAAACCATAATTCAACCATCATCATATAGAAAAATCATAAATCATGTATCTCAAAATATCATATCAAATACTATATCAAAATCATGTAAAAATATCAAAGTCTGAAACATCCTAGGCTAAACTGTGGTATGTGCCATGCGATCATCCCGAGCCCTTCCCCTTGCTAGTGGAAGTACCTGAAACCAAAACTGAAAACTGTAAGCACGAAGCTTAGTGAGCTCCCTCAAACTACCACATACCATACACATAATATATAACATATATTGGGCCCCGCCCCTGCTACATCGAGTTTAGCTCGGCATCGGTTTTCCCGACATCGGGTCTTGCCCGACATTGAACCCTATACGGCATTGGGCCCCGCCCGACATTGAGTAGATCTCGACATACATGTGAACATCTCAACTAACATATAACATAAACACATATAATAACATGAAACATTCCTCGGGCCCCGCCCGACATCAGACCGAGATCCGAAAACGTACTACCATTCCTTGGGAACCGCCCCGGCATTGGACTGTAGTTCAGAAACATACTAACATTCCTCGGGAACCAACCCAACATCAGATCGGAGTCTAAAAACATACTATCATATCATACTAACTAGACATTCCTCGGGCTTTCCTTGACATCAGACCTAAATCCGGAACACCTACTCATAACAAACACATGCAAGAATCACAAAGACATTAAGCATACAAGCATTCCTCGGGTCCGCCTCGGCATCAGATCGAGATCCGAAAAAGTATATAAATCTACATCGGGCCCCGCCCGGCATCGGACCGTAGTCTGAAACTAATAATAATTAACGGGTCGACATTGGTGCCTTAGACCCGTTCCTACAGGAGAAAAACTCACCTTGCAAAGTTGTCTGCAAAATCTCATGGTGAGATGTATTTCATAGCTGCTCCAACGACTCTCCGACTATCAATATCACAATAATACTTAGACAAGATTTGAAAATCATTCTCAGGATAAAATGACCATTTTACACTTGGTCAAAGTCAATGCTCTAGTCAAGGTCAAAGTCAAGGTCAACTCCTAGTCAACCCAACTCGTCGAGTTATCTCCTAACTTGTCGAGTTCTATGCTATCCAGTCTTGTGATAAAATGAGTCAACTCGTCGAGTCCCTTCACAAAATCATCGAGTTCTATCTTGTACAAAATCTGGACAAAACGAATCAACTCGTCAAGTCCCTCCTTAGACTCGCCGAGTTCTACGTTTTCCTAGTCTGAATTAGCTCCGTCTTGCTAAGTCACTTCCTAAACTCAACGAGTTCACTCGAAACTAGAAAATGTTGGGGGACCATGACTTGACTCACCGAGTCGCACGAGCAACTCGTCGAGTCCCCGATATGTCAAATCCATACAGCCGATTCTAATCGGTTCCAATGCTTCCAACTCACAGATTTGGACTCCTTAGGCTAGCATTACACGTAAAGTTGCTAACTTTACGTGCATGCATTGTGTTATGAAGCTAAAACATCCACCACAAGCTAAAAATGGAGGTCAAAATCATGGAATAGGGCCATGGCTGAATAAAGGTGGCGACTTTGAGCTTTTAAAGCTCAAGAGTGCCCAGATCTGAAGTCCTTACATCACCAAGAGTTCAAATATCGGAAATGACCTTGGAAATGGCCCAAAAGTGACAATATGCAAGCTCAAATGTAGATCTAAGTGAATAGAAGCCAATGTATAAGCTTTATACCTCCAAAGGGTCTGAAATGCAACATCAGCTCTGGGTCTACCGCCTCTTCTTGAATCACCAAGGGTTTCCTTCCTTCTCCTAGCTTCAAATCACACAAATGGAAAGAAAAGCTCAAGAACACTCAAGGGTTGATTAGGGTTTCTACAGTAGGGTTTGAAGGTGATAGAGGTTGGGGTGGAGGCTAGATATGATGCTTAAATAGGGTGCAAACCCTAAAGATATGGGTTTCCTCCTGGTATCCCTACTCGTCGAGTCGAGGCTCTCGACTCATCGAGTAGATCACTTAAACCCCGTGTCCAAACTAGCATCTAATCGATGAGTTAGGTCTACCAAGTCGTCGATTAGCTCTACAAAATGAATACTTAAACGAATTAAATGCATACCAAGAACAGGGAATTATAACTAGCCCTTGTATTCTCTAGTGGGACAGGGTTGCATGGCCACAAACTGAATGTTGATAGTATAAATTTTTGAAAAGGATAAAAATAGACCTTTCAGTCTATTGTATGATGTTTAAAAAGAACTAGTTACTTTATAAAAAATTTGGATTTATGGCCACTACAACAAATATATATTGAATATATATATTTTCCAACCAAACAAGTGGATTAAATACTTTTATTAGACTAAGGATGAAATGGTTTATCCTTGTCTAAAAGTTATGGAGTTATGGAGTTTTTGTTAGACAATGAGCTTAACCACTCTAGCATCTACAAATTGCATTTATGTAGACTATCCTAAATGATTGTTTATGATGAAATCTCCACTAATCCCACTAATTGTCATTCAAGAAGCAAGTTCTTAGAAAGTTCTTTTTCTAAGTGGGATCTATTTGGAACTTTAAGTTCTAAATATCCATAAGATAAATGCATCATAGTTTGGAACTAGAAAGTTTTCAACTATTGTTGAATCTGCTCAATAATTGATCAGAAACTAATAAAACACATAGAGATGCATTCATGTATGATTATCAAGTATGGGCTTGGTTAATATTGCTTGATATATGTTGAATATAAAGATTTAGTGAGTTTAAGAGGAGAAAACATATTAGAATGAAAATCCTTGTAGATTTAAGCTAACATATCAAATTAAGAATCTTGTTTATAAGATAATTATATAATGTGATTTAATTATAAATCAAGAAGACTCTTGTGTTTTATACAAATCTAGTTGGAGTGCAGTAACATTCCTAGTCTAATATGTAGTCGACATACTAATACTAATACTTGGAATAAAGATCTATAAAGATAGATCATGTTAACTTAAAGAGCTTAAGATAAAGAAACCTGAGAGAGTTATCTTTTCAAGGTCCACATGACATGATTTCGAGCAAAATCCTAGTGCAAATGATTTGGACTAGATGATATCATTGTATTACATATACTGCTGTAAATGGAGTAATCATATAGGTCATCATTATGCATAAAGGCCAAATAATTCGTAAGCTTATAGCATGTCGAATGATACCAGTACAATCCGAGAACAAGTCATGGTGTGATTTAATGGAACATTCTAAAGTGCTTGCGAGAACTAGAGGAACATTCCTAATATGTGAAGTATTTGAAAGAAATCTATGTTTAAAGCTGTTACACATGTGCTAAACTTCCAAATACATTGAGATGATTATTAATCACAATCATGCATGTCCTCATTATGAATTAAGAGAAAGTTACATGGATAGTGTTTCCATGTATATTTTAATTATAGTTACACATCAGAGTTAGAGTACATTATGGTTTGGAGAACCACATACAAATATGCTTAATTATAATTTATTATAACTATGAGTAATACCATTACACAAGTATTGGTATCTAAGTCATATTTAAGCATCTAATACATTCTCAATAGTTTTCTTTATATATGAGTTATATATATAACTGCAAAAGAGTAGAGGCATTCGATAACCAGTATGCCAATATATCGTTATTATCCTTTTTTTGCTATTAAATAAACGGAAAATAAAGTTAGAAACAAATATTAATTATAAAAAACAAAGTGAAAAAAGAGTAGAATATAAGTACACCTCTATGGCGTTGCCTATGGTCTAGATAACTTCATAAAAAACAGCAGTGTGTTCCACTTCAAAAGACCTCCATTGAAGAAGGCATTTGTAATATATAATATTAACTCAAAAGATTACAATGGGCACCTATGTCACTTAATATCATCAACAATAGTTGATTGGGTTAAGTTTTATCAAGTCTATGAGACTATTTTTTAATTACCTGCATATGATTCGCTTCTCAAGTACTTTTTCTTTACGTAGGGAAGATGGGGGGCACCATTTGATGTTTGTGCTTTATCTCGATTTCTTCTTCGTTACCTGCATTTTCCCAAAGAAATGATATTAAAAACGTTGTGCTTTATCTCAATTTTGTAAATATATTTTATAAAATCGATTTCATGAATCAATCCTGGGAATCGAATAAAGAAGAAGAGGACCGGTGGTGATGGAAGAAAACCGATCGATTGAAGACATTGAAGCGATCGATTGAAGATAGTTGAAGAGATCTGAGGATAAAAATATCAAGAAAAATTACTAAAACTTTGAATCAACAATGCAATGAAATCGAATTAGAAGGTGAAGAAGGTGCGACTTCATCCAAGTTCTAATCATTATCTGAATCATTTAGGGATTTAAATCTCGGTTTTTCTATTGGGCGTTTTAGGGATGATGTGCTAGATTTTTCCAGGATGATGATGTAGGTAGGGTTCGAAATCAAGTTGAATAATTGGGGATTTATATGAATGACTGAAATGTGAAGCAGCGATTTTCATGTTGAAAATTTTGTGAATGAATAAGAAGATGATTATGGTGAAAAAGAAGGGAAGGAGAGAAAGGTAGGAGAAAGGTAGCAATTTTGGATAAATTTCATGAGGTTTGACCACTCATCGTAGTTATCTTCCATCCCTAAAGTCACCGGTGTGGCGTCTTTTTTTTCTTTGGAGCCACCTTCATTGCCCTATTCTTTCCCTCGAGCCACCATCTCAAATCTTTTCAACCTATTTGATGTTTTGAGAGAGAGATCGAATTGGAGAAATGGAGATATTACTTGAACCAAAGAATCCTGAAAAAAGCCCTAGAGTGTGATAACTCATGGAATTCAAAGAGCTTCATTAAGCCAAACTATGGAAAAGAGAAAAGTAGAAACGAAGGAAGATGAGAACAAGGTGGGGTTTTCTAATTTGTGGGGATTTCGTTTGCCGCTTAGCTCTTAAAGGTTGAAAACGCGCGTTCCATTAAAATTTATAAAGCGACATCCCTAGACGACACACATTTTATTATAGGTGCTCTTCGTGTTTTTTAGACACTAATTTAAGGGCGCGCGATAATGCACGACATAAATCCTTAAATTTTTTGAACAGATGACACTTTTTTAATGTCACTCTCTTTTGCGTAACACAAATCAATGAGTGTCGTGGTTTACGCGTCGTAAAAGGGTCTTTTTCTTGTAGTGACCCCCCTTATAGACCGGCTTCGTGAATGTGGCCTACTAATGGTAAGACTGACTTGCTCTTATATATATATATATATATATATATATATATATATATATATATATATATATTATTAACTTATAATATTATAATAGTATAATGGTTGAATTTCAACTTTTAAAATTCTAAGGGCTTGATTTGGAATTAAAGTATTCATGAAAGAAAATTTTTTCAAATTCCAAAACTTTACGGCAAGTTTTGAACAATTCAAAAACCTTTTCAATTCCATCACTTATGTGTTTAAAGTAGTTTTAATGAAAAACTCTTCAAGTTCCATAACTTGAGGACAAGTTATGGAAGACTTTAAACTATTAAAAGAATGCGACTCTTCCTAATTCAAAACTTATGGAAATCTTTATGAGATTTATGAATCTTAAATGTGACTTTTCATATAACTTGAGGACAAGTTACAAAAACACATTTTAGAACCAACTCTTAGATTAATTTAGATTGAAACAACAATTTCACATAACTTTTGTATTAATCTAAGCAACTCATAAGAACAAGATAATTCATATCAAACTTTTTCATGTAATTAGCCTAATCCTTAAACTAATACAAAACATGAATCTATTGACAATTATCTTTGAAATTGGATTAGCATGAACATTACCACATCAAAAACAAGTTTATAAGTTGAAAAACGACTTGGGGTAATGTTCCTACTCCAATTCCAGCCAAAACAGTAGAAGATATGTTGTCTGGGGGTCTAACTCGTCGAGTGCATGAACCAACTCGGCGAGTTGGATGATTTTAGCCTTAGAATCGTCGAGTCCCTTCATGGATTCGGCGAGTCTGCTGAGCAGACAGCAACAAATTTCTATTTTTTCAGCCAATTTTGCAAGTATAACAAGAAAACAAGCCTAGGCTCTGATACCACTGTTGGGTTATGAGCATTCTAACACTCCTATGGTGTAGATGAAACCCTAAATACCTTGGATCTATGTTTTCTCTATTATACATGCAAATATGAATATTCCAAGGTATTACCCTAACTAGCATACAATCTTTGATACTTGGATAATAAAAATAGATAGAATACATACCTTGTTGTTGTAGTTTGACTCCATGAAGCTCGAGAGCCTAGTGCCCCAAGTGTGACACCTCAAATGGTTCACACAACATCATTAACACTTGGAATAACCATGAGAAGAAGACACCCATGCTCAAATCGGCTAGCCCTCATATATGTATTACTAGTGCTAATTGTTTGAGCTAAAGGGGTCCTTATATAGTGTGCACATTAGGGTTACACCATGTAACCCATGACTTTACCCATTCCTTATTCTCCATGGGTTTTAACCTCATGGAGTATCCATGGGTCACCACATGGGTTAAAACCAACATAAGGAATCATGGATCATAAGCCCACATATATAAGAATGAATTATTTACACAATCAGTCCCCATATATTTAATTAGTCTCTTCTGATCACTAAATTAAGTCCAAATTCATTCTTGATCAATACTGATTAAATAAAATGATTTCATATTAATATATTAGAACTTATAATATATTAATATGTCACAAATGTCCTCTTCTCACAAACGGTATATCCAAATGTTCCGATGCCATGCAACCCAAATGGACCATGCCGAGTCGGGTCAAGTACATACCAATTATAGTTATGGACTTAGACACTAATCCAACAACATTAATCTTTTTACATTACAAGCACATGCTCTAAAGAATCGATTTTCAACTTTTTATCCTCAAAATGTAACCTAAGACGATTTAATTCAAACTCCTTCTTCTCACTGGCTTCTATGGCTGACTCGTAGGCTTTATAGATGGTGCTCATATCTGTTTGGATCGGGGTTAGATAAGGTTCACAAAGAGACAGATCAAAATTATTATCAGTAATCATAGATTTTACCTGCTAAACGATGCTTTGACCAAGTGGATCGTTGGTGGCCATGTAACGGTAATGTGGTTCAGCAACATCATCTTCATCTTCCGACCCAGAGGACCAATACCCTTCATCACATTCAACAGTTTGTCTTGCCATCAAGCACATGTTTATTCTAGTTACCACGTCATCTTCATCTCCGGATGACCAATATCCTTCGATATCCCTTGATATAGTTGTTACGAAGGATGTTTCACTTGTTGCCATCTCTTAAGCTTTTCGGGCGTAGTATGCAGAGTCCTTAATCTTTGGTTTTTGCGGAGCTTCAACCAAGCAATCTTTTGCAAAGTGGTTTACATATCCACACTTGTGACACACAATTTTAGGCTTGTCGGATTTGGGATTCTGCCGTGGTTTCGGAGTACAGTTTAGCTTTGTGATGTTTGGTTTGTATGTTGGAGGATTTTCCGAAGTCGGTTGTGGTTTCAGAGCCGAGTATGGTTGAGGATTGTTTTGTTGAGGAGTGTGAAACAAATTTTGGTATGGTTTGTAAGAGGGATTGAAAGGACGTCTGTATTTCATGGAGAGTAAATCAAACTCCTGTTGGAAAAAGAGCTCAGAGTCTATGGCTTCGGAATCATCAACGTGATAGTTCTGTGTGGGTAAGACAAGTTAGGAGGACTGAACAGATGGAACAATGGGTCTGAAAGGGTCTGAGTTGGATGTTTTCAGAATGTTTGGTTCAAAGGAACTGACAAGATTAAGAGGACCTCCGAAGAGTTCCCTTATGGTCTGAGTAACATTAGATTCATGTCCTTGAAGTTCATCAAAGAGTTGATAGAGCTTCAAATTTTTCAAAGAACCATTACTTTGAAGACAAGATTTCACATATCCCCATCATTTACCGAGGTTGTTTATGAACTTGAGATTGTACTCCAAGGAAGTTAGGACAATCCCATGAGCAGTCATGTTGTTGACTATGATTCGGTAACAGTTAGACACTTGTCTTTCATATTTTTTGAACCTTCAATCAAATATTGGAGAGTGTACCAAATCTCTTTTGCTGATTTACACAACTTAATGTGTTCAAAAAGTGAGGGAGGAACACCGAACACCATTTTTGAGAAAGCAACTTGATCTGCATGTAGCTTCTCAATATCATATGCAGTTAGAGGAGTTGGACGAGTCTCATCTTGACCCGTAATCTGAGCAGCAGCATCTCTCACAAATATTCTTATACGAACATGAGGACCTTCTTTGATGGATCTCCAAATAGCTTCACCTTTCTCTTTAGCAAGTAAAAAATATTTACATTCTAACTTTCTAGTGATCATATTCTTCCACAACTAGCAGTGGGGCACGTGTAGGGCCACCCACACTATTTGCGATCTGCATTGAAATCATTTGTTGAGTGTTAGAAGCATCCATTGAAATTAAGGTATCTTCAAGCAAAAGTGGTATATAGAAGAAATTTTATCTTTAACACAGAAATGGTTGAAATACCAAGGTAATTTCAAACCAACTATAATCTGATCTTGTGGATTCAAAGGACAACCACTCTGGCTCTAATACCAATTGAGAGAACAAATTGATCTGATGTGTAGGGACAAGGTTTGAAAACTCAAACCTTGAGTTAATGCTTAAGATTAATGTTTGCTTGCTAATGAATATTCCAGTCAAGTTTGGATACACCAGTCAAGTCTGAGTTAATGTATTTAACAAATATTCAATCCATAAATGAAGAATGAGAATTAAGATCAAAGTAAAGTTAATAAATGAAGAACATGGAGAATGTTTTCAAGAGAGTGAAGTAAATGCAGTATTGCTAAAAAGTTTGAACTATTCGTCACTTAGATTTTCATTAAAAGCTCCCATAAATAGGAGAGCATGATACATGGTACAAACAAGGATGCATACATAGGACCGGATAAAAAGGATATTTCTGACATTCTGATTATCCAAGTTGACAAACAGACTAAGTCCTATGAAATTTCTAATCAGGCTAAGTGAAAAAACTAATTAATACATAGTGAAAGAGGTACTGATTCGGAAACACAAACATTCTGGTCCTAACATTCATTCCGGAATGCCTTTTACTCATCTGCTCCGGACATGGCTTGAATTTCAGACTCCAACTGATTCCGCACCAACTTATCACTTCAAAATTTTAACTGACTTTGGATCTTCAAAAAGGATTTTGATTGCTAATGGTTCACTTTCAGGTTCCAACACTATGATGGGCTAATCTTATGTAAGTTTCTGTAACATCCGGATTCCCAGGTATATTATTTTTATTCATTTATTTTTGGAGTTTGTGGAGGAACTCGGTGAGTTGTTGCCAAGACTTGCCGAGTAGGGTCGTGGATGTTCATCCGGGTTCACTTCCGGACTCGGCGAGTCCATGCTGTTTAATGAAGCCCTAATTTCCAGGGTTTGGGACCTATTTAAAGGCCCTTGTGGCCGTCAATAGCGGCTACCACACCCCAGAGAGAGACCTAGATCGTTTGTGAGGTAAAGAGTAGCCATTGTTTATCTTTTGTTGGTGTAAATTGAAGGAGAAGGTGATGAAGGCAAGAGAATGTTGAAGGAAGTGCAAATCTAGTGATTTCAGAGTTCAAGGGTTTCATATTGAGGTATTCCTTCGGACTTTCTCCAGTTTTTGGGTGGTTATTCATAGAGTTAGGGTTTTCAAACCCTTTGGAAGATGATTATGTAGAGTATTTGGTCCCTTCTCGAGTTTGTGCCTTGGATTTGGACTCAAAGAGGTCCAGAGACCTTAACCCATGGAGCTTTATGAGTCATTTTGGGGTTATTGGATTTAGATTGCCATTTTTGGGGCTAAATCACCATTTTGATGCCATTTTGTTGATATTTAAGCATCAAGTTTCGAACTTTATGTGACATTCATGCTTGGGAAGGCCAGATCTATGGTTTAGGGGCACAGATCTGACCTCAGGAGGTCAATAGAGTTTGTGCATGGCATAAACTCGCCGAGTTGTTCTTGATACTCGGCGAGTAGGGTTATGGTTTCACGTAAATCACTTAGTGAGTAGACTTGCCGAGTTGGGGGATAACTCAGTGAGATAGAAGGGGATTAGAGGACTGGAGTTCGAGGCAGTACTCGCTGAGTTGTTCTTGAGACTCGACGAGTTGAGTCGGGGTGGCCCCGCGATTCATGCCAGGTGTGACTCGTCGAGCATAGGGAGGGACTCGACGTACCAATCGGGACAAAGAGTTAGTGGACATGTGTGTACTCCTCGAGTCACCAAAGTGCACTCGACGAGTTGGATCAAAGTTTGACCGTTGACTTTAGTTGACTTTTAGGGTTTGGTCAACAATGGAGTCTTTGAGTCAAGAGAGGGGTAAAATAGTCTTTCACCCTTCTGAGGGTGCCAATTGAGAGTTGAGTCTAGTCTCGAGAGTTATATTTATGAGAGTATTTACTTTATGTTAATAGGCGGAGGCTAGGCAATATTTCTACCAAGTCAGAGATTTACCGAGACGTCTGAGGTGAGTCTTCTCAGTATACTTTACCTAGTGTGGTAACAGAGTTACGTGACAGAGTATGCTAGAGTTATATGCCAGTGTATTTGCCATCTACTTATGTGTTGTGATTTATTGTGATATGTGATATGCATGATTTAGAGTTATAGAGTAAGGACCTTCGGGTCCATAGAGTTAGGGCCAGAGGGCCCACATAGAGTTGGGGCTGGTGGGCCCCACTGAGACACATTGACCTGAGGGTCGATAGAGTTATAGCCTCGAGTGACTATTATGTGTTAGAGTGGTATTTTGGGGAACTCACTAAGCCTTTATGCTTACAGTGTTATGTGTTATGTGTTTCAGGTATCAGTGATGATCGCGGGAAGGCGCCGACATGATTCGTACACACGCACATTGGGGTTCTGTACTGATACAATGTTGATACAATGTTTTTATTTATGAATGCAAATGATATTTCATGGTTTTTAAAAGTGGAAAATTGTTCAAATTTTTTACGGTGTTACAAGTTGGTATCAGAGCCTTGGTTTGAGGGATTCAGATGCATCTTCGGGCGTATCTGAACTCAAACTGAGGATTTGAGGAAAATTTTAATAATAAATTTTTAAAAAAGAGTAAAAAGAGAGTTTCGAGACAAACAGAGCCGAGCCGTGTGTACGATCAGCCAACGCCCGAACGGTGATTTCCCAAAATACCCTCATAATAATTGTTATCAGATATGCTATGTTATGCTATATGCTGAATTACGATATGCATGCTTGATAGCTTATTTTATTTCTTTCTTTTTATTAGGTTATTTTAGAATTCTTTGATCTTTTTATCATTATTGCATTGTATATTCTTTATTTTCTTTATTATGGATCATACCGGGTGCTTGTTATGTTGCATGAGATATTTTGTAGGTTTTTCGGTGCTTGTTGCGGTTGCGGGTTGATTGGAGACGGGCTTAGTGGGCTCCCGAGGCATTATTGGGCTAGGCAGAATCAAAGAATAAGAATTGGGCTTTGAAAGTTATTGGCTTGGATTATTTGGGCTTGTGAAGATGGATCATAAAATTCTAATTTTGGGCTTAGAGCATCCATTTGGTGGCTAAATGATGATTGGTGGATTCAAATTACCTGGACAAAGGGGGGACCAAAGGAATCTTTGGTAGTGGAAGGATGGAGTAGTGGCTTGGTGGACCAATGGCAACACAGCAACATTTGCGCGGGTGGAATTTTGGTTGCGCGGGTACGCGCGCAACTGCCTAGTTTGGGCATTTTGGTCATTTGGCTCACCATAACTCTTGGGGATAAGATCTAGAGGCTGATTCACGATTTTTCACCATTGGAGACCTGCAAGAGGCAATTTTGGGAGCTAGAAACCATTTCCTTTCATCTTTACAAATCTTAGGTAGTTTATTTATGCAATTAGATTATTGTTCTTGTTACTTTATTGCCATGAGTGGCTAATACTCTTATTTGGTTAACTTTAGCTTAAAACCAATGAATGTTTGTGGGTTTTGAAGGATTTATGATTCATAAGCTAGAGATGATTTCTACCATCATAAATCCTTTGTTCTAGATAAATTCAATGATGCAATGCAAAATCAATGAAATAAATCAACCATTGCTCAATCAAACACTAAGCTCATGATCAAAGCACTCAATTAAGCATAAGAATTGCAAACTAGAATCATAAACATGGAATAAATTGATAATCAACATAAATCCTTCAAAACCCACAAACATTCATTGGTTTTCAGCTAAAGTTAACCAAATAAGAGTATTAGCCACTCATGGCAACAAAGTAACTAGAACAATAATCTAATTGCATAAAGAAACTACCTAAGATTTGGAAAGATGAAAGGAAATGGTTTCTAGCTCCCAAAATCGCCTCTTGCAGGTCTCCAATGGTGAAAAATCGTGAATCAGCCTCTAGATCTGATCCCTAAGAGTTATGGTGAGCCAAATGACCAAAATGCCCAAACTGGGCAGTTGCGCGGGTACCCGCGCAGCCAAAATTCCACCCGCGTAAATGTTGCTGTGTTGCCATTGGTCCACCAAGCCACTACTCCATCCTTCCACTACCAAAGATTCCTTTGGTCCCCCCTTTGTCCAGGTAATTTGAATCCACCAATCATCATTTAGCCACCAAATGGATGCTCTAAGCCCAAAATTAGAATTTTATGATCCATCTTCACAAGCCCAAATAATGCAAGCCAATAACTTTCAAAGCCCAATTCTTCTTCTTTGATTCCGCCAAGCCCAATAATGCCTCGGGAGCCCACTAAGCCCGTCTCCAATCAACCCGCAACCGCAACAAGCACCGAGAAACCTACAAAATATCTCATTCAACATAACAAGCACCCGGTATGATCCATAATAAAGAAAATAAAGAATATACAATGCAATAATGATAAAAAGATCAAAAAATTCTAAAATAACCTAATAAAAAGAAAGAAATAAAATAAGCTATCAATGCTAGAGTAGACTAGGTATTCTTACTAGGACTAGAGTGGACTGATATATGATGGCTTAGTCTAGGGGTTTTGCTGCTAGAAATGCTTAAGAGTGTTTAGATAGCAGCGAGGTGCTTATGAGAGTTTTGCTAGCGAGTAGCACATGATAGAGAGAGTAGAGTATTTGGGATTTGGGGCTCAAAGAGGAGGACTTGGGATGAATTCTGATGCGGTATGGTCGGTAGTATTGGGCCCGTACTACTGAAGATACCGGGTTGGTGCGCAGTCCAAGTAAGAATCCTTAGGGCACTAAAGAACAAGTAGGGTGGAGTTATCGAGCGTGATTATACTCAAGAGGGTCCCTAATATTCTTATGTTGTATTTCAGAGGGAGACCATGGTTGGGACACGCCACACACCAGAGGGAAGTAGTACGAGCGAGGCTGAGATCCGTAGGATCATTCAAGAGGAGGTGGCTGCAGCCATCAGGGCAGAGATACCAGAGATGTTCTGGTCTATCAAGACCACTCTGATTGAGACATTTGATGAGAGACACACTGCTCTTTCTGAGGTTGTTGTTGTTGCGGCCACTGCAACTATAGCTGCGACGAGGCCGCAGGGTGGTATTGTGTTGCTGTTCCGGGAATTCAGCAACACGAAACCACCAGAATTCGATGGGACGTAGGACCCGATTGCATCGATGAGGTGGATATCAGACATTGAGGGGTGTTTCTTTACTTGCTCATCCCCTGAGCATTTGAGAGTTCGGTTCGCACTGAACCAGCTTCGCTTGGGAGCGAAGGACTGGTGGAAGTTTGTGAAGGCGCACTACACGCCTGCTGAGCTTGCTGTAGTAACCTAGGAGAGGTTCACTGCTATGTTCCGAGATTAGTACGTTCCCCAGGTGGAGAGGGAGCGATTGGCATAGGAGTTTCTGACCCTCAAGCAGGGTACTGAGTCAGTTACATCGATTACTCGGAAGTTCTAGGAGAGGGCGATGTTCTGCCCAGAGCACGTGTCCTCCGAGCAGGCACATATGAGCCGGTATTTGAGTGTGTTGAGGAGGGATATACGAGAGTTCGTGGCGAACTCATCGTACCGGACATTTGCTGAGCTTTAGGCAAATACCCGGAAAAGGGAGATAGAGTTGGAGACCCAAGGTAGGGAGGAGGCTGAGTTTTAGGGAAAGGATCGGCGGCCGGCTCAGTCTCAGTCGGCAACCAATTGGGCCAAACCCGCCGATTCGAGATCTGGGAACCAGAAGGGCTGCACTTGTGGCAAGTGCGGCAAGAGCCACGATGGGATATGCAGAGCGGGGTCTTGCTACAAGTGTGGCAAGGAGGGGCATATGGCCAAAGAATACCCCAAGGGGTTTTCAGTTTGTTTTCACTGCAACCAGACCGGACACCGGAAGGCAGAGTGTCCACAGTTGCGAGGGTCGACACAGGGAGCATCTCCGGGATCTGCCCCTGCTGCGGTGAAAGCTACGGATGTTCGGCCTGCAAAGGTCGTGGCACCGAAGGCGCAGGTGAGAGCCTTCCAGTTGACTGCGGAGGAGGTCCGCGCACACTCGATGTTGTGGCCGGTATGTATTCTTTTGTATATTGAGATATTGTGCTTATATTATGTTATGTGTAGGTACTTTCCTTGTGAATTATGTACCGGCTCTAGTGTTATTTGACTCGGGTGTGAGTCGATCTTTTGTATCGTTGGCTTTTAGCTGACACATCAGTATTAGTCGAGAGGCGTTGAGTCGACCTCTGAGAGTTTCCATAGTGGACGAGAGAGCGGTGTATGCCACCGAGGTGATTCGTGGTTGTGTACTCGAGATTTTCAGGGTAAAGTTTCCGATTGATTTAGTCCCCATTGCGATGAGAGATGTCTATGTCATCGTTGCATGGACTGGTTGAGCCGATTTGGAGCAATCATCGACTGCGAGCGACAGCTGGTGACCATGCGAGACCCTAGTGGGGGAGTTCTTACGGTGTACGGCGAGGGTACACGTTCCTGTTCAGCATTTTGTTCAGCTGCCAGGGCGAGGCAGAGTCTTCAGAAGGGATGTAAGGAATTTATAGCGTATGTGATGGACGCGAGGGTTGAATCAGAGAGACCGAGGTCAGTGGAAGAGGTTCCGATAGTGCGTGAGTTCCCGGATGTATTCCCGGAGGAGTTGCCAGGTGTGCTTCCCAAGAGGCAGGTAGAGTTCAGTATTGCTTTCGTCCCGGGGGCTGCGCCTATTGCCAAGGCGCCCTATCACCTTGCGCCTCCAGAGATGCAGGAGTTGTCCTCGCAGCTTCAGGAGCTGCTGGGGAAGGGATTTATTCGGCCGAGCAGTTCGCCGTGGGGAGCGCCTATCCTTTTCGTCATGAAAAAGGATGGTTCACACCGGATGTGCATTGATTACCGGGAGTTGAACAAGTTGATGGTCAAGAACCGTTACCCGTTGCCGAGGACTGACGATTTGTTCGATCAGTTGAAGGGAGCATCTTGGTTTTCTAAGATCGATTTGAGGTCTGGATATCATCAGGTGAGGGTGCGAGATGAGGATATCCAGAAGACAACGTTCAGGACTCGTTACGGGCATTACGAGTTCGTGGTGATGCCTTTTGGGCTCACCAACACACCAACAGTGTTCATGGACCTCATGAACAGGGTGTGCAGACCGATGTTGGATCGCTCGGTGATCGTTTTCATCGACGACATTTTGGTGTATTCGAGATCTAGAGAGCAACATGAGGAGCATTTGAGGGAGATCCTCGGGGTTTTGAGATCGGAGAGGCTTTATGCCAAATTCTCCAAGTGTGACTTCTGGTTACGAGAAGTCCAGTTCCTGGGGCATCTCGTTAACCAGAAAGGGATATTGGTCGACCCGGCCAAGATTGAGGCGGTGATGAGTTGGGAGGTGCCGAGGTCACCAACAGAGATCAGGAGTTTCCTAGGGCTGGCAGGCTATTATCGGAGATTCATCAGGGATTTCTCCAAGATCATCGTGCCACTCACTAAGTTGACCCAGAAGGGTGTAGCTTTTGCTTGGTGTCCAGAGCAACAGGCCTCCTTCGAGATACTTCACCAAAGATTATGCGAAGCCCTGGTGTTGGCCCTTCCGGAGGGAATGGAGAAATTTGTGGTATATTGTGACGCGTTGATATCAGGGTTGGGAGCAGTGCTTATGCAGAGAGGGCATGTGATAGCATATGCATCGAGGCAGCTGAAGCCTCATGAGGTGAGGTATGCTACCCATGATTTAGAGTTGGGGGCAGTGGTGTTCGCCCTCAAGATCTGGCGTCACTACCTGTATGGGGTCCGGTGTACCATATACACGGATCACAGGAGCGTGAAGTACTTGATGGATCAGCCCAACCTGAATATGCGACAGAGGAGATGGCTGGATGTGGTAAAGGATTATGATTGCGAGATCATGTATCACCCGGGTAAGGCTAACGTGGTAGCTGATGCCCTGAGTCGTAGGGAGGAGAGTGTTCCGATACGAGACGTTTGTATGAGATTGACAGTGATGACTCCGGTGTTGGACACCATTCGAGGAGCCCAGGCTGAGGCCGTGACACCAGAAAATCAGAAGAGAGAGCGAGTTATCGGGCAGGTATCGGAGTTCGTTACTGATATTCGGGGGCTTATGACATTTCAGGGTCGGATTTGGGTGCCGTTTGTGGGCGGAACGCGTACCATTTTGATGGAAGAGGCACATCGATCGAAGTTCTCGATCCATCCCGGGGCCACTAAGATGTATTTGGACCTGAAGAGGGAGTATTGGTGGCCCTGTATGAAGAGGGACGTTGCATGGTTCGTGGGGAGGTGCCTAACCTGTCGTAGGGTTAAGGCCGAGCACCAGAGACCGCATGGCAAGTTGCAGCCGTTAGAGATTTCCGATTGGAAGTGGGAACAAATTGCTATGGACTTTATCACCAAATTGCCGAGGACTGCGAGGGGTGTTGATGCAATTTGGGTGATTGTAGATCGGTTGACGAAGAGCGCTCATTTCCTTGCTATCAGTGAGAGCTCTTCCGTAGAGAAGTTGGCAGAGTTGTATGTGAGGGAGGTGGTATCGCGGCATGGAGTCCCGATTTCGATTGTCTCATATCGAGACGTGCGTTTCACTTCCAGATTCTGGAAGAAATTTCATGAGGAATTGGGTACTAGGCTGCATTTTATTACTGCATACCACCCACAGACCGACGGGCAGAGCGAGCGAACGATTCAGACGCTCGAGGATATGCTCCGGGCATGTGTATTGGACTTCGGCGGGAGTTGGAACACGTATTTGCCCTTGGTAGAGTTTTCCTACAACAACAACCATCATTCGAGAATTGGTATGCCACCCTTTGAGCTGTTGTATGGGAGGAGGTGTCGGACCCCCATTTTCTAGGGAGAGGTAGGGCAGCGTGTGATGGGTAGTACAGAGATCGTACTTCAGACGACTGAGCAAATACAACAGGTCATGCAGAGGTTGTTGACCGCTCAGGGTCGTCAGAAGAGTTATGCGGATAGACACCGGTCCGAGCTCAAGTTTTAGGTCGGCGCCTTCGTACTCTTGAAGGTCTCTCCTTTGAAAGGAGTGATCTGATTCCGGAATAGGGGCAAGTTGGGGCCCCGATATATTGGTCCTTTCAGGGTGATCACGAGGGTAGGCAGGGTAGCCTACCGTTTGGAGCTACCTGCAGAGTTAGGTCAGATTCATGACACCTTCCACGTGTCACAACTGAGAAAGTGTATAGCCGACAAGTCGGCAGTGGTGCCATTAGAGGATATTCAGGTGGATGTGGGCCTGAATTACGTTGAGAGACCAGTGGCGATTCGGGATCGAAAGATCAAGGTTCTGAGGAACAAGGAAGTGCCTCTGGTGCAGGTCCAGTGGCAGCACCGAAAAGGGTCAGAGCTTAATTGGGAGCCGGAGCGTGAGATGCGTGAGCAACATCCGGAGTTGTTTTCAGAGTGAAACTTCGAGGGCGAAGTCTGATTCTAGTGGGGGGAATTGTAACATCCGGATTCCCAGGTATATTATTCTTATTCATTTATTTTTGGAGTTTATGGAGGAACTCGGCGAGTTGGTGCCAAGACTCGCCGAGTAGGGTCGCGGATGTTCATCCGGGTTCACGTCCGGACTCGGCGAGTCCATGGGTGGACTCGGCGAGTCCACGCTGTTTAATGAAGCCCTAATTTTCTAGGGTTTGGGACCTATTTAAAGGCCCTTATGGCCATCAATAGGGGCTACCACACCCCAGAGAGAGACCTAGATCGTTTGTGAGGTAAAGAGTGGCCATTGTTGATATTTTGTTGGTGTAAATTGAAGGAGAAGGTGATCAAGGCAAGGGAAGGATGAAGGAAGTGCAAATCTAGTGATTTTAGAGTTCAAGGATTTCATATTGAGGCATTCCTTCGGACTTTCTCAAGTTTTTGGGTGGTTATTCATAGAGTTAGGGTTTTCAAACCCTTTGGAAGATGATTATGTAGAGTCAAGAGAGGGGTAAAATAGTCTTTCACCCTTCTGAGGGTGCCAATTGAGGGTTGAGTCTAGTCTCGAGAGTTATATTTATGAGAGTATTTACTTTATGTGAATAGGCGGAGGCTAGGCAATATTTCTACCGAGTCAGAGATTGTGAGTCTTCTCACAATACTTTACCTAGTGTGGTAACAGAGTTACGTGACAGAGTATGCTAGAGTTATATGCCAGTGTATTTGCCTGCTATTTATGTGTTGTGATTTATTGTGATATGTGATATGCATGATTCAGAGTTACAGAGTAAGGACCTTTGGGTCCATAGAGTTAGGGCCAGAGGGCCCACAGAGAGTTGGGGCTGGAGGGCCCCACTGAGACATATTGACCAGAGGGTCGATAGAGTTATAGCCTCGAGTGGCTATTATGTGTTAGAGTGGTATTTTGGGAAACTCACTAATCCTTTATGCTTACAGTGTTATGTGTTATGTGTTTCAGGTATCAGTGATGATCGCGGGAAGGCGTCGTCATGATACGTACACACGCACATTGGAGTTTATATATTTTGATCTTGGGGTTCTGTACTGATACAATGTTGATACAATGTTTTTATTTATGAATGCAAATGATATTACATGGTTTTTAAAAGTGGAAAATTGTTTAAATTTTTTACGATGTTACAGTTTCCATGAAGAGTTAGCCCACATAAAATATGGATCATAACCCAAAGTGTATGGATTAGGGTTTATCCATGACTCTTGGATTCCAACATATATATACATAACCCCATGGCTAAAATCGATTACAACAAGTGTTCATAGAGTTCATAACCGATTTGTGTGCCTAGTAATTTCTCTCAAGTTATCCAATTGTTCAAGGGTGTGTTGTGAACCGTTTGAGGCATCACATGTAACGTCCATAAAATTTACGCCAAATTTAAACTTTTAACATTGACGAAAGAAACAAATAGTTATTGTTTTTACAAAACATTTCCAATTCATTTATCATCAGAGTGTCCCAAAATAGATCAGAAGGATAACGAGTGGTACGGTCACGCCTTCGCCTTCCCTCGATCACCTGAAGTACTTGAAACAATAAGCTGAAAACTGTAAGCTCGAGGGCTTAGTGAGCTACCCCCAAAATACCAATACCATATAGACAGAAACATATCAATAACAATCAATCAATCAATCAACCTGCATAATGGGCCATCGGCCTGACTGGTCTTCCCTTTAGGGCCAACAGTCTATCTGAATCTATCCCGAGCCTTCGGCATGACTGGTCTGCCACGTGGGCCTACAGTCTCCCCGGACCGCTCACTGGGTATGTTGGCCTTCAGCACAAAGCAGGACCGCCTCAACCCAACCAATAAAAAGTTAACCATGTGCGCATATTATCTTATACTAGCATATACAAACATTAAGTGTATCTATCTCACTGATCATCAATCATAGAATTCTCTTGTAACTAGAGCACTGACCTAGCAGGTCACTAACATACCAATCCCTACGGATCATAAAAGCATAAGATACTGCCTACCCTGATTCTGATCAAACCGATCATATCACATGTAGCATACCAAAACAATAACAACTAAAGGTTCGGCCTTGGTGTCGTAGACCCTATCGATATAGTGAGGATAACTCACCTCGCAGATGTCGACTCGAAAGGTAACTCCAACTATCAAATCACTTGTCACCGGCTCCACCACCTATATCCATAGCACAATATACTCATAAGTCCTTAGCCTTGTAAGGCACTCCATAACCTACTAGTCAATCCCTGATCAAGGTCAAAGTCCTTGGTCAAGGTCAACAGTCCATGTTAACCTCAACTCGCCGAGTACACTTGGCTGCTCACCGAGTCTTTGAAGCACATTCCAACTCGCCGAGTCATCGGAGTAACTCGTCGAGTTCCTTTGAATCCTGATCAAGTCTCAAGGCCACCCGTCGAGTTTCCTCCTTGCAACTCGACGGGTATACACGCAAAATATCCTTGGCTAAAACTCATACGACTCGCCGAGTTGTTCTTCAACTCGTCGAGTTTCATGACCATCTTCATCTAACTCGCCGAGTTGTTCAACCAACTCGTCGAGTTCACGACTTACTTCAACTGACTCGCCGAGTTGTTCATCCAACTCGTCGGGTCTAATGCATATCTTCATATGACTTGCCGAGTCGGCTTTGCGACTCGCCGAGTTCCTTCAGTCATTTTAACATGCAGACGTCTATAAGCCATGGCAGGTCCCAAATTGCAGATCTAGCTTCCTTAAGTTTGCTTATCACGTAATGTTGCAAACTTTACGTGCATGCATTGCCTTACAAGATCCAAATGCAAAAACCAAGCTCTTAATGGGTGTTCATGGACCAAGGGGACCTTAAACTCGACTAAATTTAGAACTTTATGCTTGAATGATCCAAAGAGGGTCCAGATCTAAAGTTACAACTTCAGATCTAGCCCATAGATTGCCATACCAACTTGATCCCCTTTCTAAAACCCTAAAACTCATTCAAAGATGAGGTCTAACTGAAATAACTGAGGGAAATGTTTAATTACCTTCCCAAGACATGTCCACAGAAGAAGAAATCGGATCTCTTCCGAGCTCATTGCCAAAATCACTTGATTCACCAAACGTTTCCACCAAAAATCTTCTCTCAAGATTCAACACACAATGGGCACACACACACACAAGTTAGAGATGCAAAGGGGGCTGCAAAAGAACTGAAAGAGGCTTGAGCTTCTTTAAATAGGGGTGCAAACCCGGAACTTAGGGTTTCACTTTCCAGCTCCTACTCGCTGCGTCGCACAAGGGACTCGCCGAGTAGGTTACTTAATTCGCGATCCAACCCGCTGCTACTCAACGAGTAGGGCAACCAACTCGTCGAGTAGGGCCAAAACCCAAAAATATATTATTGAAATTATTACTTGAGAATCGAGGCGTTACAACTCTCCCCCACTTGAACTAGACTTCATCCTCGAAGTCCACTGGGATAAACAGCGCCAGATAATGCTCGCGCATCTCAACCTCTGGCTCCGACATCCACTCGGATCCCTTCCGATGTTCCCATTGTACCTTTACCAAAGGTATTTCCTTGTTCCGCAGAATCTTCTTCATCCTTTCCAAAATTGCCACAGGCCTTTCCACATAGTTCAAGCGTTCGTCGACCTGGATATCATCCTACGACACCACTGCCTCCATGTCCATAACGCACTTTCGCAATTGCGAAACATGAAATGTGTTGTGGATCCGGCTAAGCTCTTCCGGGAGCTCTAACCTATAAGACACCTTGCCCACCCTTGCAACAATCCTGAACGGCCCAATATAGCGGGGACCCAACTTTCCCCTCTTCCTAAAATAGATCAAACCCTTCCAGGGTGAGACCTTCCGGAGAACCATGTCACCCACCTAAAATTCCAGCTCAGATCGACACCGGTCGTCATAACTTTTCTATCGACTCTGAGCGGTCTGCAGTCGCTGTCTAATCTGTTGTATCATTTCGGTACTTTGCAGAACTACCTCTGTCCGACCCATCACCCTGTGCCCAACCTCGCCCCAACAGACTGGGGTCCTACACTTCCGCCCATACAACAGTTCGAAAGGCGGGGCGCCAATACTGGAATGGTAGTTGTTGTTGTAGGCGAACTCCACAAGCGGTAGGTGGGAATCACAACTCTCACCGAAATCGATTACATATGCCCTCAACATATCCTCGAGGCTCTGTATGGTCCGCTCACTCTGCCCATTGGTCTGCGGATGGAACGTCGTGCTGAAATGCAGCCTCGTACCCAGTTCCTCGTGGAACTTCTGCCAAAATCGTGAAGTAAATCTGACGTCTCGATCCGAAACAATGGAAACCGGGATTCCGTGGCGAGAGACAATCTCACGGATGTACAGGTCGGCCAACGTTTCTGCCGAAAAACTCTCTGGAATGGCTAGGAAGTGAGCACTTTTGGTCAATCGCTCCATGATGACCAATATAGCGTCGAATCCCTTTGCCATCCTTGGCAACTTCGTGATGAAATCCATCGCGATCCGTTCCCATTTCCACATGGGAATCTGCAGAGGCTGCAACTTACCATGCGGCCTCTGGTGCTCGGCCTTGACCATCCTACAGGTCAAGCACCTCTCGACGTACCAAGCGATATCTCGCTTCATGCCAGGCCACCAATAACTCGAAATCAAATCACAGTACATCTTGGTGGCCCCCGGGTGAATAGAAAAACAAGACTTATGAGCCTCCTCAATCACTGTCTGCCTAACTCCTCCGATCATCGGAACCCAAACCCGACCGTATCGGGTCAATAGCCCGCGGCTATCCTGAATAAACCGGGCGCTTTCGCCCTTAATTCTTTCCAACTTCCAGTTCTCGGGTTTCATACCCTCGATCTGAGCATCTCTGACCAAACCCACCAGCGGGGAATCCAACGCTATCCTCATACATCTGGCTGGGGTAGACGACCCAGCAGACTTGCGGCTCAAAGCATCCGCAACCACGTTCGCCTTACCAGGATGGTAAAGGATCTGGCAATCATAGTCCTTGACCACATCCAGCCACATGTGCTGTCTCATGTTCAGGTTTGGCTGATCCATGATGTGCCTCAAACTCTTGTGGTCCGTGTATATCATACAACGCACTCCGTACAGGTTCTAAATCTTGAGAGCGAAGACCACCGCCCCCAACTCCAGATCATGTGTCGGACACCTAGTCTCATGCGGCTTCAGCTGGCGCGACGCATAGGCTACCACACGTCCCCTCTGCATGAGGACTTCCCCCAAGCCCGTGATGGATGAATCACAAAATACTACAAAATCCTCTACTCCCTCGGGGAGTGTCAACACTAGTGCCTCGCATAAACACTGTCGTAGGGTCTCAAACGACCTCTGCTGCTCCGGGCCCCACTGAAAATCCACCCCTTTCCTCGTTAGACGAGTGAGGGGTACGACAATCTTGGAGAAGTCACACATAAATCTCCAATAATACCATGCTAAACCCAAGAAACTCCTGATGTCTGAGGGGGATTTTGGAACCTCCCACTGAGAAACTGCCTCCACCTAGGCCGGATCAACCAGAATCCCTTCCTGGTTAACGAGATGTCCAAGGAACTGGACCTCTCGTAACCAAAACTCACATTTTGAGAACTTGGCGTACAATCGTTCTTGCCTTAAAACTTCCAGTAGCTCCCTAAGATGCTCCTCATGCTGCTCCCGGGTCTTGGAATACACCAAGATGTCATCTATGAACACAATGACCAAGCGGTCGAGCATCGGTCTGCAGACCCGGTTCATCAAATCCATGAACACTGTCGGTGCGTTGGTGAGCCCAAACGGCATCACCATGAACTCGTAATGACCATAACGAGTTCGAAACGCGGTCTTCTCCACGTCTTCCTCCCTCACCCTGACCTGGTGATATCCTAATCTCAAATCAATCCTGGAAAACCAAGATGCACCCTGCATCTGATCGAACAGATCGTCTATCCTCGGGAGTGGATAGCGGTTCTTCACCGTCAATTTGTTCAACTCCCTATAGTCAATGCACATGTGCGAAATGTCCTTCTTCCTGACAAAAAGGATCGGCGCTCCCCAGAACGAGCTACTAGGACGAATAAACTGCTTACCCATCAGTTCCTGCAACTGAGATGACAGCTCCTGCATCTCAGGCAGTGCCAAACGGTAAGGCGCCTTGGCGATAGGGGCCGCACCTGGCACTAGATCAATCCTGAACTCAACCTGCCTATTCGGAGGCACTCCGAGTAACTCTTCCGAAAACACATCAGCAAACTCTCGCACCATCGGGACCTCTGAAACTGAGAGCTGCTCCATATCCCGCGTATCTATCACATATGCAAAATAACCGACACACCCGTGCTAAATATACTGTCGGGCCCTGGCTGCCGAGCAGAACCCTGATCTCAACCTGGTGCCCTCTCCATACACTACAAGTTCTCCCCCACTTGGGGTTCGAACTACCACCCGCTGCTTCTCACAGTCAATCATGGCGCCAAAACGGCTGAACCAATCAATCCCTATAATCACGTATACATCCCCCATGGGAATAGGCATCAAGTCTATCGGGAAGGACACCCTGAAAATCTCCAACTCACATCCCCGGTAGACTGAAGAAGCGGAAACTTCATGCTCACTGGCGATCGAGACCCGCAATGGGCACTCGAGATCATCCATCGGCACACTGAACCCTCTACTAAAAGCCTGAGATACGAACGATCGACTCGCCCCCGAGTCAAATAGAACCAAAGCAGGTAAAGAATTTACTAACAACGTACATAATCACAGGTATAATCAATAAGTATAATACAATAAAATAAATGGAGACAGAGAATAGAAATGTACCAGCAACCACATCCGGTGCGGTCTTGGCCTCCTCAGCCGTAAGCTGGAAGGCGCGTCCCTGAGCCTTCGGAGGCTCCACCTTAACTGGCCTCTCATCACCAATCTTCCCAACAACTGGAGTAGACCCCTGCGCCGACTTAGTGGCAAGCTGCAGACATTTGGTCTTCACATGACCAACCTGATGACAATGGTAACAAATCCTCATGTCTGGTGTAGTCCCTGGCATAATGCCCCTCCTTGCCACATTTGTGGCATCCACCTCCTGCTCGACAAACTACTGAATGAACCTTGCCGCACTTTCCACAATTGCGGCTCTACTGACCCCCGGATCGTGTATCAGCGGTTTTAGGCCGCTTAGGCACCGGCTGCAACTGGGCCGGTGCCTGACGCTGCTCTTTCAGCTGCAGCTCTATCTCCAACTCACGCCGCCTCGCCGCTTCCTGAAGATCCAAGAGGGTATCACAACGCTGTGTAGCCATGAACTGTCGTATATCCGTCTTGAGCATGCTCAGATAACAGGTCATTTGAGATTGCTCCGACGCAAACTTCGGGAAAAACATAGCCCTCTCCGTGAACATCCGGGTAATCTCCATCACTGACTCTCCATCCTGTCTCAAAGTCAAGAACTACTAAGCAAGCCACTCCCACTCAAAACGAGGAACATAGCGGGTGCGAAACATATCCCTGAACTGCTCCCAGGTAATAGCAGTCCGCTGATCATCCGAATATGAAACTGTCGTTAATCTCCACCAGTCCTTCGCCGCAAGCCTCAGTAGGTTCAGGGCACATCTGACCTTCTGGTCAGCAGGACAAGAGCACGTGAAGAAACATCCCTCCACGTCAAATAACCACCTCATAGCCCGAATAGCATCCTGTGTACCATCAAATGTCGAGGGATTCGTATTATCGAAGTCCCGGTACTTGAAAGCCCTACCGGCTCCTCTTCCAACCCCTTCCGCAGTTACAGCCAAAGTGGCTGCAGCGGCAGCTGTCTCTGCTAGAGCTGCATATCGCTCATCAAAATACTCAACCATCGAGGTCTTAATTGACCCAAACATCTCTGGCAGTTGTGCTCGAAAAGCCGCAACAACCTCGTCGTGCATAATCTCCCGGATCCTGGCATCCAGCTCCTCAGTCCCAATCTGAACTACGGGCTCAGGTGCTATCGGCACCTCTGACCCTCCATCACCCATTCCTGATCCCGACCCAGATCTCGACCCGGATCCATCAGCAAAGTATCTCGTCACCACCATTCTGCAAATACACCCAATATATCAGATAAACAATATAATGTCGGGAGACTAAAACCCAAAACCCTAGGGGTTGTGACTTCCTTGTTACGCGTATGGGTCATGTGCTTTCAGTAGTACGGGCCCATACTACCTTCCATACCTACCCATATTTCTCCCAAGTATCACCACAACGCCCTAATACTATGCTCAACCTACTATGCACTCAACCCTCACTAATAAGGGATATCGCCTATCTCGCAACCGATCCTGCAGTTCCGCACCACTCATACATCCATGAGACTCCCATCAACCCCTGCAGTGCTAGTGTATACTGGCTGCACATAACGCTGGACCCGATAGACTTTCGAATATCCGATCCTACACTAAGGTCGAATCAGACATTCTCAGGCTATAAGATCTTGACTACACACAGCCGTGGTGCATACACTAAACATCTACAGTCATGATGTCAATTGCATGTACAAGAACCCTAGGCTAATAGGCATCATATAATCAGGCAAATCTATCATGCGATTCCTGAAGACCCCTAGCCTATGACTAGCATGATGTTCTAATCATATCAGAATATCAAATAACTTTATGGTATTTTGGGGCTTACTTATAGGCTCCGGCTGATCGTACTCTCTGCATCCTCCATCCTTATCTTGGAAATCATTTTAAAATTTTACTTTCCGAAAGTCTCATTGATTTGAGACTGGATTCACACAAGTGTTTCTCCAATTCACTCAAACCAAGGCTCTGATACCAACTTGTAACGTCCATAAAATTTACGCCAAATTTTAACTTTTAACATTAACAAAAGAAACAAATAGTAATTGTTTTTACAAAACATTTCCAATTCATTTATCATCAGAGTGTCCCAAAATAGATCATAAGGATGAGGAGCGGTACAGTCATGCCTTCGCCTTCCCTCGATCACCTAAAGTACCTGAAACAATAAACTGAAAAATGTAAGCCCGAGGGCTTAGTGAGCTACCCCCAAAATACCAATACCATACAGACAGAAACATATAAATAACAATCAATCAATCAATCAACCTGCATACTGGGCCATCGGCCTGACTGGTCTGCCCTTTAGGGCCTACAGTCTATCTGAATCTATCCCGAGCCTTCGGCATGACTGGTCTGCCACGTGGGCCTATAGTCTCCCCGGACCGCTCATAGGGTATGTTGGCCTTCAACACAAAGCAGGACCGCCTCAACCCAACCAAGAAACAATTAACCATGTGCGCATATTATCTTATACTAGCATATACAAACATTAAGCGTGTCCATCTCACTGATCATCAATCATAGAATTCTCTCGTAACTAGAGCACCGACCTAGCAGGTCACTAACATACCAATCCCTACGGATCATAAAAGCATAACATACTTCCTACCCTGATTCTGATCAAACCGATCATATCACATGTAGCATACCATAACAATAACAACTAAAGGGTCGGCCTAGGTGCCGTAGACCCTATCGATATAGTGAGGATAACTCACCTCATAGATGTCGACTCGAAAGGTAACTCCAACTATCGAATCACTTGTCACCGGCTCCACCACCTATATCCATAGCACAATATACTCATAAGTCCTTAGCCTTATAAGGCCCTCCATAACCTACTAGTCAATCCCTGATCAAGGTCAAAGTCCTTGGTCAAGGTCAACAGTCCATGTTGACCTCAACTCGCCAAGTACACTCAGCTGCTCACCGAGTCTTTGAAGCACATTCCAACTCGCCGAGTCATCGGAGTAACTCGTCGAGTTCCTTTGAATCCTGATCAAGTCTCAAGGCCACCCGTCGAGTTTCCTCCTTGCAACTCGACGGGTATACACACAACATATCCTTGGCTAAAACTCATACGACTCGCCGAGTTGTTCTTCAACTCGTTGAGTTTCATGACCATCTTCATCTAACTTGCCGAGTTGTTCAACCAACTCGTCGAGTTCACAGCTTCCTTCAAATGACTCGCCGAGTTGTTCATCCAACTCGTCGGGTCTAATGCATATCTTCATATGACTCGCCGAGTCGGCTTTGCGACTCGCCGAGTTCCTTCAGTCATTTTAACATGCAGACGTCTATAAGCCATGGCAGGTGTAACGCCCGTAGATTAGGGCTAGTCAATTTAGAGACAATAAGCGTCAAAAATGACTTTTTGATAGAAGATTATTTAGGATGAATAATCCTAACTAAGTTGTAGCATATGTTACAAGGTTTCCGTGCATATAAAGAACGCCAAAATCCGAGTTATAACAAAGAAGTTATGACCTGTCGAAGTTTCGCGACAGAACCGGCACGACACAGCGCGACGTAAAAAGTGAATTTACGTTAGAGCGATATTTAGCCTTAGCAATCTAAACGAGAATCGAAGATCTCGTTGTTGGTATCGAAGCAATAAAAAGTTAGGCGAAAACGGACGTCAGACGAAGAAGTTATGAATTTATAACGAAATTTTCTGTCCCGACCTATTAAAAATGAATAATAAAAATAAAAGTCAAAATTAGCCGACGGAGTCTAAACGAAAGTCGTAGAGCGTAGTCTCACCTACGCGTGGATATAAAGAACGTCGAAAACGGAGTTCGTATGAAGAAGATATGAATTTTGGAAGTTTATTAATGAATTAATAATTAAATTTAATTATTAAATCCCGGTATTATCCGAAGGCGAGTCATCGGACTCATCCGAAGTACGCCCTGCGTACAGCGAAGCATGACGACCTTCGCACTCGAGTTCTTCGGATGACGCATGCAGTGACGAATTCGGACGCGTACGCCTGTACGCTCCGCGTACTCCGAGACTCCAACCTCCTATAAATAGGATGCGAGGGCAGCCGGTTCTTTTGTTCATTTTCCCTCTTCTCTCTCCCGTCTTGAATCGATTTGCGTGCCAGAAATAACCCGAAGCCCCGGTATTATTCTCGAGCCCCGAAGCAAGTCCCGAGATCCCGAAGATCCCAAGAAGTGCGGTCCCCGAGCCGAAGCTCTGCCCGCGAGAAGTTCGATTTTTGTGGAGATCTTCCAGATCTACCGAAGAATACTACTTCTGCAAGTCGTAGTGCTGTCCGATCATCTTCTGATCAAGTGAGTGTATACTACCTTTCATAAACACGATAATAATACAAGTATGGTTTGAGTGTATTAAGTATATTGTTGTTTATATGTGTGAGTGTGTAGTTACTTTCTTCTAACACATAAATATGAAGTATTTGCTATGAAATACGTGCTATGTGTTTATATATTATTTGTCTATATGAGATGGGCATGGAAATTGGAGTTTTATACAGGTGTTAAATGATTTAAACTGTGTAAGTTTTTATATCTACAAAATTGTTGGGTAGAACATAGGTAGATGGAATAGTGGGCGACTATGGAGTTAGCGCACGTTGAGTAAACTTGGGCGACTATGGAGTTAGCGCACGTTGAGTAAACTTGGGCGACTATGGAGTTAGCGCTTGTTGAGTAAACTTGGCGACTATGGAGTTAGCGTTTGTTAAGTGAACCTTGGTGACTATGGAGTTAGCGCCAGATAACTATGGATTTAGTACTTGATAAATAAGCTTTGGCAGCAATGGAATTCGTGCCAAATTCCTTACGAGTAAATGAATGAAGGATAGTTGGTTCTTAGGGTAAAACCTTAAGAAGATAATGGGGATGGGTAATTGGGTTGATTGTTTGCTGATTAACTATAATAATTATATTATTGTGGGTTGAAAACCCTATATGCTCACCAGGCTCCCAAGTCTGACCCACTCAGTTTTCTTTTCATTACAGGTAATGGCACAAGGGTATAAGTTGGTGGACTTGACGAGAGATTTTGGATTATAGATCAGTAGTTAAATAACTATTGTAAGATCTATTTTATATTGTTTATGCTTTTGGTCTGTAACGAACATGACATCCCGAGGTTTTATTATTTAATGAAAATACATTCTTTTCGAGAAATGTTTTGATAAATGGTTATCATATTTTATTTTGGGAACAAATTCCGCAACCGTTTTCTTTAAACGATCACTCTGATTTATAAAACAAAGCATAAACAAATCGGTCTTTTATGGCCGTGAAATTTGGGGATGTCACAGTTGGTATCAGAGCATTAGTTTAAGCGAACTAGGAATATGGATTTATTTCTAGACTTAAACTTAGAATGCAAAGCAATGATTGTGAGTTGAGTGTGTCCATTATATTTTAGGTAGTACACCTAAATTGACACAGGCACTATTTTATTTTAGGAAAATTGCCTAAAATGCTATTATGTGCTAATTGTTATATGATTGCCATATATGATGTTAATTGTTTGGATCTATGGTCTGTTGCCGACCGGATCTGGAAACCTTATGTGTTTAGGATTCTAAGCGTGCGTCTATGATATTAGAACTAACATGTAAACGTTTCGGAGTGATAAGGATGATTTGAATATCTATCATGACTAAGGATCTAATTTCACCTTATTCGGTGTATAGATCAAAAATGGTGAGAACGAGGAGTAGAGTTGGAAATGCTGATGAAAACAGGAATCAAATACCAGTAATTGAACAAATACCTGTTGTAGCAGCAACGCCTGAACCAATGACAATGGCCGGAGTTCAAGTGATGATCCAGGCAATGTTAAATAATCAGATGGAAGAAACCAGACGTCTGATCAGGCAGAATCGCAAGGAATTGTCAATTCAAGTTGAAGAGCCCGAAGTAAATGGAGGTCAGTCTGAAGGAGGAAACTATAGTGGGACCGTTGGTCAAGCCAACCCACCAATAGTTCGCCAAAACAACCAGGATAGAGGAAATGATGGACGTGGATGCAAGTACAAGGATTTCATGGCATCCAAAGCACCATGTCTTTCTGGGAGCCCGACACCGGTGCAAGTCATGGACTGGATCTCCGAAATGGAGACGATGTTTGAAAGTTGCGAGTGTAGCAACAGACAGAAGACCGCTCTTGCAATCCCTCTGTTAAAATCTGGAGTATTGAGCTGGTGGAAGTTACTGGCTGGTTCGATGCCTAAGGGGGAAGCTAGCAAGATGTCTTGGGAAGAATTCGTGGTGCAACTGAAATTGCAATACTGCTCTGAGCAAGATCTTCTGGAAATCAACAATGAGTTCCAGAATCTAAAGAAAGGAAAATTGAGCGTTACTGAATACGCTACGAGCTTTACGGAGAAAATGAAGCTTATTCCACACCTAATTCCAACTGAACTTTCCAAGGTCAACAAGTTTGCCAATGGATTACCAGCGGACTTTGGTCCGATAGTCAAACAAGCAACCACTCTGAAATCCGCCATCTGGGCAGCCAAGAATGTTGAGACCCAAATAAAAGAAAAGGGTCTGGAAAGAGCTGAAGTTGGAGAGAAAAGGAAGCGTGAAGGTTCTTCAATAATCGACAAAGAAAGTAAATTCTTGAAATCTGGGGGAAGAGATGAAGCTAAGTGGTGTGAGAAGTGTAAGAAGAAACACTTCGGGAAATGTAGCGAGGAGATGACTTGTTACAAATGTGGGAAGACAGGGCACTACGCCAATAAGTGCGCACCCCTCAAGAAGGTGTGCTATAGGTGTAACGAAGAAGGTCATATTTCTAAAGACTGCCCACAGAAAAACACACCTCCACAGCCATGGGCATTCAACATGTTCCTCAACGAAGCAGAAAAGGATGGGAGGATTAAAAGATGAAGACTTCATATTAATATATAAAGTCTGTATCAGGAAGCATAGCCTGTTAGAGGCATAGTATAGGGTGAACTTGAACTTTTGTGTAATAGTTTCAAGAATTAATATAAACCCTAGTTTTGTTATCTGATGTGTTGAATGATTATATGATTTATGTATGGTGACTTGGTTAACTGCGAGACAATACTTGGGACGAGTATGAGTAGGTGTGAATGGTAGTAGAGATCTATACTACCGGAAGCACAGGACTCACGCTTGCATCAGGGGAAGTCACAAGGTTATCAAGAAGCTAGTAATTGATTCCGTTTTATTCAAGTATGTCATTACCATTGTTTCGGTAATGTCTAGTAAGATAGTTGTTATTCCAACCCTAGGGGTCATATCAATTGAGTCCGACTACGATGAGAGGTCATCGGGACACGACCCATCAAGGTTATTACTTAGAATGGAGAGATAACTTATGGATTCAGTATACGAATCCTATTTCGTTGATGATTCCGGGATGTAATCATCCTAAGGGGGAGATAATTGTAACGCCGGTAGATCAGGGCTAGTCAATTTAGAGACAATAAGCGTCAAAAATGACTTTTTGATAGAAGATTATTTAGGATGAATAATCCTAACTAAGTTGTAGTATATGTTACAAGGTTTCCGTGCATATAAAGAACGCCAAAATCCGAGTTATAACAAAGAAGTTATGACCTGTCGAAGTTTCGCGATAGAACCGGCACGACACAGCGCGACGTAAAAAGTGAATTTACGTTAGAGCGATATTTAGCCTTAGCAATCTAAACGAGAATCGAAGATCTCGTTGTTGGTATCGAAGCGATAAAAAGTTAGGCGAAAACGGACGTCAGACGAAGAAGTTATGAATTTATAACGAAATTTTCTGTCCCGACCTATTAAAAATGAATAATAAAAATAAAATTCAAAATTAGCCAACAGAGTCTAAACGAAAGTCGTAGAGCGTAGTCTCACCTACGCGTGGATATAAAGAACGTCGAAAACGGAGTTCGTATGAAGAAGATATGAATTTTCGAAGTTTATTAATGAATTAATAATTAAATTTAATTATTAAATCCCGGTATTATCCGAAGGCGAGTCATCGGACTCATCCGAAGTACGCCCCACGTACAGCGAAGCATGACGACCTTCGCACTCGAGTTCTTCGGATGACGCATGTAGTGACGAATTCGGACGCGTACGCCTGTACGCTCCGCGTACTCCGAGACTCCAGCCTCCTATAAATAGGATGCGAGGGCAGCCGGTTCTTTTGTTCATTTTCCCTCTTCTCTCTCCCGTTTTGAATCGATTTGCGTGCCAGAAATACCCCGAAGCCCCGGTATTATTCTCGAGCCCCGAAGCAAGTCCCGAGATCCCGAAGATCCCGAGAAGTGCGGTCCCCGAGCCGAAGCTCTGCCCGCGAGAAGTTCGATTTTTGTGGAGATCTTCCAGATCTACCGAAGAATACTACTTCTGCAAGTCGTAGTGCTGTCCGATCATCTTCTGATCAAGTGAGTGTATACTACCTTTCATAAACACGATAATAATACAAGTATGGTTTGAGTGTATTAAGTATATTGTTGTTTATATGTGTGAGTGTGTAGTTACTTTCTTCTAACACATAAATATGAAGTATTTGCTATGAAATACGTGCTATGTGTTTATCTATTATTTGTCTATTTGAGATGGGCATGGAAATTGGAGTTTTATACAGGTGTTAAATGATTTAAACTGTGTAAGTATTTATATCTACAAAATTGTTGGGTAGAACATAGGTAGATGGAATAGTGGGCGACTATGGAGTTAGCGCACGTTGAGTAAACTTGGGCGACTATGGAGTTAGCGCACGTTGAGTAAACTTGGGCGAATATGGAGTTAGCGCACGTTGAGTAAACTTGGGCGACTATGGAGTTAGCGCTTGTTGAGTAAACCTTGGCGACTATGGAGTTAGCGCTTGTTAAGTGAACCTTGGTGACTCTGGAGTTAGCGCCAGATAACTATGGATTTAGTACTTGATAAATAAGCTTTGGCAGCAATGGAATTCGTGCCAAATTCCTTACGAGTAAATGAATGAAGGATAGTTGGTTCTTAGGGTAAAACCTTAAGAAGATAATGGGGATGGGTAATTGGGTTGATTGTTTGCTGATTAACTATAATAATTATATTATTGTGGGTTGAAAACCCTATATGCTCACCAGGCTCCCAAGTCTGACCCACTCAGTTTTCTTTTCATTACAGGTAATGGCACAAGGGTATAAGTTGGTGGACTTGAAGAGAGATTTTGGATTATAGATCAGTAGTTAAATAACTATTGTAAGATCTATTTTATATTGTTTATGCTTTTGGTCTGTAACGAACATGACATCCCGAGGTTTTATTATTTAATGAAAATACCTTCTTTTCGAGAAATGTTTTGATAAATGGTTATCATATTTTATTTTGGGAACAAATTCCGCAACCGTTTTCTTTAAACGATCACTCTGATTTATAAAACAAAGCATAAACAAATCGGTCTTTTCTGGCCGTGAAATTTGGGGATGTCACAGCAGGTCCCAAATTGCAGATCCAGCTTCCTTAAGTCTGCTTATCACGTAAAGTTGCAAACTTTACGTGCATGAATTGCCTTACAAGCTCCAAATGCAAAAACCAAGCTCTTAATGGGTGTTCATGGACCAAGGGGACCTTAAACTCGACTAAATCTAGAACTTTATGCTTGAATAATCTAAAGAGGGTCCAGATCTGAAGTTACAACTTCAGATCTAGCCTATAGATTGCCATACCAACTTGATCCCCTTTCTAAAACCCTAAAACTCATTCAAAGATGAGGTCTAACTCAAATAACTGAGGGAAATGGTTAATTACCTTCCCAAGACATTTCCACAGAAGAAGAAATCGAATCTCTTCCCAGCTCCTTGCCAAAATCACTTGATTCACCAAACTTTTACACCAAAAATCTTCTCTCAAGCTTCACACACAATGGGCACACATACACACACACAAGTTAGAGATGCAAAGGGGGCTGCAAAGGAAATGAAAGAGGCTTGAGGTTCTTTAAATATGGGTGCAAACCCCGGAACTTAGGGTTTCACTTTCCAGCTCCTACTCACTGAGTCCCACAATGGACTCGTCGAGTAGGTTACTTAATTCGTGATCCAACTCGCTGCTACTCGACGAGTAGGGCCAAAACCCAAAAATATTTTATTGAAATTATTACCTGAGAATCGTCGAGTAGTTACATCACACTTGGGGTGCTAAGTTCTTAAAGTCCAAAACTACAAGGTACAACAAAGAGGTAATTCTATAACTCATTTTTATGTTGATTATGTCAATTGTATGCTAGTTGTAGGCTTAATGCTTTGGAAACAATATTGCATGTATAATTAGAGAAGACATAGATCCAAAGTATTTAGGGTTGTATGTGCACCAAAGGATGTTGTAGTATACAAAACCAACAGACACTTGGCACTCAACTCGATGAGTTGGAGGTTCAGAACTTGCCGAGTTAGGCTATTTACCAGCCTATAAATAGAGGCGGAAATCTTCCATTTCCTTTACACCTCTCCCATTATTTCTCTCTCAAACTTCTCTCTAAATCCCTACTAATCCCTAGTAACTCCCAAGTGCTAGAGGAAAGTCCTGAGAGCCAGAAGTCTCCGAGAAGAAGAGATTTCGGCTCAGAAGTTCTGCCCCCGCTGAGCCCAGTTCCTAGCCAAACCTCCTAGTAAGTAAGTTACGCTTACCCTACTTTAAGTATAGCTTATGTTTAAGTTCAATATCATTATTATGAACTTATAAACAATATATATTGTAAAATATAATATACAAAGTGTTATTATAATATCTTTTGACTACTCGTGGTACGAGGAATCTGGTTTGAAGGTCCGTATAGGGTTGTTGGATTTCAGAAGTGCTATAATGCCAAAATGGTCCCGCCCTCCGGTGTTACATGTCTGGCCCCTATATGTACGTAGTGGTTAAAAAGTATTGTTTAACACTTATAAAACAATATCACTCGTAAATAGTCGCTATAAATATTAGACTAAAATCTAGCGGTAATGATACTAGGTTTTACCGAAGGAAAATAGAAATGTTAGAAGCGAAGCGCTGACCGAGTTTGGAATCTGTGACAACCCGAAATTTCTATCTTGTACAAACCATTCACTTCAATCAAATTCAGACTTTTTTCTGCTAACTTTTAGCACTATATAGAGTCTGTTTGAGCATTATAAGCCTAGTACGTCAAAGGAATAAGTGTTTGGATGTGTCAACTAAAGTTCCCAACCATCAATCGAGCCTTAAACCCTCAAAAGAGGAGTTTACGGCCAAGACCCATGAGTTTACGACCGTAAACTCATGGAGGCCGTAAACTCCAGCCTATAAGTATGAAGCTTGGGCCACTTTCTTCACTTTTCCCATTTCAAAGGCTTGGAACCCGATTTCTTTCCCAAGGATCATAAGGTTTTTGCTTCAAATCCTCGAAAATGTAAGTGATTCCTTCCCTTTGTGAGTTAATACATCTCATCTTCTTGATTCACTCTTGAACTCATCCATAGATTTCATCTTTGAGTCTAGATCTTCAAGATCCTCAAGAACATCAAGAACTCTTAGGTGTTTTTGGGCCGAAAACACCCTCCTTTGCCTTCAAATCATAAGTATCTACATCCTATACTTGTTATCTAGTTATGATATTGGATTAAGGCCTTGAAAACAAGCATTTCCCAAGAACATGAGGTGTTTACGGCCAAGAGCATCTCCCTTGGCTGTAAACCCTAATTAGTGATGCATATGGACCATAACTTCTTCCTAAGGCTTGGATAAGAGACTAGAACACTTCCTTTTGATTGAAAGCCCTTTAAAACACCATTTGCACTTTTTATCATGAGTTTACGGCCATAAGCTCATGTGGCCATAAACTCATGGTCGTGAATTCCTTTGGTCATTCCATTTGGGCCGTAAACTCAATAGGGTGGCCATACACCCTTAGCATGCAATCATATGTGATTCATACCCTTCAATTTAAGTGTTTTCTAAGTCCTATGGTGTTTTCCCTTAATAGTTAGTTGTATAAACACTAATCTTATACATATATGTGTCATTATATGCTAAATAGGATCCGTGTGTGTGCTCAAGTCTTCACTTGACACCTAGCATCCTATACCACACTTTCATCCAAACCACTTACTGCAGGTGAGTTCATACCCCTTAGTCTAACTTTTAAATGATTTTAAATGCTTTTATGGGGGGATACAAGTTGAAACATTATAGTTATTATATCAATCACATGTGATTAATAACTATCAAACAAATGGATTTACTATACTTTTAATTGTTTTATCAAACAACCTACTTAAAAATGTTATCAAACTCTTTTACATACTAAACTCTTTATCAAACTTCTTATTCTATGCCAAATCTTTTCTTTTAATTCTTTCAAACTTATATATTGTCAAAACCATGTCTAATGCATATATAGTTATATAAGTAAGGTTAGAAGGACTTGGGACTGATAACTCACTTTACTTCTTGTTCCTTGTTTGGTTGTGGACTTAGACTACCTTGTTGTTTGTCCAAGTGTCGTTTGATCCTTAGTTATATATTTTGTATATATGTATAGATGATGTGTGTAAAACCAACTAGTTTTAATCCTACTAACTTAAACATAAAGACAAACACACGAAAGGCAGTGTACCTATCGATTAGCAGTTTAGTTCAGGTAAGTAGAGTATCGAACACAGGGAATGGTAAACAATTAAAATAAATGCTAATATTATCTAAATAAAACAAGTAATAGAAAATGGGTTTTCTCTAGTTTTACAAGACTAGAAACTTACTAACTATTACTTAGACTAAGAACTAGAAAAGCGAAGATTCAACTAAATTCAATGACGAAGGGAACTTCTGTTTAGTTCAACTCAATTGATCCTATGGTTAGTGCAATGGATTAATTCTTCTATTGGCTACCGATTCAAGTGATTAGATTCACGTTCGCTGCACTAATCCTTAGAGAACAAACTAACTCATACAGTGGCCAGTTGTCTAATTTAATTTAATTCACTAGGTTATTTATTTGGGTTGATTTAGACTTGTAATAGTTAACTAATTTGGTCCTTTAGTTAACCTCTTGTTGATGGTCATCACACAAGCTCACACATGAATTTACCTATTTTTCTTATTAATTCTAGTTTCATGTTCATTAATCCTAGACATATGATAAAGTGGTCACATAAACATATGAGGTTAACAACTAAGAGATGTTCATGCAACTTAATTATCTTCCTATTAACAGAAAAATAGTTATCATTCACACATAAGGTTCCTTAACAAGCTAGAATCAACAAAATCACCAATATTAAATTAATCCTACCATAAATCAAACCATAGTATCAATATTGTCTCCCCAAACAGAAGTTTAAAGGTTTTAGCTCATGTCTACAACAAATAACAAACTAAAAACATAATCTAATGATTGAAACATGGTTTATACAAAAGATTAAGATAAAAGTAGTGTGTTATTGCCTTTGATCTTCTTCCAATTTGATATCTAGGTTGAAATCTCGAAAACCACAGCTTCTAAGAATCCTTCTGGCCTCCAAAAATCGTCCTAAACTTCCCCTATTCGTTAGGGTTCGAATGATAAGCGTTTCTCTCTCTCTCTCTCTCTCTCTCTCTCTCTCTATATATATATATATATATATATATATATATATTCTGAAAATAGGGGCTACTCGGCGAGTCCAGTGACCTACTCGTTGAGTCTGTCACTTAAAATCCCGTGTACGACAAGGCAAAGTCAAGAATCGCGAAACTTCTAACCAACTCGTCGAGTTGATGGCCTACTCGTCGAGTCCGTTTGGAATCAGCATTTTCTGAAAACACAAAAGTCGTCCGAAACTGTCTAGTTTCCAAAACATTTTGAATCTCGTCAATCGGAGTTACAATTCATGAGATATGGCCAAAACACTGTAACATCCCCCTCTGGCACATATCACAATATTGTCCGCTTTGGGCCACTCAGCACAAGGACTTCCCAGGGGGTCACCCATCCTGGTACTATTCCCGCCCGAGCACGCTTAAATGTAGAGTTCTTATGGGATTTGCTGCCCTCACGACTTTAAAACGCGTTGTGATAGGGAAGGTATCGACACCCCTTATAAGGAATGCTTAGTTCTCCTTCCCAGCCGATGTGGGATCAGATCTAACCTACTTTCACCCCCCATTATAGGGTTCGACGTCCCCATCGAACACATCGACCCGTGCCCTAGCTCTGATACCATTTGTAACATCCCCCTCTGACACATATCACAATATTGTCCGCTTTGGGCCACTCGGCACGAGGACTTCCCACGGGGTCACCCATCCTGGTACTACTCCCGCCCGAGCACGCTTAACTGCAGAGTTCTTATGGGATCTGCTGCCCTCACGGCTTTAAAACGCGTTGTGATAGAGAAGGTATCGACACCCCTTATAAGGAATGCTTAGTTCTCCTTCCCAGCCGATGTGGGATCAGATCTAACCCACTTAATAAGTGGGTTAGATCTGATCCCACATCGGCTGGGAAGGAGAACTAAGCATTCCTTATAAGGGGTGTCGATACCTTCCCTATCACAACGCGTTTTAAAGCCGTGAGGGCAGCAGATCCCATAAGAACTCTGCAGTTAAGCGTGCTCGGGCGGGAGTAGTACCAGGATGGGTGACCCCTGGGAAGTCCTCGTGCCGAGTGGCCCAAAGCGGACAATATTGTGATATGTGCCAGAGGGGGATGTTACAAATGGTATCAGAGCTAGGGCACGGGTCGATGTGTTCGACGGGGACGTCGAACCCTATAATGGGGGGTGAAAGTGGGTTAGATGTGATCTCACATTGGCTGGGAAGGAGAACTAAGCATTCCTTATAAGGGGTGTCGATACCTTCCCTATCACAACGCGTTTTAAAGCCGTGAGGGCAGCAGATCCAATAAGAACTCTGCAGTTAAGCGTGCTCGGGCGGGAGTAGTACCAGGATGGGTGACCTCCTGGGAAGTCCTAGTGCCGAGTGGCCCAAAGCGGACAATATTGTGATATGTGCCAGAGGGCGATGTTACAAACACTGACGAGGGGTCAAGTTGTCCAGCAACATTCTTTTTTCTTCAAAATCCAAGATCCAAGCTTCCAATCACTAGTTCCGCTTCCTTTTCCATCCGAGCATGTAATTGTTGCTGAAAAATGAAATTATAAACTACTTAAGCACCTTTTGTTCATTAAATGAGATAACATCAACATAAAGTATTAAGATAATGCATGAATTTTATAACTAAATATGCCCATATCAATAGACATAAAAGCTTTTATCTCAGTTCAACACACTCAGTCATACAAACAACTCTACTAGTAAACTATAATAGGTATAGTTTAGGACGTCACTACTCACTATTTCTAGTACAATGAAACTTATAAAGAGTCAGTTCATACATGAGTCAATACATACTATAAAGAGAAACAGATAAAGAATACTATAAGGAGAAACAATATTTACTATAAAGAGAAACAGATAGAGAATACTATAACGAGAAACAATACATACTATACACTATACAAAAGAACTTACTATGATTAGAATCAAAGAGAACATACTACATACTAGACAGAGAGAACATACACTACACTAGTACATACAATACATATACAAGAATACTATAACATAAATGTGAGCCACTACTTCGAGGCATGGCATCACTGCTATGGCTCGTTTTGTAACCAGAGCCTCCTGGAGGGAGAGCGTGAATTTATCTATAGATCTATACAGGACCGACCGTCCTACACCTTACTGCTAGCTACAGTGGGACCTGCAGGTCTACGAGTGACGAATGTCATACCATTTCGACGTCTTCGAGCGTCGTGTTTTACTAAGTCGATCAAGTATGGTTACAATCATATCACATTATACGTTAATTAACAATCGGTTTAAGGTAGTTATTACAGCAGTAGTTACTATATAATACAACACTACAGTGCTTTATTATTTTCCCATTACATTCACATAGTGATCTTCTCACATAATCAATAATGTATAAACTATATTTTGTTAATGATAGTCACACCTAGGAAAAATACACACTTTTATAAGAAACAAACATACAGAACATTTGATGCCTTGGTAGAAGGCTACTTTTAGTAGAAAATATAGGATTTTCTAGGAGATACAAATATTTACTACAAACTTTTACAAACTCATACATCAAACACTTGCAAACATTTTCATACAAATAATGACACTAAAATGCTTATGAACTCACCAGCTTTAAAGCTGATAAACTCTTTCAAAATAACTTGTATTCTCAGGTCATCAGTAGATAGGTACCGATGTCAGGTTTTTGAGAAGAAGGAGCTTCAAGAGTTGTCTCTTATTTTGATTCATATTTTTGGTGTCTTATAAACTATACAAAACACACTTGTATTAAATTATATTATTAATGCAATGGATGATGTTGTTACTTGTTTACTATTATGCTTTGTTGAGATACTGTACATGACGTTCTCCGCCCCAGAACGTTTCCGTCGTTCCGGTTTTGGGGTGTGAAAGAATCATCACTTTAACAGGTGAGTGCATAGTTACTTTCATCTTACACATAGATATGAAGTATTTAATATAAGTTGCGTGCTATGTGTGCATATTATCTGTGTTCTTGATATGTTGGATGAACAAAGAATACATGTTTTATTTGATTTAAATTGTATACGTATTTATACCTATAAAAATATTGGGTAAAGATGGGTAGATGAATGATGACTGATGAAAGATGATATAGATGAACATTGGCAGCTATGGACTTAGTGCCTGGTAGATAAACCCTGGCAGCTATATACTTAGTGCCACATAGATAAACCCCGACAGCTATGGACTTAGTGCCTTACAAATGAACGTTGGCAGCTATGGATTTAGTGCCCTATAAATGGATATTGGCAGCTATGGACTTAGTGCCTTACAAATTAACATTGAAATCTATGGATTTAGTGCCCTATAAATAGATATTGGTAGCTATGGACTTAGTACCTAACAGATAACATTGGCAACTATGGACTTAGTGCGTGTATAAACCTTGACAGCGATGGACTTCGTTCCTATTCCTTAGCACAATCCTTAGGAATGAATGAGTAAATGATAGATGATTCTTAGGGTAGATCCTTAAGAAATAAAAAAGATAATGGGGATGGGTAATTGGGTTAATTGTTTGATGATGAAACATAATAAATTTATTATTATGGGTTGAAAACCCTATGTACTCACCAGGTTTCCCAACCTGACCCACTCAGTTTGTTTGTATCATAGGTATCGATACGAACACACATTACACTAAGAGATTAAAGGAGATGTAGTGTAAATTAATGTATGGTCTGTTTATGCTTATGTTTCTGTATTGATGATGACATCCTAAAGTTTTAATATAAACAAAATACATTTCTTTAGAAATGCTTTAATAATATATTTATCATGTTTTCTGGGAACAAATTCCGCAATATTATTCTTTAACAATGAATACTCCAATTTACAAATAAGCATAAACAAAATTTTTAAAATGACCATGAATTTGGGGATGTCACAATGTATGTCGGGTGGGGCTGTTATGTTTATTGGATTGGGCTTGTTATGTAGTTTGGGTGGGGCCCGTTTATATGCTCATTGAGTTGGGCTCATTTATATGCTTATTGGGTGGGATCCGATATATGTATTGTGGTATACGGTATTTTGGGGAACTCAATAAGCCTCGTGCTTACCTGATTGAAAAAAAGTGTTTTCAGGTACTTAAGTGATTCGTATGAAGAGCAAGGTTCGGATGTATACACGCACAATTGCAACATGTTTCCACACATTGTAATTATACTCTGATATGTTTTAATAAATAAAAATAAAAAGATCAGGTTGAAATCCAGGACGTACATTGTCTAAGTGTGGTACATTTGTTGGGTTTTGATATTATTGTTGTGGAATGTTTAAATTAAATGTAAATAATAAAGTATCATATTCTATATATATGGCTTATTCTAGCATTGATGTTTCTTCTTTATGGCATGCTCGTTTAGGACATATATATTATAAAAGAATGCTTGAAATGTATAAAAATGGATTAATACTATCTTTTGAAGTTAACATAGAAAAATGTAAAACTTGAATGGCAACTAAGATAACTATACCACATTTTCCTAATGTAAAAAGGAATTATGTTATGCTTGAATTAATTAATAGTGGTCTATGTGATTTGCATTCAACTCCATCTTTAGGAAACACGTAATTCATAGTTACTTTTATAGATGATTACTCTCGTTTTTGCTATGTATACTTGTTACATTCCAAGGCTGAAGCCCTTAAGAAATTCAGAATTTATAAAAATGAAGTTGAATTGCATCAAAATGATTTAATTAAAACACCTGACACTAATCGAGGTGGAGAGTATGATGATCATAGTTATTTCCATTATGTTAGAGTTATACACGAAATAACTGCTGCATATACTCCTCAACAAAATGGGAATGGAAAAATAGAGTTCTAAAGGAAATATTGAACTTTATGTTGCCATACTGAGGTTTGAGTGATAGATTTTGAGGAGAAGCTATGCTAACTGCTTGTTATCTTCTAAATAGAGTTCCAAACAAAAGGAAGAAGAAAATTTCATGTGAAATTTGGTACAAAAGAAAACGAAACTTAAGATATCCTAAGGTTTTGGATTTTATTTTATAGAAACTGATGCTTTTGTTTCAGTTAACATTGTTATAGAATCAAGAGTTATTGATTGTATTTTCATTGGATATGTTGAGCATTCCAAGGCTTATAGGTTTTATGTTATAGAACCGAAGGCTTCTATTTTAGTTAACACTGTTATAGAATAAAGAGAAGCAATATTTGATTAAAATCATTTTTCATCCATACCTAGACCAAAGGATTTGGATCCTAGTTCAAGTGGAACTATTAAAGAAGTTGTACTTGATTCAAATGAATCACCTGAGCTTAGAAGAAGCAAAAGACAAAGGAAATATAAATAATTTGGTAATGATTTTCATCTTTACCTTGTTGAGGGCTCTAGAGATGAGATTACATGTCAATATTCATATTTTTTAGTGTTGAAGAATATCCTAAAACATTTTATAAAGCAATGAAATCTCAAGATGTTGCTTTCGAGAATGAAGCAATATATGATGAGATGGATTCCATATTGGGAAATAATAATAGGGTATTATTTGATCTTCCTTTTGGATGCAAAAATATATGTTGAAATATGATATTCAAAAGGAATATGAAAGTGGATGGATCAGTTGACAAGTTTAAGGCTCGATTGGTTATTCAAGGTTTTAAACAAAGATTTATCATTAACTATTTTCACACTTATGCTCTAGTTGCTCGTATATCTACCATTAGATTGTTGATTGCCTTGGTAGGAATTCATAATTTGGTCATTCACCAAAAACAAAATTCCTAGATTCTCATTTAAAGGAAGAGGTATGTATGAAACAACCTGTGGGTTTTATTCTGCTTGGAAATGAGCATATGGTGTGTAAATTGGTTAAATCGTTGTATAGGCTAATACAAGTACCATAACAATGGCATAGAAAGTTTGATGATGCTTTCTTGTCACATGGTTTCAAGTTGAAACAATTGTGTATATAGAAAATTTGATGAGTTTGGAAAAGGAGTGATCAAATGCTTATATGTAGATGATATGTTGCTCCTTTCTACTGATTAATGGCAAGTTGAGATGACCAAATAACTTTTGTCATCTCAGTACTCTATGAAGTATATGGGGGAGGCAGAAATGATTCTTCAAATAAGAATCAAGTGTGAACATCAAGGAAACTCAATTTAATAGTCTCATTACATTGATAAAGTACTTAAGAAGTGTGATTGTTCAGATTATTCTAGTGTAAGTACTCCTTTAATCCATGTATGAAACTTATGCCAAATATTGGTGAAGTAGTTTAGCAACTCGAGTATTTAAATGTCATTGGGTGTTTGATGTTTGTTATGAGCAACACAAGGCCAAATATTACATTTGTTGTAGGAAAACTAAATAGGTTTACTAGCAATCCTATTACTCATCACTTGTAAGTAGTAAGGAGGGTATAAAAGTATCTTAAGAAAACCATGGATATGGATTGACCTATGTAGGTTTTCCTTCAATAAATGAAGGATATTCAGAAGTTAGTTGGACTATAAATATTAAGGACCACGCTTCTACAAATGGTTGGGTTTTTCTACTTGGCGGAGGTTACATTTCACGGGCTTCTAAGAAACAAACATGCATAACAAATTCAACTATGGAATATGAATTTGTAGCCCTTGCAGCTGCTGGAAAGGAAGTATAACAGTTAAGGAATTTGATTTATGAAATTCCTTTATGTCCAAAGCGTATATCACCTATTTTGGCACATTCTGATATTGTTGTCACCTTGGCAAAAGCATACAGTCAAGTGTACAATGGAAACTCGCGATGTTTAGGGGTTAGGCACAATATGGTATGTGAGCTTATTACTCATGCTATCATTTCTGTAGGGTTTTTTCAAACTCAATAGAATTTAGTTAATCACTTAATGAAGGGCTAAGCTAGAGACTTGGTAAGAAAGTCTGTTATAGGGATGGGTTTAAGGCCAACTTGATATCTCTGTGAGATACCCAATTCCCTTGTAATACAATTTGAGAAGATGAAATATTTTAGTTAACACTGTTATAGAATAAAGATATGCAATATTTGATGTAAATAATTTTTCAACCATACCTAGACCATTGGATTTGGTTCCTAGGTCTAGTGGAACTCTTAAAGAAGTTGCACCTGATTCAAATGAATCTCCTGAGCTTAGAAGAAGCAAAAGAAAAAGGAAAGTTAAATAATTTGGTAATGATTTTCAAACTTTACCTGGTTGAGGGTTCTAGAGATGAGATTACATATCAATATTCATATTTTTTAGTATTGAAGAAGACCCTAAACATTTTATGAAGAAATAAAATCTCAAAGTGTTGCTTTCTATAATGAAGCAATATATGATGAGATGGATTCCATCATGGGAAATAATACTTAGGTGTTATCTGATCTTCCTTTTGGAAGCAAACATATATGTTGAAAGTTGATATTCAAAAGGAAGTCGAAAGTGGATGGATTAGTTGACAAGTTTAAGGCTCGATTGGTTATTCAAGGTTTTAGACAAAGATTTATCATTGACAATTTTGACACTTATGCTCCAATTACTCGTATATATACAATTTGATTGGTGATTGCCTTAGTAGGAATTCATATTTTGGTCATTCACCAAAAACAAAATTCCTAAATGGTCAGTTAGAGGAAGAGGTATATATGAAACAACCTGAGGGTTTTATTATGCTTGGAAATGAGCATAAGGTGTGTAAATTGGTTAAATCGTTGTATGGGCTGAAACAAGCTCCATTACAATGGCATAAAAAGTTTGATGATGTTTTCTTGTCATATGGTTTAAATTTGAAACAATCACATAAGTTTATATATAGCAAATTTGATGAGTTTGGAAAAAGAGTGATCATATGCTTATATGTAGATGATGTGTTGCTCCTTGTTACTGATTAAAAGCAAGTTGACATGACCAAACAACTTTAATCATTTCAATACTCCATGAAGGATATGGTGAGGCAGAAATGATTCTTGGAATAAGAATCAAGCGTGAACATCAAGGATACTCAATTTCATAGTCTCATTACATTGATAAAGTACTTAAGAAGTGTGATTGTTCATATTATTCTACTATAAGTATTCCTTTTGATCCAAGTATGAAACTTATGCCAAATATTGGTGAAGTAGTTTAACAACTTGAGTATTCAAATGTCATTGGGTGTTTGATGTTTGCTATGACCATCACAAGGCCAGGTATTGCATTTGTTGTAGGAAAACTAAGTAGGTTTACTAGAAAATCCTATTACTCATCACTTGCAAGTAGTAAGGAGGATGGTGAAGTATCTTAAGAAAACCATGGATATGGATTGACTTATGTAGGGTTTCCTTCAATAAATGAAGGATATTCAGAAGTTAGTTGGATTATAAATATTAAGGACCACTCTTCTACAAATGGTTGGGTGTTTCTTCTTGTTGGAGGTTACATTTCATGGGCTTCTAAGAAACAAACATGCTTCACAAAATCAACTATGGAATATGAATTTGTAGCCCTTGAAGTTGTTGGAAAGGAAGTATAGCGGTTAAGGAATTTGATTTATGAAATTCCTTTTTGGCCAAATCCTATATCACCTATCTTAGTACATTGTGATAGTGCTATCACCTTGGCAAAGCATACAGTCAAGTGTACAATGGAAAATTGCGACGTTTAGGTGTTAGACACAGTATGGTACGTGACCTCATTACTCATGGTATCGTTTATGTTGAGTTCGTAGTTGATCACTTGATGAAGGGGTTAGCTAGAGACTTGTTAAGAAAGTCTGTTATAGGTATGGGTGAAGAATCAAAGAATCAAGTATCAAATGAATTAGAGAATGAATTCCAAGTATGAGTGCGAGATTTGAACAAAGAATGTAAATATGATCTGTTTGGCTCGTATTACGCTTTTTTCAGTTTACAGAGTACAATGAATATTCTGTAAAAACTTCGTTACTAAGACACTAGTAACCACTGCTATTTATAGGAGAGGAAAGTGTACAAAATTATACTAAGGACTAGACATTATGCTTCGAATATTATGCCCTAGTAAAATACATTACAAAAATGTTCGAAGACAATGAATACAAACTTCGACTATTACAACAATTCAACCTTAACATTCTCCCCCTTTGTAATCAAAGTCGAAGTCTTTAGTTTGTAAGTAAAGTTATGGAGTACAACAAAACTCTTTGAACTTTAGTGTACCATGAAATTATTTTCTTCAATTCCTTCTTGTCTCCTTCATTGTTCTTTTTATAGTGGTTCATACGAACAATCAAGTTCATATACTGAGATGTAGAATATCTCTCCACTTCGCAAGCTTGAAACAAAAACCTCTTCGCTTTTCCAGCCATATCTTTTCCAGCAAAAACAATTCCAAATGGCTTTGAACATATTTCCCCATTAGCATACTTCTTTAACTCATTCTGAGTCAATGAAACAGCCATTGGAACTTTAACTTCCATCCCCTTCGCAGTAGCCAGCTCCACATCAGTCAGTGCAAGGCACTCATAATAATTCTCAAGGAAAATTTTAATGTGAGCAACTCCAAGTTTGAATTCCTCTAGATCAGTGTTTTGCAGATAAGAAAAAGATTTGTCTTTTAGGAGCAATGCAACTTGTATAAGATCATACAAGTTCATCAGAGGAAAATCTGCAATGGTGAATTCACATGTTTTTCCATCTGCCCTGGCCACAACATATTTGATGTTTTGGATTTTGTTTTAAAAAATAACATCCTTTTTCATGCTTATAACCTTCTTGATCTTTATCAAGGACCAAACATCCTCCGGGACTTTGCCAAGTACTGCATGAAAACGAATTTTCATATGAGTACCTTCATCTTTTTCTTTGAAATTCCCTTCAGCTTTGAATTGAGGCATGATGAACATCATCTCATTTATAGGGAAATCCAACTGGCATGCATCAGTATTTGTAACCTCATAACTCTTTTTTGGCTTCTTTTCAAATGAGTACATGTGATTAAAGGCAACAGTGGCTTCGATTGTTTCATAGTTGTAGTGTTTTGCTGGATCACCTTTATTCATCCCCTTCGGATCACCAGCCCTCTGAGTCATGATGCTTTGAATTAGCCTCATTTTCTCCAATTCTACTTCAGCTTTAGCCTTCTTTTCTTCTTTAAACTTATCCACTAGAATTGATTTGCCTTTGTCTTTCGAAGCAGATTTTTTAGTTACGTCTTTTGGCTTCGAACCACTCCCACCAGACTCCAAAGGTTTACTAATTACCATTCCTTTCGAAATTGTTCGTGTAATTGGCAATGTAGTTATGATTGTTGAAGTAACAGGTTGAGCACACACAAACACTGGCTTTTTTGATGGGATGTTCGATGGAAATACCTTGCCCACAACTTTCGCATCCTCTTCTGACTTCCTTTCTCCCCCTTGCACCCCTGTGACAATAGGAGGGGCAGTTGTTGTGGGAAGAAGACTTGAAATGCGAAATAAAGGAGCAAGTTGCTTGTTTAGAATAGCTTCGAACTGCACAAACTTCTATGACAGAAACTCTGGAGTGATCAACGGAGACGAAACAGGTTTCGTTGAAATCTCCTTCAACTCTTTCAACAACTTCATCACTCCTTCAAAATTTTCATTTTCAGTCTTGGAGATTTGAGTGATTTGTGGACTCAAGCCTTCATATAATTTGACAAATTTAGTAACAGCATCACATATGATATCAACCTTCTGATTTAAGGACGCATAATCATTTTGAACAGACAAAATTTCCTTGTTCATGTCTTCACGAAGTTCTTGGATTTTGTAGTTAACATCCTCCCTCACTTTCTTAACCTCCTGAACAAAAAGAACATGTCGTTCTTTTGTTGTGAGCCTCAATTGCTTAACTTCCCCCATAAAATCTGATCGAAGATTTTTAACCCTAAGCTCAGAATTTTGATCAGTGTAATCAACCTTCTCTACGATAGCAGACTCTGAAGATTTCAACATGCAAGAAACTTTGGTAATAATTCTTGACTCACATAGCTTCAACATTGAATCCATCTCCAAACTAGATATTGATGAACCCCCTCCAAGATCAGCTTGGGATTGAATGATAGAGTTCAGCTTTTGATTCATAATTGTGTATTGCTTCATGGTCATTAGCATGTGATCAGGAAAATCTTCGTCTTCATCATGAAATTCCAGATTTTCAAATGTACCACCAAACCCTTCATGATCAGTTTCTGTGGGTGAAGAGGGTTTTGGTGTATCGGTGGATTGAGACGAAAACATGGAAGTAATTGGTTGATTGAGGATGTGTTCGAAGGTTGGTGAGATAGTTGTTGATGAAATAGGTGTTGTATTAGTGTCTAAGTCCATAACTATTTTGGTATGTACTTGACCCGATGGTGCATGGTCCTTTTGGGTTGCCTTCACCAAAGCAACTTGATAGGATGAATTATGGAGAAAAAGGATTAAATATGATTTATTAATATATTATGAGAATAATATATTAAAGGAGAAATCATATTGTTTAATTAATATTAGTCAATAATTAATTGGTAATTAGTTTTGTGACTAAAAGAGATTAATTAAACTTAAGGGACTGGAATTGTAATTGTAAGATAGTTGCAATTGGGCCATGGATTGCCTTATATTATAAGGATGGACGAATTCTATGGGGAAACCCATGATAAATCGTCCAAGGCCTTAAGGAAAGGAGTCCATGGGTTGCTTAGGGCTTAAGCATCTAAATTAGGGTTTCCTTGTTAGATAACCCTAATAGCCTCACTATATATAGAACCCTTAAGGCTCAAAAACGTGGACAAGCTTCCTTCTAGGGTTTCACACATTTTAGGGCAGCCTCCTTTTCTCCTCCTCTTCATCCTCTTGCTCTTGGTGTTTGTGAACCATTAGAGGAGTGACATTTGTGACTCTAAGCTTTCTAAAGTCAATATATAGAAGAAGGATTTGGGATTGTTATTGCTATATGACAATCAAGGTAATATCTTAAACCCATTCTTATGTTAATATGATTACTTGTATGCTAGAATTAGGGTTTATAGTCTTGGATAACTTGCATGTACAATAGAGAAACCTAGATCCAAGCATTAGGGTTTGTATGAGCACATAGGATGTTCTTATGGCCAAAACCCATCAGTGGTATCAGAGCCTATATTGGTTTCTATTGTATTGATGCTTTGTATGTTGAAAAAATTCGATTGTTGTGGTTCTGCATGATGGACTCGGCGAGTCCCACTGTGGACTCGGCGAGTTGCCCCCCACTCGGCGAGTCCATGGGGGTACTCGGCGAGTTCGAGCGTCAGATGGAGCTATTTTCGGGATTTCTTGCTGTTTATCTTTGAGATACTTGCCTTTATCATATTAGATCAATATAAATCCGATTTTATGATATATATGACTATATTCTTGATCTAATTGAAGATATTTATCAATTAATAAAATATTTGTTTCCTTATGTGATAATTGATTAATTATTTTGTTTAAATTGGTAAATTGTTTTGCAAGAAATCATTAAATAAATCAAATATGGATAATTATGTGATTAAATGTTAATTAAGATTATTTGTTATTTGATCCTTGTGTTATGAGAAGTTTCATATTTTCTCTTTTAGGTTTTATAGTTTAAATTTGATCTCAAAAGTTTAGTTTTGAAATTTAAATAGTTGAAACCCTAATGTTTTGAAAAAGGTTTCAAAACTTGCCCTCAAGTTTTGGAATTTAAATTTTGATTAATAGTTTAATTTTGATGCATATTTAAATTCTAAACCCTAATGTTTTGAAATGTTCAAAACTTGCCCTCAAGTTTTGGAATTTAAATTTTGATTAAAAGTATAATTTTGATGTGTATTTAAATTCTAAACCCTAATGTTTTGAAATGTTTCAAACCTTGTCCTCAAGTTTTGGAATTTAAAAGTTGATTAAAGGTTTAATTTAGGAATGTTAAATTCTAAAACCCTAATATTGTTTTGAAAAGTTCAAATCACACCCTTATGGTTTTATTAATTAATTAAGGTGTATAATTAAAAGAGGTTTAATAAATCCATAAAAGTTTTGGTTTACAATTTAATTGAATTAAAAGTATAATTGTTAAAATAGACCACCTAGTATTTTAAAAAGTATAAAATACACCCTATACTATATATAACATTAAAAGTCTAACATTATATATATGTATGAGTAAAAGTCAATCTTACCGTTAGTAGGCCTCATTCACGAAGCTGGTCTATGAGGGGTGTTTAAGGAAATTGCCTATAAAATGGCGATTGAATGGGTATCCACTCTTACCCACCGCACTCTTGACTAGTGGAGGGTCGTTAGCCGAACGAGTAGGATGGGACGAAACCTTCCATTATAAGTATAATGAATTACAAAAGTAACTAAATGTTTTAAAAATTCCCAATCTTAGTTACTTAGGCAAAAGTGAATTGATGCAATTCCATGAAATTACACTTTGTGCCCTTGCGAAGACGTTAGTGGAGCGTGTGTGGTTTACCGTCACACTAAATGATTCTAAGCAAAGGTAGCAAAGGGTGACTCAGTGTTTGTCATAGTTCGGTGGAGCGTGCGTGGTTTACCGACACATCGAATAGGTGACTGTAACATGTGGGGGCACCATGTAGTTTGCATGGTTATTCACACCCGCTTTGTGATCCTCGGCATCCCAGTCACAAACAAGAGGGGCATATCGAGATTTAAACATGCCATTGAAATGTTCAATGAATCTCATAGGATCTAGGAGTTTTCATAGATTTAAAACTTAAATTTCTTTTTTCGTTTTTCATGGTGGAATTTAGTGAATCGTCATTTACCTTCAAATGTTCTGCAATTTGGGTTACGACATCCCTCTCCCGAGTTGTAGAATATTGTGTTGGGTCCTAGCCTTAGTATCTCATTTGGGTGAGTTACTAAGGACTCAATCAATCAACTAACTTGAATTCGTTTTCTCCCGTTTTGTAGATGTCAAAGTTCGACAACTATGGTCTTCCCAAATCCCGTGGAACAAGCATTCCACATGAAGATGGTATTCCACGATTCGATCGAGGAACAAGAAATCATGCTTCACTTCCCCCACCTCCTCCAATTGTTCTCCCTAACCCACAAGATCGAAGAATTGAAAGGTTCAATATCACTAAAGCCTTATTGGAAATGAAACATGAAGATGGTAAACCCGTGTGTGCCCACGTTCTAGGAATGAAATCACACATTGATAGGTTGATAATGTTGGGTGTGTCATTCCCGGATGAGTTGGCTGTGAACTGGGTTTTGCAGTCACTCCCTAAATCGTATAATGAGTTCAAAAGAAAGTATTATATGATGGATCATGACGATAACCTCATTGACCTAACTTACATGCTCATTGCTGTTGAATCAGAAATGATTTGGCGAAGCAATGGAGTGTATTTGTTGGGAAAGTCAACCGACCATCCTTCCAAGGACATTCTAGGAGAACCGACCTGCGTTTGCTGCCAAGGGAAAGGGCGTTGGATACAAGTCTGCCCAAAGAGCCTGAAGAGTCCAGAAGATGGGAGATGTCAAAGAGTATGGCTGGGCTTCAGGTAAAATCCACTATCTAACTCCGTAAAGTTCCTATTCATTGATTCTTGATACATGATGTGATAAGATTGCATTTGAATGTTTTGCAGGATCGGTGAAAAGAAAGGAAGCTTGGTAAGAGAGCAAGAAGAATCTAATCACAAAGAAATCACTACTAGAAAAAAGGCCTTTTACGACGCTCATTGCGCGTCGTAAGACGCTCAGACGACGCGCAAATGCGCGTCAAGGAAGGCCCTGTCATAAAGAGAGACGACACGCTTTTGCGTGTCGTCTATAGACGACGCGCATTTATGACGCGCGGTTATGACACGCAATGCGTATCAAGGAGGGCCATGTCATAAAGGAAGATGACACGCATTTGCGTGTCGTAACCTTACAACGCGCGTGTTTATGACACGCAATGTGTATCAAGGAAGCCCTAGTCAAGAAAGGCCATGTCATAAATGAAGACGACACACATTTTTGCGTATCGTAATTTTAATTTTTTTTTTTTTTAAAAATATATTTATATATTTATAAATTTATAAATTAAATTTGCATTTAATCTCTCATAATACAAAAAATACAATAAATTGCACAAAAGTTAATGTCATACAAATAATCATTCCAATCGCAGACAAATGTAATACATTAAATAATCATTCCAATAGTAGAAAAATGTAACATTTCAACATTTTTTATATAATTAACTAAATTATTAGCCAAATTTCCTAAACTACCAACATACTTTCTATGAAGAGCATTAACACTATTCTTTTCCATCAAAAAATTCAAAACCTGCATAATTAAATTAATGTTTAATCAGCTATAGGTCAATAAGGTAGGTTTAAGCAAAAGATTTTCATAATAGTAAGATTTTACTTACCACTGTTGTTAATGACATTGAAAGAAGCAGCCTAACAAAGACCCCCTCAGAAGGATTACTACCACGTAACTATTGATATTTGATACTTTATTACTAAATGAAACCAAAAACAAAGTTAAAAAGTAAACAAAATCAGAAGGTTTTAGTCAAACTTACAGAGGCTATAATTTCAAATATTACTAAATGACATTGATTGAACCACCTGCAGATTTACCATTTTGTCCCTATGAGATTCACTACCGGAACACATTCTATAGTTTGTAAACTATAATATATATATATATATATATATATATATATATATATATATATATAATCATTTTTAAAAGAAAGAAATTAGAAGTGGAATGTGATTGCATACCATCAAAACCAACAGTTTCACATGCCCATTTTTCCCAGTTTCTATTCACGAAACCCTAATCCATGATTGCTTGCTGGTTACAAAAGCCAACAAGTAGTAAGACGGGCCTGCAACCAACCCATCCACATTTTTTTCACATAAAATAGCTACCTCATTCCATAATTACTTATATATATATATATATATATATATATATATATATATATATATATATATATATATATATATATATATATACTTTAATTTTTTATGTCAAGTGATAAGAAATAAGATATGTTAAAAACGAAGTGCAATGTGCACTTACTGTTATGGACTCGAGCATATAAGAGTCTTTCTTCTTTCCAATATTCCAAAGGCCTCCTTTTAATTCTGCTGCTTCGTCTCACTCCAGATGTCCAAGAAGACCCCTCTCCTATCATAATCATCCCCATTATATCATAAATAAATAAACCATAAGAAGACCATCTACAACAGGGGGAAGAGAAGCATCAGGAAACAATTCCTAACTAACTAGATAATAATAATTATCTAATAACTCTACAGTAAACAATTCCTAACCAACTAGATAATAATAATTATCAACTCATGTGACATGTTTATAAGTTTTTGTTCCAACAAAATCCATTATCTAAAAACCATATTCATTTTTTTTTAAATCCAAGTAACTAACTTCATCATGATTTAAATTATTTTCCATAGGGGAATTCTTGGTATAAAAAAGGTAACACATAATTTAAATGTGTATAATTTAGAGTTTTAACTAACTAGGTTAGGACTTCAAAGGTAATCACATAAAGAACAAGTCAACTGTAATGACTGAAAAACTAAAATATAAGAATTTTTTTGGAAATTTTCCCTTTATTATTTATATATTAACGATATATATAAAACAAAGATGAGAGGTTCTGGTGGTTTCAATCCGACCCATAAATTGTTTACTAACAATTGTATCATGATATTTTTATTGATTTTTATGGCATCTTATTTTTATAAATAATAATCCATGATCTCATTACATGACATGAAACGTATAAATTGGTTTGTCTAACTTCTTGTATTGACCCCACTTGGAATCGGGTGGTTCCAGTTCTATACTCCTATGGCTGAAAACAATGGTCGGCCCAATTTACACAACCACTATTCCACTAAACGACCCTACAATGATCACACGTTACAATGAGAAGCTTAACTGATCCAAGCACACCAGAAATCTGATATGCTTAAAGATGTGTGTGTGCATACATGTTCTTCTAGCGATGGCAAACATGGAGGTGTGGTGCGGTGTATATTTTGGTGAAAAAAAACTATAATAGGTGTTGGATTAGTGTCTAAGTCCATAACTATTTTGGTATGTACTTGACCCGATGGTGCATGGTCCTTTTGGGTTGCCTTCACCAAAGCAACTTGATAGGATGAATTATGGAGAAAAAGGATTAAATATGATTTATTATTATATTATGAGAATAATATATTAAAGGAGAAATCATATTGTTTAATTAATATTAGTCAATAATTAATTGATAATTAGTTTTGTGACTAAAAGAGATTAATTAAACTTAAGGGACTGGAATTGTAATTATAAGATAATCGCAATTGGGCCATGGATTGCCTTATATTATAAGGATGGACGAATTCTATGGGGAAACCCATGAGAAATCGTCCAAGGCCTTAAGGAAAGGAGTCCATGGGTTGCTTAGGGCTTAAGCATCCAAATTAGGGTTTCCTTGTTAGATAACCCTAATAGCCTCACTATATATAGAACCCTTAAGGCTCAAAAACGTAGACAAGCTTCCTTCTAGGGTTTCACACATTTTAGGGCAGCCTCCTTTTCTCCTCCTCTTCATCCTCTTGCTCTTGGTGTTTGTGAACCATTAGAGGAGTGACATTTGTGACTCTAAGCTTTCTAAAGTCAATAGAAGAAGGATTTGGGATTGTTATTGCTATATAACAATCAAGGTAATATCTTAAACCCATTCTTATGTTAATATGATTACTTGTATGCTAGAATTAGGGTTTATAGTCTTGGATAACTTGCATGTACAATAGAGAAACCTAGATCCAAGCATTAGGGTTTGTATGAGCACATAGGATGTTCTTATTGTTGGATTAGTGTCTAAGTCCATAACTATTTTGGTATGTACTTGACCCGATTATGAGCATGGTCCTTTTGGGTTGCCTTCACCATAGCAATATGTAGGATGATTTAAGGAGAGAAAGGTTTAAAATATGATTTATTAATATATTATGAGAATAATATATTAAAGGAGAAATCATATTGTTTAATTAATATTAGTCAAGAATTAATTGTTAATTAATTTTGTGGCTAAAAGAGATTAATTAAACTTAGGGGACTGAAGTTGTAATTATAAGATAATTATAATTGGGCTATGGATCACCTAATAATATATAGGTTGGACGAATTCTATGGGAAGCCCATTAGAAATCGTCCAAGGGATATGTTTAAGGAGTCCATGGGCTGCTTAGGGCCTAAGCAGTCAAATTAGGGTTTCCTAGTTGTAAACCCTAATAGCCTACATGTATATAAAGGGCCCCTATGCCCCAAAAACGTGGACAGGTCTTCCATTAGGGTTTCCAGCCGTTTTTGGGCAGCCTCTCTTCTTCTCCTCTTCATCCAAGTTGTATATGGTGTTTGTGACTCCATTAGAGGTGCAGCACTTGAGGCACTAAGCTTTCTAAGGCAAATTCAAGCAAGGAATTGATTGTTATTGCTATATAACAATTAAAGGTAATTCTATAAACCCTAATTCAGTTTATAATATGTTAGATCTAAGGTTATTAGTCTTGGATTCAAAGCATGTACAATAGAGAAACCTAGATCCAAGCATTAGGGTTTGTATGAGCACATAGGATTGTTCTTATGCCTAAAACCCATCAGTGGTATCAGAGCCTTGATTGGTTTCAGTTGTATTTGATGCTTATATGTTTTATGAATTTGACATATTAGGGTTTATGGCTAATAAACCCTAAAGGCTAGGTAATTTTCGCAATTAGGGTTGCAAAACCCTTGATGGCGATTTTTGCTAGGGTTTCCCAAATCCTTTCCTTAGCCTCCAAGATTTTGAAATCTAGGGTTATCCAACCCTTGGATTTCGAAATTACCTCCTTCCCCAAGGTTAGATCCTAAATTTTAGGGATTTGGATAATCCCATATCTTGTAATAATCTTTTAATTGTTAAATATGGTAATTAAAGATCTTGAATTATCCCATCCCTTATTTTCGAGATTTAGAGAGGGATTCAAGGGATTAGGATATCTTAGATGTATAATTGGTAATTATCCTCATGATCTAGATAATCCCTTGTGATTTAATAATTTAAATTAATTGGTTAATTTATGGTAATTATTAAATCAAGAGTTTTAATATTTAAAATTTTAATTTAAATGTCTTAAATTCGAAAATTTTAAGTGAGATTAAAACCTAATTGTTTTGAAGAGTTTCAAAACTTGCCCTCAAGTTTTGGAATTTAAATTGTTGATTAAAAGTTAATTTTGAAAGTCTAAATTCCAAAACCCTGATTTTGAAAAGTTCAAATTAAACCCTTATGGTTTTATTAAATTAATTAAGTGTATAATTAAAAGAGATTTAATAAATCCATAATGATTGTGGTTAATTAAAAGTATAATTTAAACCACCTAGTATTTTAAAAGTGTAAAATACACCCTTATACTATATATAACATTAAAAGTTTAATATTATATATGTATAACTAAAAATTCAGTCTTACCGTTAGTAAGCCTCATTCACGAAGCTAGTCTATAAGGGGTGTTTAAGGAAATTGCTTATAAAATGGCGATTGAATGGGTATCCACTCTTACCCACCGCACTCTTGACTAGTGGAGGGTCGTTAGCCGAACGGGTAGGATAGGACAGAAACCTTCCATTATAAGTATAATGAAATACAAAGTAACTAAATGCTTTTTCAAATTCCCAAATCATAGTTACTTTAGAAAAAATGTGAAATTGTATGCTAACCCATGGAATTACACTTCGTACCCTTGTCAAACGTTAGTGGAGCGTGTGTGGTTAACTGGCACACTAATTTGGGGATGACATTGGTAGCGAAGGGTGACTCGATGTTTGTCATACATCAATGGAGCGTGTGTGGCTAACCGGCACATTGATTAGGTGATTGTAGCATTGGGTGCACCACGTGATTCGTATGGTTATTCACACCTTGTTTGTGATCCTCGGCATCCCAGTCACAAATAGTAGGGCATAATCGAGATTAAACATGCCATTGAAAAGTTCAATGAATCTCAAAAGATCTAGGAGTTTCAATTCATTTAAAACTTAAACTTCTTTTTCGTTTTTCATGGTGGAAATTGGTAAATCGTCATTTACCTACCTTCAAATATTCTGCAACTAGATTACGGCATCCCTCTTCTAGGTTGTAGAGTATTGTGTTGGATCCTAGCTTGATGTTTCATTTGGGTGTTACATCAAGAATTCTAATCAACATAACTTGAATTTTCTCCCGTTTTGTAGATGTCTGAATCTTACAATGGTCTTCCCAAATCCCATGGAACAAGCTTTCCAAATGAAGATGACGTTCCGAGATATGATCAAGGAAATGAGAGTCATGCTTCACTTCCTCCACCTCCTCCAATTGTTCTCCCTGACCCACAAGTTCAAAGGCTTGAAAAGTTCAAGCTCACTCAAGCCCTTTTGGCAAGTAAACACGAAGATGGGAAACCTGTGTGTGCACACGTCTTAGGGATGAAGTCACACATTGATAGATTAAGCGTGTTGGGTGTCAAGATTTCAAGCGAGTTGGTTGTTGATTGGGTTCTTCAGTCACTTCCTGAATCATATAGTGAGTTCGTTAGAGAGTACTATATGATGGACCACGACGTGACCCTAATTGATCTCACCTATTTGCTTATAGCTGCTGAATCAGCAATGATTTGGCACGCTGGTCAAGCAAATTTTTCTGGTGAATCAAACTCCCAAACTTCAATGGACACTGGCAACATTGGAAGTCCAGAAAGAACTAAGTCTGTGATTGTCCGATGTGTTGTGCCAAAGGAGTCCATTTGCTTTTATTGCCAAGAGAATGGGCATTGGAGACGAAGTTGCCCTAACTACCTGAGAGATCTAAGAGATGGGAGAGTCAAGACGTATGGCTCTGCTTCAGGTAAAATCCATTATCTAACTCTTTTGAGTTCCTATTCTAGATTCTTAATACATGATGTGATAAGATTACATTTTGATGTTTTGTAGGATCGAAGAAAAGAGAGGAAGCTTGAGGGAAGAAGTGAGCTGAATCTAATCATGAAGAAATGTATTTCGATCACATTACTTGAAGAATGGATTCTTGAGCTACTACTTGGAGTTAGAATAGATTGTTAAGAAATATGTAATAACATAGTTTTTCAATTGAATTGCATTGTAAGGACAAATTTTTTCCGCAGTAAAATGAATTTTGATTTTATCTTATTTATCCTTGCGATGGCATGTATGAAAAATTGATGTTTGAATGCAACAATGGATTTGATTCTTAATTATGTTATTTGTGGAAATGTCAAAAGTTTACCAAATAGGGAGAGTTTCTCATCGCCCAAGTTTCAATTGGACAGAAACTTGGAATCATGCAATGTGTATTGCATGATGAATGAAAAACTTTCACATTTGGGAAACTTAGACTAATTCTTTGGCAAAGTGTCAATTGAAGGACTAGGAGATCGAGTACACTAGGTCGTACGTTGATCAAGTCTACCACAAGAGTGACAAAGATATTCATCATGATTTACTAAAGTTTAGTAAATATGGTTATACTTATAAGATTGAGTATAATTCTGAGTTAACTGAAATAGTTTCAATCTATAGCAGAATGAATAAGAAGAATCAAGAAGGCAGAAAGATAAAAGTTTCTCCATTCTAAGAAGAAGGGAGAGTACCTTTTATTGTGTTTTATGATAAGTCTTAATGATTAAGAACCATGTCTAAATTGATCCTATAAGTGAGTCTTAGTGCAATTGCATGTCTAAGAAGAGGAATCAAGAATTGTAGAAATGGTTAAATCAATAAGTCAATCATACTTCGTTCCAATATCAAGTCTTAAAGTCAAGATTGTGACATTGAGTGAAAAGTCTTAAGTAGGTTTATAACACTCATCAAATGTGGAATTTAGAAAAAAAAGTTTTCTCATTCTTGCACATTTAAAATTAGTAAGTTGTGATGTCTTGGATAAGACAAAGACCAACTAGGACCAATTGTGTGAAGTGTTTTGTCTTGATAAGAACTACACTAACTCTTGAATATTTGCTTTGTCAAGAAATGTTTCTTGACAAGAGAATCTTATATGACAAGGAGTCAGTGGGAGTCTTAATGGTCTTAAAAAATTTTCAAGAACAAATCAAGAATAAACCTTATCGATCATCACTAGCACACGACTTGAGGTTTACAACTTGTCGCACTAACATTATCTTGTTTTCTGTGCCATTCCAATTAAGTTAATTGCGTATGTGAGTTCTATGAGTTCTCATTTGAATGCATACTAGAGCCTTAGTCGATGGAAAGTACATTGATATGTAAGGACAAGTTACTAAACTACTTGGAAGACATGGTGGGCACTCGTGTTACCATAAGGCAAGAAATCAAGATTAAGAAAGTTCAGTCCATATGAGTTTGGATTTGTCGCAAACCTTGGTTTGGCAAATTCACATGGATAGGAACTCATACACCATAAAATCTAAGTGTCATAAGATTCCCTCCTTCATGAAAATGACTGTGAGGAAATGCTTTCACTAAGAGAGGTTTTAAGAAGATAGTGATTGTGAAAATTGTATTCTCACATTCGATTATGGTTACAGCATCCCTTTCCATAGTTCGAATTGTGAGATTTGGCAATTAGTTTGAACATTTAGAACTTAGTAACATAAGTTCTAGATTGTTTAAACACACATATGAGCTATCTAAGGCAAAGGTGTATAAGTTTAAGAAGCTTAGATAAAGGCTTATCGAAGCATCTGGTATTAGAAATATGAATTTCAGAAATTCAATAGGCATTGTTTTCTGGAAGTTCATTTGTTTTCTGAATACATGTCAAGGCTAGTGGGAGCATAAGTGTTGTGCTTATATGATAATCATCATGATAGTGGGAGCATAAGTGTTATGATTGTATGATTATTATAGCAAGTATTGCAAGTTAGCAATATTAATTATAGAAAAGCAAAGATTCCATTTGCAAAGTTGCATGGGTTGAAAAGTTGTTTTGCTATAATTAAGGGAGAGAATATTATACTTCGTTTCAAAATCTAAAGCTTAGATTAAGAAATTTTAATATTTTCAGTCAAAAGATACATTGTGTGTTCTCAAAATTTCGATTATGATTACGGCATCCCTCTTCATAGTTCGAATTGTGAGAACATGACACATAAAATATTATGGCAAAAGATTGGTAAAGTATCATATCTTTATGTAAGACATTATGCATCGTGTCCCATACACTTCGGGTATAGGATCGATTGCAAATGCTATAATAATTTACCATTCTAAAATTTTTCAAATGTCTAGCGCATTAAGAGGGAAAAAGGACTAGAATGGGTTTTGACTAAAATTATTAAACAACTATCAAAGGACGATCCAAAGTTCGCTGAGGATTAGTCGCTTGTGAGTAGTTGGAAGTATGATATTGGATGGACCATATCGACATTATTATGAATAGATAAGATTCTATTAAGAATGAGTTGTCATATGGCAAATGTGGAAATGTTTCCATATTGGGAGTTGGATATTGAGAATCTATGTCTAGATTAGAAACTTTTATGCAAGAAGGATGTTCAAAGGAATGTACTTTGAATGTGAGACTTCACGTCTATGGAATTGTCTTGTAACAATTTCTAAGAAAGTACTTTGTAATTTCATTAGCCAAGTCTTGGTGACTTTTATGCTATGACTTTACGAAAGGATCGTTGCGTAAAATGTTAGAATATTCTAACAGTAGCAAAGAACCCTGTGTTCTTACACTAATGATAAGGATTGGGAATTGTGAAATTAGCATCATTAAAAAGGTTTTTTCAATTGATCTATTTCACAAAGTAAGGACCATAGGAAACATAGTGTGCATGCTTTATGCATGGGATAACTATTGTTGTAATTCGAGTAATAAGTTGATTTTCTGAAACAGTAAACGATAAAAATGAGTAATCAATATGGTGGATAAATAGAAGTGTTTTATTTACTCTCACAAGTTTGGGGCCATATAGGATTAAGTTTTATTGTTATGTTTAAATTTGCATGTTTTGACTTCCAGAATAACTAGGTTATTCAAACATCCACAGTCGGTCATACGTTGGAAGTAAGTATGAAGGAAGACTGTCATGAATCTGTCTGTAGATTGTCTGAAGTGTTTAGACATAGCACAAGTTTGTTGCAGAGTTCATGAGTGCTTTGATAAGATTAGAGTATTGGATTAAACCCACGCTCACTTGGATCACTTCATGGATTTATCACGAGTTATTAGTGAGACGATAATATTGTATATTCTTGAAACCGAGACATGTGAGTTGTTATTTGTTGGTCGGTTGCACATTGATAATAAGTAAACGCACCAGTAACTTGATGTTATAAAACTTATTGTTGTGTGTGATTCGATCAGTAAATGCAAGCGAGCATATGAGTCGAAGTTTATCCATTCCTTTTACCCAAAGTAGGATAAAAGCGATATCATTGGGCCTCTCGATGATTTAGTGATGACACCTAAACGCTTGGCCAAGCCGGGACTAAGTTGATGTGTTCAATTGTAGTCTGTTATCAGTCGTCATAAATCGGAAGTCGGGAAACAGTATAGAGAGAATGATTGAAATTCATGTCTTTTGTATATACGATATCTTGAGAATGGAGGAATATATAATCCCTTATCTAGAGGACACGCTATCTGATAAGATCAGAGTTGACAGCGGCTTTTGAAAGCTACGATTGCTGATCAGGTTCTGAAGTCATACGGAAAATAGTTATTAGACTTATCCAAGTGGGAGACTGTTGGATTAGTGTCTAAGTCCATAACTATTTTGGTATGTACTTGACCCGATTATGAGCATGGTCCTTTTGGGTTGCCTTCACCATAGCAATATGTAGGATGATTTAAGGAGAGAAAGGTTTAAAATATGATTTATTAATATATTATGAGAATAATATATTAAAGGAGAAATCATATTGTTTAATTAATATTAGTCAAGAATTAATTGTTAATTAATTTTGTGGCTAAAAGAGATTAATTAAACTTAGGGGACTGAAGTTGTAATTATAAGATAATTATAATTGGGCTATGGATCACCTAATAATATATAGGTTGGACGAATTCTATGGGAAGCCCATTAGAAATCGTCCAAGGGATATGTTTAAGGAGTCCATGGGCTGCTTAGGGCCTAAGCAGTCAAATTAGGGTTTCCTAGTTGTAAACCCTAATAGCCTACATGTATATAAAGGGCCCCTATGCCCCAAAAACGTGGACAAGTCTTCCATTAGGGTTTCCAGCCGTTTTTGGGCAGCCTCTCTTCTTCTCCTCTTCATCCAAGTTGTATATGGTGTTTGTGACTCCATTAGAGGTGCAACACTTGAGGCACTAAGCTTTCTAAGGCAAATTCAAGCAAGGAATTGATTGTTATTGCTATATAACAATTAAAGGTAATTCTATAAACCCTAATTCAGTTTATAATATGTTAGATCTAAGGTTATTAGTCTTGGATTCAAAGCATGTACAATAGAGAAACCTAGATCCAAGCATTAGGGTTTGTATGAGCACATAGGATTGTTCTTATGCCTAAAACCCATCACTTATGGCCAAAACCCATCAATAGGAATGATAGATGTTGATGTAGCAGAAACTAATGGTTCGAAAGGAGTAGAGATGAATGGACCTTGATTTGCATCTTTCGAACCTCCTTCACCCATGTTAACATTTGCATCTGTATCAGATACGTGTGCATTGATGTCTGAAGTTCTCACCTCCTCAAGAATTGACTTGGTAATCGAAACTTCGGGTGTTATGATAACAGTCTTCTAAGGAAAAGAGCTTGTAAGAATAGAGGTGAATTCTGGAGTTTCTGGTATTCGTTCATCCTCCTCTGTAAAATCAGTAGACAAAACAATCTTTCGAGTTTTCCTCTTTTTCTTTCCTTGAGCCAGGTGTTTTGCCATATCTTCTGTTGCTCTTTTCTTCGAACCCGGAGAAATTGGAACAGGTACCTCACGAATCAAAACTCCTTGGTGAGAAATCTGAGGCTTTCGAATAAGCTTTTGTGCTGGTGACTTACGTTTGTGAGTTGTTTTCATCTGGATTCTTCGAAACATCCCTGTTTTCGAAGGAATAACCAGTTTCTCTTGAGTCTCTTCCACTATTGGCTTAATCACTTGTGTTGCTTCAACTGTCACAACAACATTTTCTTCAACAACCTTCTTTGGAGATTTGGAGGATGTAGATCCCTTCGATTTCTTTTCTGATGAAGCAGGATCAGCTTTCTTCACTTCTTTGACTTTTTTGATTTCAATTCTTCCCTTGGCAACAAAATTCCAGTTGTAACAGATGGATCAAATGTTTTCAAGTAGGCAATCAACACATGATTCGTAGGATCCACCCTTTTGAGCATTGCATCGGGAATCTGAGCAACATGTGGAAATTCATCAGCATCGTCAACAACCTCCTTCGGAAAGTGATAAGATTGAAAAATAACCTTCTCTTCTTCATTTGTAGAATAAGGCTCCAGTACCTAGCACACGAAATGCCATTAACAACACTCGTAAGCTCTAATCCTTTTTGAAATTCCTTCCAAAGTTGTGTAGAGTAATCTATAGGAAGATCATATTATAAACCAGTCACCATGGCATACACCTCCATTCTTCCTTTGTCTAACCCAACTGTTCTTCCGGTTAAACAACGCAAAAAGATCCCAAACAATAAATTCCATACTATTGGAAGACCAAACTTCTTAAAGTCACTTATCTTTGTCAATGGGGGCTGATATCCCATTTCATTAAACATGTGGATAATTTGGGAAAATTGGAATTCAACAAAAGGAGGTGTATTTGGGATGTCAAGAATCTGGCAAAACAATCTCTGAGAAAGCCTAACCTTTTTGTTATTGATTAGGTGGAAAGTAATCGTATCAGAGGCTTTGTTGTATGTGGCTGTAGATCCTGCTTGAGAAAGCCATGATACCGGAACAGAAAAAGAATTGAACATCGCTTTGGATAAAACAGAGTGTTTTAAAGCAACAATAAGCATCTTGAATTCCTCAGGACATTGAGAAATTGCACCTTCCACATAATAATTTGTAGATTGAATCTTCATCAGTGGAGCAGAAGAGATATCTTCAGTTGAAGGATCAACATGAACAGCAGTTGCCATTGTTAGGTTTTGAAGAAGATGAAGAATAGAGAAGTTGGGAATTTTAAGAGTTGGATCACATAAACGTATAAAATTCTCTGTAACCCCCTTTTATATGTAACCCTGAAGAATTTGAATTTGAAGCAGGATGCAATTAATGAAATCCAACGTGGCACCTTGAAAATCGGACCATTACTGCATAAAGATAGCCATGCGTCAAAAAGTTGTTGTCACATCACCTAGAAAACCGGACCGTATGCCATACGTCATGAAAAAACAACCTGTATTGTTTGCCCCAAGAGAATTGTAATCGTCAGAACCTTTCGGAATGGAGGCAAGGCTCTTTCACTTTTTGGATGAAAAGAGAAGTCATATGACAGATGTTTGAAATCATCAGCCTGAGTTGGTATTACTCAGAATCTCAAGGATTTCGTGAGTGCAGTGTTCCAAAGAAAGTTAGACAAGATACAATTAATTTTTTTTTTGGAATATGGTGATGTCAAAAAGTTAATTTTGACACAAAGGCAGTTAAACCCCGGGAAAAGGTGGCTTCGTTAATCATTAAGAGAGATGATCAACAGCTTGTGTATGTTCCCGTGAATTACAATCGAATACTTTTTGATAAGTATCAAAGGGCTTATTTTGAAAATACTTTGTGGGTAGGTTCAAAATTTCGTTACATGTCAACCTAAACATAAGGTGATTAATTGTAACAGAAATTACTTGTATGACCAATGTAGCTAGTGACAAGTCGGCTTTGAAAAATTTTATCATGACAAGGACATTCGAATGAAACCCACATGGAAATCATATTCATAAAAAAATTTGTGTACTGGATCTTGTTGGGTAACAAACATCATGGGTGTCGAATGTTTGATCAAGACCACGCATGCGAAATGAATATGATTTGGAGTTTCGAACTTTGGTACTGAAACAAAAGTTTTGTCAATATCTAGAACAATGTTCCCCGTCAATTCCTTAAGTTGTAAGATCTTTGGGTTTCACCTTCATCACGGACTCTTGATGTCAGATCAGTAACACATAGTTTGTGTATATCTAAGTCTCGATGGGTTTGATCAGAGACCTCTTGGACATACGTCTTTGTGTGTGATCGTGTAAGAATGTTTAGATGAAAAAGATTGATATAGGACACAAAGTGTACCTCTGTTAATATTTGGACCAAACAGTAAACTCTTTACTCATATGAGAAGAGTCAGGTAGCTCAGGAGACTAATGTGAATACAAGCCTGATTGGGAAGAAACCTTCGTATGAAAAGTTCATTAAGGCTTTCGTACACACACATTGAGTCATGGAGGCTTTGGTCGACATGCAGTAGCATGCTTCTAGGGACATCCTAACTAGTTCGAATAATGAAAATATGTCAATTCATACGAAAAAATGTTTACCTGACCCTTATACTGCTTGCTTTGTCCTCTCTGAATCATCACCATAATCTGCAACAAAATTCTAAAAAGAAGTAAAAATATTTTTGTTGTTTTTGAATTTTTCGAAAATACAGACATAACAAAATAAAATCTTTTTGGTTTTTTGGATTTTCGAAAGTGAAAAAAAAATGAATTTGTTACAAACAGACAAATAGTTGGTATTCCATGAAGAGTAACAAATGTACGAATTCGAAGCATTCGAAACATTGACCATGAACAGTAACCACTGACTTAACGCTGAAGATTAGTGACAAACATGCGAATTCGAAGCGGTCGAAGCATTGACTATGAACAGTAACCGCTGAATGTTGACTGACTTTGTGTTATCGTTTATTCAATGCCTCTGAATCATTCTTTTTCGCCCATCATTTTGCTTTTTCGCATGGAACAGAAGTTCCATCGATCATTCCAAGACCTTCAATTATTCGCATAAATGACTTTTCATCCAAAGCTTTCGTGAAAATATCAGCTAAATGGTCCGTTGTTTTCACGAAATGTACTTCAATGTTCCCATCCTCCACGTGATCTTTAATGAATTGATAACGAAGAGCTATGTGTTTAGTCTTCGAATGCTGCACAGGATTATGACAAATTCTTATTGCAGTTTGAGAATCACAATATAATGGAATCTTTTTCATATTAATTGCATAATCACGCAATTGACTTTGGATCCAAATTATTTGTGAAGTACAAGCAGCAACAACCACATATTCTGTTTCAGCTGTGGAAATTGACACACACGTTTGCTTTTTCGACTGCCAGCTAACTAATTTGCCATCAAGAAATTGACATCCACCACTTGTGCTTTTTCGATCAAGATTGCAACTACCCAAGTCTGCATCTGAGTATGCTTGAACGAAGAATCCTGTTTTCGAAGGATAGCACAATCCTAACGAAGTTGTTCCTTTAAGGTAACAAAAAATATTCTTCACAGCAATAAGATGTGGTTCGCCTGGATTAGACTGATACCTAGCACAATTACACATAGAAAAGATGATATCAGGTCTACTCGCTGTAAGATAAAGTAACGAACCAATCATGCTCCTATACAACGTTATATCAACAGCAGGTTTGTCTAACGATGGTGTTAGATTTATGCCAGTTGCCATTGGTGAACGAAGCTTTGTGCTATTTGTCAATCCAAACTTTTCTAACAGATTTTTCATATATTTTTCTTGATTGATGAAAATCCCTTCTCTGTTTTGACGAATATTCAATCCAAGGAAATTATTAATTTTTCCCATCATGCTCATCTCAAACTTGCTTTTCATCAAATCTTCGAATTCTCTAGACAAAGCAGGGGTCAGTCGAGCCAAAAATAATATCATCAACATAAATTTGAACAAGCATAAGATGATTCCCCACTTTCTTTCGAAATAATGTGGGATCAACAGATCCTTGTTTAATTTTAGATTGTTTCAAAAATGATGTTAGAGTTGCATACCATGCTCGAGGTGCTTATTTCAAACCATAAACTGCCTTATCTAAAATATAAACATGATTAGGATATTCTTCGTTAATAAAACCTGGGGGTTGTTCAACATAAACTGTTTCTTCAAGCTCTCCATTTAAAAATTCACACTTCACATCCATTTGATAAACATCAAAATCTTTGTGAGCTGCATAAGCCAAAAATATTCGAACTGCCTCGAGTCTTGCGACAGGGGCAAATGTTTCTTCATAATCGATTCCCTCTTGTTGTGAATATCCTTTTACAACAAGCCTGACTTTATTTCGAACAATGTTTCCATATTTGTCGGTTTTGTTTTTGAAAATCCATTTTAACCCGACAATCGAAACATTTTCAGGTTTATGAATTAATCTCCAAACCTTGTTTCGTTCGAATTTAGACAACTCTGATTGCATTGCAACAACCTAATCTGAGTGTTCCATTGCATTCTTAATTGTTTTTTGGTTCAATTTTAGAAATGAAAACATTAAACATACAAAATTCTTGATGAGTATTCAATACCTCAATCTTTGCACGAATTTGAGCTCTTGTCATTACTCCCTCTTGTGGATTCCCAATCACTTGATCCTTCGGATGATCATTTTTCCATTTTTCCATGGGTGGATAAGCTGGATCAAATTCCAAAGGTGCATCTTCGTATGTTTCATCATTTTCTGAGCCTGCATTGGAACAAGCATCATCAACATTATGCTCCCCCTCAACAACAAACTCCCCCTCGACTACATGCTCCCCCTCAATTTCAGCATTCAATTGTTCTTTCTCCCCCTCGAAAGAATGCTCTTCATCATTCGAAGTATTTGAATCCAATTGCTCCCCCTCCAGTGGACTTTCATGCATTGTTTCGTCTGCTTGAGGAGTCGTTGGTGAATCATCAGTAAGTTTCGAAAACTCTGGTATGTGATTATCAGGAGCATGAACTTCAGCATCAACTGCATGATCTGAAATTCCAAAAATTAAATCATAATCAATATCATCCATTTGTAAAGATTCAGTTTCAACTTGTGTTTCTTGTAAAAATGGATGATTCGAAAATTTATGCTCATTTGTTTTAACATAATAATCATCAAATGTGAGATTGAATGTTTCTTCCACTTTTCGTGTTCGATTATTTAGCACTCGATATGCCACTGAATTGTGCGAATATCCAAGAAAAATCCCTTCATCAGCTTTTGCTTGAAAAATATTAAAAGATGATCCTTGAGATTCATAATAAAGCACCTACATCCGAAAACATGAAAGAACTTCACATTAGGTTTTCGATTATTCAGAATTTCATATGGTGTAATATTAAATCGACGATGAATAAACGATCTGTTTTGAGTAAAACATGCAGTTGAAACAGCTTCAACCCAAAGATATTGAGGTAAATTCGCATATGCCAACATGGTTCTTGCTGCTTCGCATAATGAGCGATTCCTTCGTTCTACAACACCATTTTGTTATGGTGTATATGGAGATGAAAAATTATGCGAAATCCCTTTTTCCACCAAAAATGAATCAAGAACATTGTTCTTAAATTCAGTTCCATGATCACTCTTGATTTTTTGAACAATCTTCTTCAATGTGATTTCCATCTTTATGATAAAGTCAATCATTATTTGTGCAACTTCAGATTTGAGCTTGAGAAAATAAACCCACGTGAATCTTGAAAAAGCATCAACAATAACTAAAATGTACCGTTTATTGTTAAGAGTTGAAACAGTCGAAGGACCACACAAATCGATATGTAATAACTCCAGCGGTGCAACAAATTTCGAATCAACTGTGACTGGATGACCTTGTTTATGTTTCTTACCAACTTCACAAGCTGCACATAAAGAATCATTGTCAAATTTAAGTACCGGTAAACCTCTTACCAGATCTTGTACCACAAGTTTATTGATGTTTCGAAAGTTGAGATGTGAAAGTCTTCGATGCCACAACCAGCTCAAATCAGATGTAGCTTTCGAAAGAAGACATACTGCTGGCTTGCCTACAATTGGATTGATGTCCAAAGTGAACATGTCACCTTTCCTTTTAGATTTCAGTAATATTTCGTTTGTGTTAACATTCGAAATAATACTTCCTTCTTCGTTGAAAAGAACTTGATTGCCAGTGACCACAACAAGTTGAGAAACACTTATCAAGTTATGTTGAAGACCTTCAACATATTCAACACGATTCACTGTGAATTGTCTATTTGTGATTTTTCCATATCCCTTGACTTGACTCTTTTGATTGTTCCCAAACTTTACTACTCCTTCATTTTCTAGACTTCGAAAATCTCTTAAATTCTCCTTCTTCCCAGTCATGTGACGAGAGCAACCACTATCAATGTATCACTTGTAATCATATTGCTCGTCACATAATACCTGCAATTAATGGAAAATTTTAGGTACCCAAGGCTTTTTGGGTCCTTGGAAATTAGATTTCAACTTCGAATGGAATGAAGAACTTTTAACCCAATCACAGACTTTAGTTTTTAGGCTATCAATTAAGTTGACTTCATCATCTAAAGGAACGGAAACATAAGTGTTTGATAGTTTTGAATGTTTACTGACATTACCCTTCGCATCTTGAGTTAATGATTGAACTGTTTTCTCTTTTGTGACTGGTCTCCAAGCTTTGACCGAAATATTCGAATCCCTGGATGATGAGCTACCATTCGAAGACGTATTTACATAATTTTCGTATACTTCATGAATTTGCTCTTTTGAATATTAGTTCGACTGATACATTTTTCCTTTTCCTTCAAGCCAATGATCAACGTTCTTTCTTGAAGACATTCCTTTTTCTCGAGACGTTCTCATAGTTTCTTTCTTTGTGTTATTAGGAAAATTTGGCTTTTGAAGTACAAAATCAACTTTGGGTTTTGTGACATAGGAGTAAGCATATGATGTATCAATTTTTGATTTAAAATGTTGACGTTGAAAAACTTTTTGATTGACATTAGATCTTTTTGAAAAATCTCTTGTTTTGTTGGTTTCATAAGCTTTCGAAAACTTTGTTTGCTTATTTACTTCAGACCTTGTTTGATTTGATTGAGATGATTGCTAAGTTTTTTTAAAAAAAATCATTTTTAGCTTTGGAAACATTTTTAGTGGATTGTGATTCAGACATCTTTTGAGACTCAACATTTTGCCAAAATATTTTCTTTCTTGCTTGTCGTTTTCAAATTTTGTTTTCCTTCGAAAATTTATCAATTTGATCTTTAAATTCCTTAGAGTTTAATTTGAAAACTTTTTCTTTTCCTTTTTCGACATTTTTCATTTTCTCTTTTTCAACTTTTGATTTTTCAACCCATTGTTTTTGAGAATTTTGTCGTTGAAAAATATATGAATTCTTTGTTAAGGTGTTTTCAACTGTGTTTTGATTTGCGAAAAAACCTTCCTCAATTGTTTTTGAATTATCTTCCTCAACCATCTTCTTTAACTCTGGTATGATATTCTCAACATTTCCTTTAGTTACAAAAACATGATTTGGAAAAATGACATCATCCGTGCATTTGAAATTTGGAAAAACCACCATGTTTGTTTCAAGTTAATGTGGACCTTTTTCATTCATCACTTCTTCGAATTTTTGTGTATCACCATACACTTGGTCAACAACTATTCGTGGAATTTCTTCTTCCTTTGAGGATGTCTTTTCTTTCGAAACTTTCTCAACCTCTTCATCATCACTATCATCAGTTTGGTAATCTTTGAGATCCTTGAAGTTCATTTCATCAACTTTCGAAGTTGAGGGTATATCAATTTCATTCTCAACTATCAAATCCTTAACTTTTTCTTTCCCTTTAGAATTCAAAGCAACATTAACAATAGTCAATTGAGAACAATCAACATCTTCAAGCTCACTAATTTCACTAATATTATCAGAGTTATCTTCAATATAAGCAAAATTAGATTGAGAATCAGATGTTGAATTCTCAGTCTTTTTCAAAATGTGAATTTGTTCAGATTTAGTCAAAGTATCATTTACAATGTTAACTAAATCATTCGAATCAAGACATTCATCAACTTTGACAATTCCATATCTATACTTGTCATTCGAACTTTGTCAAAATCAGCTATCTCTTTTTCACAATCATATGAAATTTTGTCTACCTTGGCTCTTTCATAAGCTAAAAATGGCAACAATTTCCTATGTTGTTCTTTACTAATTTCGCACGAATGATGAAGTTCAGTTATTTTTCCATATAATCTCTTAGCATCATTACAGTAGATGTTTCTTTGTGCTAATAACAGTTTATTATCACTAGATAAATTGTCCCTATCTACCATGATGTTCGTTATTTGGAGTTCTATACAATCTATCCTAGTGATTTTCAAATCTAACTTCTTCTAAGTCTCAAGCAATTGCATTGACAGCTTCTTAGCCTCATTGCTAGCAGATACCACAATCGAATCAAAATAAGTAACAGTTTCATCAAAAGATACTAATTCGGAATTATAAGCATGTTCTGGAATATTAAAGGATTCAAGAATGTTTCGTACCTTTGTTGTCATTGGTGATTTGTCAGCAACCTTTGATACGAAGCATCTTCCATGCACTTCGTATGAATCCTCCTCTAATTCCTCCTCCATCTTTGCAAACATGGCTCCATGGGTTGGATTACTCATCTCCTCATCATCTGATCCAGATGACCAGATTTGATAAGTACCATCTTCCTCATCATCTGCACCCATTGCAACCAGAGACAAATTCTTGGCTTTCGCACGAACCTCCTCCAACTTTTTAGCATAGTACGCTTCATCCTTGATCTTCTTCTTTCTCTCATCCTTCTTTCGAAGCATGCATTTATTTGCAAGGTGATTGGCACCATTGCAATAATGACAATCAATCCCAACATCTCCTTTTAGCTTCTTCTCAGTCTTTCCCTCAACAGCCTTCGAATCTATCTTCTCTTCCCCATCACTTTTACTCTGAAAGTTGCCTTTTGTCTCAACCGACTTTGCCTTCGGATTGAAAGGCTTTTTAAAGAACTTTTTCACCCGATTGTTTGAGTAAAAGGCAATTGCCTCATCATCAGAGTTCATGATGAACCCTTCATCTTCATCCGAAGTGTCTTTCTCAGCATCTTTCTCAGAGATTTTTGACACCAAATCTAATGCACCTCCCAACATAGTCTTCGATTCTTCAGCTATTTCATTCACTTCGCTTTCATGTGTCTTAAGCTGATTGTACAAGTCATTCAAAGTAGATGTGTCAAAACTCTGTTGATTCTTCACTATCATGCTTACACTTCGCCATTCCTTTCGAAGTCCCGTTACAAATGTCAGATTAAATTCCATTGATGATCTGGTGATCCCATATCGATTGCATCGATAGATCAGTTCATTAAGACGATCATAATAGACTTTAATTGTTTCACCATCTGTCTGTCTGAAGTCTTTCAGCTCCACTAAACATTGCTTGACAGAATTAACCCTCGTCTTCTCGCTTCCCTGAAAATTTTCTTTTAGATTGTTCCAGATATCTTTTGCCGTTTTACAACTTCTTACATAGTTGTAAACAACAGGAGGCAAATCTCCTCTCAGCTCTCTTACACACCTTTTCTCCAGCTTTTTCAGTCGATCAGATTGATTTTCAACTTCAGAATTACCAGAGGAAGAACCAATTGGTTGAACATTTGATGGTGGATTCAGATTGCCAGTGATGCAGTTCCAGAGTTCTTCATCCAAACCATTGAGATAATCCTGCATACGATCAGCCCACTGATCATAATACTCAGGGATGAGCATAGGAATTTTGGTGGATGATCCTAGAAGATGAGAAAATGAAGTCATGGAATTTAGATTGAATGACGCCATTGTTGTACGGAACAAAACTTTGAGAATTTTTGAAGAAACTTTGAGAATTTGACAACAAACTGTATGATTCAAATCACAATCACTCTAAGAACACTCGATTCAATGAATTAAGTGCAGAATCGAATCACAAACTTAGATTTAAGCAATTTTTTCACTTTCAAAAAGTGCGGAAACTTTGGAATCAAAAAGTTGATTCAAAAACCTTTTGAATAGAGGGAAAATCAGATCAGAGATATAATTCCCGCTCTGATACCAATTGAAGAATCAAAGAATCAAGTATCAAATGAATTAGAGAATGAATTCAAAGTATTAGTGCGAGATTTGAACACAGAATGTAAATATGATATGTTTGGCTCGTATTACGCTTTTGTTAGTTTACAGAGTACAATGAATTTTCTATAAAAACTTCGTTACTAAGACACTAGTAACCACTCCTATTTATAGGAGAGGAAAGCGTACAAAAATATACTAAGGACTAGACATTATGCTTCGAATATTATGCCCTAGTAAAATACATTACAAAAATGTTTGAAGACAATAAATACAAACTTCGACTATTATAACAATTCGACCTTAACAATGGGTTTAAGGTCCACTTGACATCTCAATGAGATACCCAATTCCCTTCTAATACAATGTGAGAAGATGAATTAAATTTGGAAACCTTACTTATAAAGATTGGAGCACAATTATGTTATTATATCTCAAGGTATGTGCTTAAAATCCATAGAGTTAAAGTAGGTTGAAGAAGTTCTTAATTGTTTCTTTTGAAAAAGTGCATTAACATGTGCATGATATAAAATGACTACCTAAGTGAGTGTCAAGTGTTGCTACTTCAAAAAGATTGGGCTAGGATTTTATGCACTCATTAGTGGATAAGGAAACATGGTTGTAATAGTGTCAAGTATGAAACATTAGATATTGTGCTTAACTTATATGTATAGTATCTTCAATTACTCAAATGAGTTGAAGGGTTCAATTGTTAGTACACCTTGATTCTCGAGTACTTGAAATTTGTATTGTACTAATGTGAAAATTCAATCTTCAAGATATTTTCATTTATGCATGAGTTTATTTTGTGTTTTCTTTTAGTTAATTAAGGATTACACTAAAACGGGGATGTATGTTGGTGATGTAGTGTTATCAACATGTTTTAGTCTATTTTTTTTTAATATTGAGATAAGTCGAGTTATATTTCACTCACCGAGGTTGGAGGTGTAGGGTGCATACTCAGAGTGATAAATATGAGCTCGGTATACGGGGGTCGGGGTGACAGCGCCCCTGGTGGATCTAAGGGTCAGAGCTCGTGACGATGGTTTTGCTGGCCAGTCAGCGGACAGAGTCAAGGGGTAGCGCCCTTGCGGGGTCTATATTTGTAGTGACTCAGATTATGATGACATGTGCAGAATTGTAAAGATCTACTGAATCAGTCAATCATCAAGAATATCCAGAGTAAATAAACACATTTAAGCTCCATTAGAATACTAAGAGTACAAGTGGGTGTTGTTATTTCTCTCATTAAAACTGATCTCTCGAAAATGAGTCTTACATAGAATGGGAGCCACTCACTTCCTATTTATAGGAAAGGCTAAACCCATTACACATGATAAGAGGGTAAGCCACATCAAAGGAGAACTTTTCACCCTAACATTCTCCCTCTCAAAGTTAGGATTGGATGTATCGGCTTCAATTTTGAAACAACCTTGCGCGATCAAGACCAGATTCCCCTCGAAGTAACAGCGGTCTTCAAATCCGTAAAATGAATACCCGAGAAGCTTTGAATACCCATTTCTACATTCTCCTTTTTTGATAATCAACAAATGATTATAAAACCTACAAAGGATGAGAAATGCTCGAAGAATAAACTTGACGAAACTCCTTCTTGATGGGTGACAAAAATGTAACTACGAAAATCTTGCATGAAAAAAAATCATGAAAAGCTGAGAAAAGTTTCGAAATTTTTTGAGATTTTTGACTTTTGGATGAGAGTTGCAAGAATTTCAAAAACTGGGTTTAAAATGTCAATTTAACATATTCTATAGGTAACCGTTGCGCCCAAATAGCTTCAAATGCGAAACTTTACCCCAAATGCAAAACTAGGAAAAAAGTGACAATTAGCATAAGCTTTAGGGACCAAATTTGAAATATTTTCCCATTTCTTAGAATTATACCCCAATGTCGAAACTGGGTAAATTCTGTCATTGTGCTAAAAACTTCAAGGATTCAAAATGAAAATTCTGCATTCTTCACAGAAAAGTGTCCCAATGCGAAATAGGGTAATGCATGTAAACTTGGTATAAGATGAGGGATTCAAAATAAAAAGTTTTGTTTTCTACCCCCAATACAATTTTCAGATCGTGACCAAAGAACATCATATGTTGAATTCGACATCGACTCCAAGTATTTTCCACTCGACCATGAACCGAAAACACTTTCTCAAATGCGAATGAGGAACAAAAAAACAAAGTTAATAATGGAAGTCGATTTTGATTCCAAAGCATTCGACTCCAATTCGTTCTATCCCATCTGATTTTGAGTTATGAAAATCGACTTTTTTTACACTTTTTGATACCTTCAACATCTATATGCTTGACATGAACAACTCAAATGAACACAGATACACCATCGAAATTGACTTCTCCATACGCACAAATTTGAACCCAAACCATATCGAACTAAACAACAAACATGTAGTCGAAATTGATTTCTCAATATTGACTCAAATTCAAGGTCGATTCAAACTCAACACGTTCAACCCATCATAAACTCGAACTCCAATCAACACAATACCAGGATGCGAAATCACAATGCTTGATTCGAACTAACAACCAACATCAGTCGAATTTAATATCAGTCGAATTCGATTTCGACCTCAATACATTCAAATTCCAAAACTATTTACCATTACAATCCGAAATTGATACTCCAAGTTAACTGTTTTTGACACATGTGTCTCAAAAAAGCTTTCAACTAACAAACATCACCAATGTCGATTCAGTTTGAGTGCTTTCAAATCAAACATCCAATAGCAATCGGTCTCGATTTCAACTCCAATCATATATCACATTCAATTTATTTAAGTTAGCTCAAATTGAAATCTTAACCCATCTGATTTCGATTCTAAACAATAACTTTCGATTTCAATTCATCAAAAACTCATTCGACTTGGACTTAGTCAAACTAATTAACACATGAACTCAAATAGTAAACATCAATCAAAACCAAATTCAACTCCAATCAATTTTCCACACTGGTCGAAACCACTATGAGTTTCTATAACATCCGGATTTCTAGGTATCCTAATTGATGTTTTATTTTGAGTTACGAAGGGGGACTCGATGAGTTGGCGCCTAAACTTGTCGAGTAGGATCGCGACTGCTGACTCAGATTAATGAGTGTACTCGACGAGTCGGTGAGTGGACTCGACGGGTCCGCGCTGTGGACAGAAACCCTAAATCCTTGGGCTTGAACTCTATTTAAAGGCACTTATGGCCTTCATTTGCGGCTACCATTCCAGAGAGAGAACCCTAACGAGCTTGAGTGTGTAGAGTGTGAGAGAAAGGGCCATTTGAGCTTTTGGTATGATTTTGTAAGAGAAGAGAAGAGCTCCAGCAAGAAGGATCAAAGGAGATTGTTATTCTGAGTTAGTCAAGCAAGGGGCTTCATTTTGAGGTACCAAATCAGATCCCTCTTTCTCTCTATTTTATGGATTTCATTCTTTGGGGTTAGGTCTTGAATCATTCCTTTTGGGGTTTTGGATGCCTCAAACCCCCTCTTGCGAGTTATGTTAAATATCTAGTCCCTTTTAGGTCCAGGGATTCCCAAGCATGTGATCGCATACGCATTGAGGTAGTTGAAGCCTCATGAGACGAGGTATCCCACCCACGATTTGGAGTTGGGGGCAGTAGTGTTCGCCCTTCATATATGGCACCATTATTTGTATGGGGTTCGGTGTACCATATACACGGACCACAAGAGGTTGAAGTATCTGACGAATCAGCCCAACCTGAACATGCGCCAGAGGAGATGGTTGGATGTGGTAAAGGATTATGATTGTGGGATCCTATACCACCCGAGCAAGGCTAACGTGGTATCCGATGCTTTGAGTCGTAAAGCGGAGAGTGCCCCGATTCGAGATATATGCATGAGGATAACGGTGATGACTCCGGTATTGGACACCATCCGAGAGGCCCAGGCAGAGGTGGTGAAACCAGAGAACCGCAAGAGAGAGCGGATGATTGGGTAAGTATCCGAGTTTGCTACCGATAGCTGAGGGCTTATGACCTTTCATGGTCGGATTTGGGTGTTGTTTATGGGCGGGGCACATAGCATAATGATGGAGGAGGTGTACAGGTCAAGATTCTCGATCCATCCCGGTGCCACTAAGATGTATTTGGACCTGAAGAGAGATTATTGGTGGCCCTGTATGAAGAGGGATGTCGCATGGGTAGTGGAGAGGTGCTTGACTTGTCGTCAGGTTAAGGCCAAGCACCAGCGTCCGCTTGGCAAGCTGCAGCCACTGGAGGTTCCCCAGTGGAAGTGGGAACAGATTTCTAGGGATTTCATCACCAAATTGCCGAGGACCACGAGAGGTGTGGATGTGATTTGGGTGATTGTGGACCGGCTGACGAAGAGCGCTTATTTCCTTGCTATTAGTGAGAGCTCTTCTGCATAGGGGCTGGCAGAGATATATGTGAGAGAAGTGGTATCGCGCCATGGAGTGCCGATCTCGATTGTGTCAGACCGAGATGTACATTTCACTTCTAGGTTCTGGAAGAAGTTCCATGAGGAGTTGGGTACAAGATTGCACTCCAGTACTGCTTACCACCCATAGATGGATGGTCAAAGTGAGCGGACGATTCAAGCGCTCGAGGACATGCTCCGGGCATGTGTTATGGATTTCGATGGAAGTTTGGATTCATACCTACCTTTGGCCGAGTTTTCTTACAACAACAACCACCATTCGAGTATTGGTATGCCTCCCTTTGAGCTGTTGTATGGGAAGAGGTGTAGGACCCCTATCTGTTGGGGCGAGGTAGGGTAGCGAGTGATGGGTAGTACTGAGATAGTGCTTAAGACGAATGAGCAGATACAACAGGTCAGGCAGAGGTTATTGATAGTCCAGCGCCGCCAGAAGAGTTATGCAGATAGTCGGCGATCCGAGCTTGAGTTCCAAGTGGGAGACTTTGTACTCCTGAAGGTATCTCCTTGGAAAGGAGTGATCTGATTCAGGAAGAGGGGCAAGCTGGGACCCCGATACATTGGTCCTTTCAGGGTGATTGCCAGAGTGGGCAAGGTAGCATACCGTTTAGAGCTACCCGAGGAGTTGGGTAAGATTCATGATACCCTCCACGTATCCCAGTTGAGGAAGTGTATAGCCGATGAGACGGCGGTAGTGCCGCTAGAGGATATTCAGGTGGATCCGGGCCTAAACTACATTGAGAGGCTGATCGCGATCTTGGATCGGAAGATCAAGGTTCTGAAGAACAAGGAGGTGCCCCTGGTTCAGGTCCAGTGGCAGCATCAGAGAGGGTCCGAGCTGACCTGGGAAATGGAGTTGGAGATGTGGGAGCAACATCTAGAGTTGTTTGCAGAGTAAGACTTCGAGGGTGAAGTCTGATTCTAGTGGGGGAGAATTGTAACATCCGGATTTCCAGGTATCCTAATTAATGTGTTTATTTTGAGTTATAAACGGGACTCGACGAGTTGGCGCCTAAACTCGTCGAGTAGGATCGCGACTGCTGACTCGGATTAATGAGTGGACTCGACGAGTTGGTGAGTGGACTCGACGAGTCAGCGCTATGGACAGAAACCTTAAATCCTTGGGCTTAGGCCCTATTTAAAGGAACTTATGGCCTTTATTTGCGGCTACCATTCCAGAGAGAGAACCCTAACGAGCTTGCGTGTGTAGAGTCTGAGAGAGAGGGTCATTTGAGCTTTTGGTGTGATTTTGCAAGAGAATAGAAGAGCTCCAGCAAGAAGGATCAAAGGAGATTGTTATTCTAAGTTAGTCAAGCAAGGGGCTTCATTTTGAGGTACCAAATCGGATCCCACTTTCTCTTTATTGTATGGATTTCATTCTTTTGGGTGAGGGCTTGAATCATTCCTTTTTGGGGTTTTGGATGCCTTAAACCCCCTCTTGCGAGTTGTGTTAAAGATCTGGACCCTTTTGGGTCTAGGGAGTCCCAAGCATCCAGCTTTATGCAATCCTATTGGATTTTTGAACCTAGGTTGTCATTTTAAGAGTTATTTCACTAAATAAAGCCATATGAGTGTTGCATGAGCATAAAGATTGGACCTTTACGTGACTTTTGAGTGTTTAAAGGTCAGATCTATAAGTTAGAGAAACAGATCTGACCTAAAAAGGTCATTTGGGAGTTGTCATGGAGGAAACTCATCGAGTCCATGAGAGGACTCGACGAGTCGAGTCGGGTTGCCCTGTGATTTGTGATTAGTGGTAACCCGTCGAGTGAAAGGTTAACTCGACGAGTCGAGTGAGGCCTTAGAAGGATTCAGAGGATGCGCATGAACTCGCCGAGTCCCACGAGTGCACTCGGCGAGTCTGGTCAAAGTTGGACCGTTGACTGAGTTGACTTTCGTTGACTTTTAGGGTTTGGTCAACAATTGGGCTTTTGGGCCTTGGAAGGGTAAAATGGTCTTTTACCCTTCTAAGGAATTATTAGGGGTATTTATCTAGCCTTTGAGAGCCATTTTTAATTAGATGAAAATTTTTATGTGATTAGGCGGAGGCTAGATCAGTATTCGAGATTCGAGATTTATTCGAGTTACCCGAGGTGTGTCTTCTCACTATACATTACCTAGAGTGGTATCTATGTGCCAACCGGAGGGTCTTATGTGTATATGATTTATGTGCTTTGTGTTATATGTATGCTATATGTGTTATATAGACAGGACCAGAGGGACCAACGACTCACGAGGCCTGAGGGACCTCGATCAGACCGGACCAAAGGGTCCAACGATTTAGACCGGACCGGAGGATCCAACAAGCTAGACCGGACCAGAGGGTCCAACGAGTTATGGGACTGGAGGGTCCCGCTAAGACACATTGACCGAAGGGTCATATCGTGTTTTAGCCTCGAGTGGGTTATGTGTTGTATGTAGTATTTTGGGGAACTCACTAAGCATTTATTCTTACCGTGTTATGTGATATGTGTTTCAGGTACCAGCGAGGATCACGGGAATGCGTTGGCATGATCTGTACACACTGGAAGAAAAGTTGTTTGAGATTCTGGGAATTGTTATTATTATGATATTTGACATTATGAGAATTTTAGAACTATTATATGAGTTATGGTTGTTTTTTTTAAATGAAAAATTGTTTTAAATTTTCACGTCGTTACAGTTTCGGCTATCAAACCAAAAAAAGGAGTTCGACTTATACGCAACATCCAATATCAAATGAAATTAATTATGACTCACTAATAGATTTAGAATCGATGAGTGGGCTCAAAAGAATGAACAATAATGTAAATGAATATTAGGCTTGATCAAATGAGTAAAAGAATAATAGCTTTCGGAAATTTAGGCTTTGAAGTATGAACAGTGAACATATATGGTTTCGAAGTATGGATCAATGAACAGTAAAAAAATGAGAATTTGATTTTGCTTTTGGTGTTTGATCTAAGCAAAAAATTAATGGATTATCAATGGGGTTCGAAACATATTAGATCCAATGAATCAAAACGATCAAAAATCAAAAACGAAAAACACAAATTGAAAATAAGATTGAATTCGGATTTCGAGAAAACCTTAATCGTTCATCATTAGATCTTCAAGAACAAGGTATCAATCTCAACATTAATTTATTGGAATCCATTTAAGAATCTGAGAAATCTTCTTGATAATTATTTTTCCATTTGCAATACCCGAATCGATTATGGAAGATATCAATTCTTTTGTTAGAACAAGAAAATCTTCAATCTTCACATTATACCACCCACGTTGCATGTTGTACAATCCTTTCTTCTCATTTTCAAAGATCTAGCTTCATCGTGATGACAATTTTGAGAATCTTCAACAACTTTGGGTTTGGAATTCGAATTCATTGCAACACTTGATGATTGTTTCATTAGAACCCAAATTTGCTTCATAAATTTCGGCTTCAAGACAATTTTTTAAGAAATTTATTTAGAAACCCAGTTGTTCTTGCTTTTGATCTCCTTCTTCTTTTTCTTCCTTTTCATCTTTTTGGATCTTGAAGTTTTGAATTCAAGAACAACATCATTCTTGACAACTTTAACTTTGCAATTTTGAATCAAATCTTTTGGAGTTTGATACATTTGAACTTCTTGGATTGAATACTTTCTATATGGCACCATTCCTACAAATGAATCACCAAAACTCAAGCAATCATCGGTTTGAACTCCAATTGAACAATAAAAACTTTCACATCTTCATGAAAATCACATTGAATTCTCATTTCTTGAACTTCAAAAATTTTAAGAACATGAAGATCATTTGGATCTTCAATAAGAGAAACATATTCCTTTTTCAATAATTTTCTTTTTTTTCCTTCCTTTTGATTTTCACACCAAGATAATATATTCATGGAAATTTGAGCCAAACTATCAATCTTACAAAGAGGTTGAAATATCAACTTTCCTTGATCATCTTTCAATCCTCCATAAGAAATCAAAGTTTCCCATATAATCAAACTGCCTTTCAACAATAACACATAAAATTGTTTCTCATTGACTTTGTATTTGACATCTTTAATCATCACGATTCAAGAATCATAAGCCAAATACACCATGATCACGAGAACATGGAATTTTCTAGAGAGAGAAAGTGAATATGAACCAAGTTCTAGAGAGAGAAAGTGAGATTAACAAGCATTCTAGATAGGGAAAATCGAATTTTGAATCAAATCAATGAATAAATTTGATTTCTTGAACAAAAACTCTCTCAAAGATGAAGAACTTTCACTCATTTAAGATTCACCAAATCATGGTGTCATCATGGATCAAATTCTTAAGAAATTCAACAACGCCTACTCTGATATCAATTGTAGTGACCCAGATTATGATGACATGTACGAAATTGTAAAGATCTAGTGAATCAATCAATCATCAAGAACATCAAGAGCAAATAAACACGTTGAAGCTCAATTAAAATAGTAAGAATACAAGTGGGTATTGTTATTTCTCTCGATTAAACTAATCTCTCCAAAATGGGTCTTACATAAAATGGGAGCCACTCACTTCCTTTTTATAGGAAAGACTAAAACCATTACACATCACAAGAGGGTAAGTCACATCCAAGAAGAACTTTGCCCCCTAACAATATCGGGTGGGACTTCAGCCATGCATTTTTCCGCCAAAACCGACTGATGACATTATGGTGATATAGGTGTCAATTGTGTTCAATAACTACCATATTTTGGCGCCAATTTTGGCTTAACCGATTTTAACCGTTTTTCCTTCATGTATAAATAAGATGTCAATGCTCTAGAAAAAGGGTTGAACTCTCGTATAATCGAAATCTATTGATCAGATTTTCTCTATCTCTCAAGAGCACATCAAGAAAAAGTATTATTGGTTTCACAATTCGAATTAGACTTGTAATTCGAATTGGTTTTATTCTTGGATTATTCCACTTCTACATTCATGTACCTCAGGCAATAGAAACGAATTACAAATTTTGGAAAGTGTTGAAAACACGATTCTTGAATCTATCCAAGTAATATATATTGTTATTTTAATTCCCTACTTTCTAACACACAATGGTAATGGTGGTTCAAGTGTGTGTGGGGATGAAAAAGGTATATGGTGGCTGCTTAATCTCTTCCCACACTATAGTTCATTTAATCTCTTAAACCACTTTCGTAAAATTATTTATAAAACTTTCATTACAAATCATTTGTTGTTCGGCTTAATCATCTTCATCAATTTATCATTGGTTTCTATCATTATGTCAAAAGTTTAACCGGAGCTGCTTGTACTTTCTGCCTACAGAGGTGGACGAACGGGATAGACTAAGAGGATCATAAAGGATTAACGACGGTGTGATTTTGATCAAACGGACCGCCACAATTCTAATTTTGCCACCGTTTATGAAAGGTGAGTGGGAAGAGAGAGGGGGTATTAGCGTTACAGAATGCAAAACTACAAGTTAAGAAAAACATGAAGATTGCTTATGGTTTGAAATCGAAAGTTGGACCGAAGTTTATAATCAACTTTTAAAAATTTATCATAAACCTTAATGATTTCGGGAAATCCTTTTTGTCATAAAATTGTTTTATCACTTGCTAATACCATAGAAATCTTAGAAAAAAAAAAAAAAAAAAAAAAAAGTCGAATGTTTTTATATAATTTTTGTTGTGAGGATCACTTATAAAGCAATTTTGAAAAAAAAATATGTTTCATGAAATTGATAATTAACTTGTGAAACATATTTGAAAGTTAGTCACTTCATCATATAATATGTTTTCTTAACCATTTTAGTTACTAAACACATTAAATGAGGAAAAAGTTAGCTGATCTTATCAAAAAATTTGTCGCCTACATGTAACTTAATCACGTCAACTACGTGTTGCGTGCTTAAAGTCAATCCTTTCACAACTTATACAATCTCACTATAACATCTTTCTAATTTCATCCAAAAAACAAGCGATCCACTCTTGCTCATTTCAATTTTGATTTTTCATCATGTCTAAAGAAGTAGTTTATCACACCGCACCCACAACCTACGTTGAAACAACCACTGTCGTGGAGGTCGGGCATGAGACTGTCGAGCAGTCAGATCGTGGAATGTTTTATATTCTCGGGAAGAAGGAAGAAGAAACAAAATTTGATGAGGAACAGCAAGCTCTGAAGGTTAAATCGGAGAAGTTAAAGCAGGATTTGCTCGACTTTATACATCATACGAATTCCAGTAGTGTAAGTTTTCAGTCTCCATTACAGATTTAAATATACAGTTGTAATTGTACAATGAATGTACGTGGGAGTAATTAAATATAAGTTCTTTAATTTACCCACATAATAACAATAACTTTTGGATCATTCAGTTCATTAAAATGGAGATTATTTGATCAAATGGTAAACTTTTATGTTTTCTTTGGTGAAATTTCTTTACAGTCAAATGTGATCCAGCACAAGACATCTGTACCAATGCAGAAATACGAAGAAGAAATTCATGTTGTCCAATCAACGGAGAAAAAGGGTTTCATCGAAAAGATCAAAAGTGATCACCAGGACAAGACGTCTGTACCAATTCAGAAAGGCGAAGAAATTCATGTTGTCCAATCAAAGGAGAAAAAGGGTATCATCGAAAAGATCAAAGACAAACTCCATGACAGCCCAATCGAAAAGATCAAGGAGAAACTCCCCGGCCACCACAAGAAGGCGGAGGAGGTGCATGCTGCTCATCCACCAACACCTGCGGTGGTGGCACACGCCCATGAAGGTGAGCATAAGGAGAAAAAGGGTATTTTTGAGAAAATAAAAGATAAAATCCCGGGGCATCATCCAAAGAGTGAGGAAGAAAAGAAAGGAAAATGATACGGAAAAGAAAAAGGAAGAGCTTTTGTTACTTGATTGCGAGGTCGCGGCTCACGTATGAGTGTGATTACTTATATAACGTTTTATTTCTTTTGGCTTTTTGTTTGTTTTTTTTTGGTGCTTCAAAATAAGTGTTGTTAATTTCATGTAATTTGTAGTTTGGTGTTTATTTATTTGGGTTAATTATAGATGTGTATTGTATTATAGATATCGGATTAAGTTGGAGTTTGTTTAAACTTATCTTTGCATTGTAAAATAAGCATGAATCAAGCAAGATGTCGGTACATATTTGCTTTTAGTTAATTTTGGTAGTGAACCCCTTTTTCCTGGATTCTAGTCTTCTACTTAAAAAGGAGAAAAAAAAATGATTTTGATGCTGAGGAATGAGAGTACGGAAGAAATAAATAAAAGAATCTTAAGCAGTACTTTGGACGCTTGACAAAATTTCAAGAGTAGCACAGAAGATTTTAGGGACAATACGGAAAATTTACATCATATTGGAAAATTTCCCAAAAAATTAACATTATACTGCAAAAACTAGATGGGTTGCACCGGTCACCCCGGGAACCCCCCAAATTTGTCCCTGCAGGTAAGTCGCTTATTTAATGGTATTATAATAAAACTTTTAGTTAATATTTTTATTTGTATACTAGAATGGATTTATTGTACCTCAACGGGATGTAATGAAAATATTGTGTTTATTTTCCAAGTGGTAGAGGTTTAACTCTCGTTGTGGCCAAATATGTAGATTTAAGACTATGAGTAGTGGATGTGTGAGTTAGTCATTCTAAAAAAATTTATATTATATATGATTCGTTTATTCATATAAACATAATGATGAACAAGATAATAACTTAGCGGTTAATGATCCATGTTGATGTGGTGCCATATGAAATAAGTTGAGTCGCCAAGATGATGTGTTATTTATGTGTGTTCATCAAACCGCCCTTACTGCATAACATGTTTTAGAACTTTCATGGAGTGGTTTATAATTTTGTTAAACCGCACAATATGGTACTATTTGTGTGTGTTTTGATTACCAAGGACCTAATTCAATCCATCACTGATGACCCGATGGGTTAACCTACATACCCTTTTTCCATTAGGCAATACATGCAGATCGTCTAAAGAATTCATTTGGGAGGCCGATGGTCCAAGCCTTTCCATCACTAGGCCACAAAGGTGATTGTTTTGTATGTTGTTTTTAGCTACAAAACTATACGTTTAAACCACACCAACATTAACTTTTAAAGACAATATACATTCTTCCTTCATTGTACATTACATGTTAGATAGAGAGTGATGCCATTCCAAATCATAATGGACAAATAAAGCCAAATATATGTTGTTTGACAAGTTGACTGTCACGCCCCCAACCGGCGATAGAAACATTGGGCAGTGAGACGACATCATAAATCATAGTCATTTGCATACACAAATCAAGCACAACAAATAAACTAATATCAGAAGTATTATTACTGATAAAGGGTTTGCATTGCTACTTTTCACAGTTACATCAACTGAAATACATAAGTAACCTCCCAACGGGAGGCTACTGAAACTAATCTATAGAAGACTGTGACTCCATGACTTCATTCCATAATTGAAATCACCATGCTCTTATTTCGTGAGAATACATGCGTCCTGAAAGATTGTCAACTAAAAAGTTGGTGAGTTCACAAGTTTGTAATAACTTAAACCAAAGGTACTTCTATACTAAAAGTTTGTCCACTGAATGTGTACTTTTATCGAAAAAGTATGTTTACTGAAATTGTATTTTATATACAAAAAATATGTTGTTTAAAGTGTACTTTTCTACCAAAAAGTATGTTACTAAAAGTATAATTTTATACCAAAAGTATGATACTGAAAGTGTACCTTCTACCAAAAAGTATGTTACTGAAAGTGTAATTTTCTACCAAAAGTATGTTATTGAAAATGTATTTTTCTACCAAAAAGTATGTTACTGAAAGTGTAATTTTCTACGAAAAAGTATATTACTAAAAGTTTACTTTTCTACCAAAAAGTATGTTATTGAAAGTTTAGTTTTCTACTAAAAACTATGTTACTGAAAGTGTACTTTTCTACCAAAAAGTATGTTACTGGAGGTGTAACTTTCTACTAAAAACTATGTTACTGAAAGTGTAGTTTCCCACAAAAAGTATGTTACTGAAAGTGTACTTTCCTACGAAAAGTATGTTACTAAAAATGTACTTTTCTACCAAAAAGCGTGTTACTAAAAGTGTAATTTTCTACCAAAGAGTATGTCTGTTATAGCGTTGAAAAATACTTTTCGAGACCGAAAAGCATTATTTGGATATATAGACTGTTTCTATCTTATATATAATGTATCTTTATTATCTTGAGTTTTCATAACTGAGTTCCGGATAAAAATATATTCCTTGCATGTGTATAGGTTTTGCAACTTTCCTATATATTTTGTAATATATCTTTCTTATCTTGAGTTCTTGATAAAAGATATTCCTTATATGTCTATAGGTTTTCCAAGTTTCCTATACATATATATATATATATATATATATATATATATATATATATATATATATATATATATATATATATATATATATATATATATATATCAGTTTTGTAAAAATCAGCCTAGGCGGCCGATTAATCGGAGCCTAGACGCTAGGTGGACCTCAACTGAAGAGGTTTAGAGGTAATCGGCTTGTGTATTCGGACATGTCAAAGTCGGTCAAAGCCGGAGATAATCGGAATTAGGCGGAGCTGGACGCTCAAATCGGTGGTCAACGTAATTTAAAAACATTTTGAGGGCAAAATGGTCAAAATATAACAATTGCTGGTAGGGTTCGTTCCAATTTCTCATTCAATCTTATGTGCATTCAAAGAAACATCGCATTCCCTCTCTCGACTCAATGAATGAAGTGAAACAGTGACAACTTTCGTCGACCTTAGCTTCTCTTCCGATCATCACGTTGACTGCTTCCGGTTCGTCGATAGCTTCCAATCTCTCCTTATATCGACGACGACAGCTTCTGGTTCGTCGACATCTTCTGCAAAGGTTAGTCGATTCGTTCAATTATTCTTTTCGGTGTTTGTTATCAATCTGTTAGGTGTTCGTCGACAGCTTCCAATCTCTCCTTCAATCTATCAATTTGTTCAATTATTTTGTTCTGATATATCTTTTGAGTTGATTTTGAGTCACCATTATATTTTGAGCTAACATGTGATGTTGGTTGGAATGAAAATGAAGACTGGAACACCCTCTAAAATCGACTGTTCTATCTAAAACCCTTTGTTCTTTCTGCAACATCAGGTAAGCAATGATTTTTTAAAATTGTTTTTTCTTTCTTCATCTTTCTAAAATCGTTTGTTGTTTCTTCATCTTTTTTAATTGTTGGTTGGATTTGTGTCTTGGTTGTAACAGGTAGGGCAGAAGGGTATTTGATTCGGGTAATTTCTTGACCAAAATCTTTAATTGTTTTATGTATGAAACCATATTCCCACCAAGTGTTCGATCAATTACCTGAGTGAAGGGTATTTGGATTCTGGTAATTTCTTGACTAAAATTCTGGTACCTTGATCATCTATGAAGTTATCAAGAACCATGGATTGAAGGTGTAGGTGGTTTGGTTCTAGTTCTCGGTTGTTTATGGTGCGACAATGGTGGAGTGTGATGGTGCAGAACAGATGCAAACAGGAAGGTGGTCAATGGACGTGTTTGGTGGTTGTCTAAAAAATGAATGGAGGAGGTAGTGGTATTTGGTTGTATGTGTATGTAGCAAAAACATAGATTGGATTGTAGGTTAGTTCTTCATCCCTCAATTCTTGATTTTATGTGTGTATGTGTATGTAGCAAGAACACATATTGGTTTTGCATATGTCTGAAATTGAATATCTTTTTCCACTTTTCCAGCTCTATTGATCTCTCAAGCACCACAACAGATGTTTTAAGCAGCGAGTTATGTAAAAGGCTTAAAGGGTTTCTGGCAGCATGGCCTCCTTCAAGTCCCCAACCTCTTGTCAATGAACTTCTTATAGCAAAGGGTTTTTTTTAATCATAGTTTCATGTTATATTGGTCTATTTATTAAAATTTTAATATATATTTTTTATTTATAATGTTATATTCTTAGTTTTAGTGTTATACTTATTATTTTTTTAATATTTTTATTAATAATTAATGGTTCCCGATTAATCCCCCGACTAATCCCCGCCTAGCCGATTAATCCCTTGACCCCAGTCCACCGATTAGCCTACGTCGAACGATTTCTACAACCTTGATATATATATATATATATATATATATATATATATATATATATATATATATATATATATATATATATTGGATTAGGTGTCTAAGTTCATAACTATTTCTGGAATGTATTTGACCCGATTCGCATGGTCCATTTGGGTTGCATGGCATTGCAACACTTAGATAGACTAAAATGAGAGAAATGACACTTAAGCTTTATTAATATATTATAAGTTCTAATATATTAATAATATTATTTAATTAGTATTGATCAAAGAATTAATTAAGTGATCAAACAGAGATTAATTAAATATATGGGGTTGATTGTGTAAATCATCTATTCTTGTATAGTGGACTAATGATCCATGGTTTATATGGATTGGGTTAAAACCCATAAGGTGCATCATGGATAATCCAAGGAGGTTACAAACCCATGGATCGTGGAATATGGAAAGCCATGACAATTAGGGTTTACATGGTGTAACCCTACTTGTGTCACAACTATATAAATACCCCTTGTCTAGCAAAATCTATTTCAAGCAAGTAAAGAGGGCTAGCCGAATTTTGAGTGTTAGTGTCTTCTCTCAAGGTCATTCCAAGTGTTGTGGTGTTGTGTGAGACATTTGAGACATCACACTTAAGGTGCTAGGCTCACAAGGTTCTCAAGGAATCCAAGCAACAAAGAAAGGTATGTTTTTCTTACTAGCTTTATGATTCAAGTATCAATGCTATGTTAGATAGTTGAAGAACCTTGGAAAATCAAATTTTCATGTATCTTAGTCAAACATAGATCCAAGGTTTCTAGGGTTGCATGTACACCTTAGGAGTGTTAGAATGCTTAAAACCCCTTCAATATATTCACTGTGAGTGCCATAATCGAGCAATTTCAGACAGATATGCCTCTCCTGATGCTTTATTTGGGTGCCAATGTAGTAAAAGACAATAATCACCCGGTGTCACTCGACCGTTAAAGTTGTAGCTAGCAACCACATGTGGGGGTGTCAACTCGTATAGATCTATATATAATTCTCCCGCTCTTAAGAATTAATGGTATAAGCCCAATATCTTTCTAAGTATAGTGATACTTAGTTTGATGAATAAGAGGCTCACATGAATTTGAAACATATTAATAACCGTAACTTTAATAACAAGTTTTTGGTTGCTATTCACGCAGTAATACATAATATTTCAACATTCCTTAATTCGAGGTTCCACAGTTGTAACACTCCAAAAATCATAGAAATTTTAAAATTTTAAAATCAAGCATCAACCAATCATTGTTTACAAAAAGAGTCATTGTTTCAAAAGTATTATTCGAAATCAGAGTTTTCCCAAGACCCAATAACACGAAACAGGAAGATGTGCTCGATCACGCCTTCGCTTTCCTGCGATCATCAGAAGTACCTGAAACAATAAACTAAAACTGTAAGCTAAAGCTTAGTGAGTTCCCCCAAAGTACCATCACATAACATATAAAATACATAGATTAGCATGTTGGGTCCATAACCTCCCGGTTGGAATACTCTTGACCCACAACCTCCCAGTTGGAATGCCCTGGCCACAACCTCCCGGATGGAATGCCCCAGTCTATTGACTGACAGTACAAAGCAGTAGTCTCAACCCCAACATAGGGATGTCAACAGGGGCAAACGGGATGGGGATTGCATCCCCCACCTCCGCCCCCGAATTCTCCTTCTGACCCCCGCCCCCGCCCCCGTTTGATTTTAGGCTAGCTTATTTGGGCTAAAATAAGTTATTGTTTGGGCTAAAAGAAACTATTTTTTGGGTAAAAAATAAATATTTATAACACAAATTTACATGTTACAAACAACTTTAAAACATGTTTTTTGTTGAATTTTTGTACTTAAAAATCATTTTATTGTTTATTATATTTATATAATTAATACATGTCAATTTATATAATTTATTAACGGGGCCCCCACGGGGGTTTCGGGACGGGACTACCAACCCCCGCCCCACCCCCGAAATTAAAACAGGGGTTAACCTTGCCCCCGCCCTCGCCCCCGTCCCTGATTTTTGTCAACAAATGCCCCCATACGGGACGGAGCCCCCACGGGATCGGGGTCCCATGGGACTTTTTGACATCCCTACCCCAACATAATAGTTCGACATATAACAGATAATATACATAATTAGCAGACAAATAATTATACAGCCAGTAATCACATGTAGTCTTACAGATCTACCAGTTTAACGCAGATCAGTGACTACTAGATAATCAAACAGGTATATCAAATGCTAAACATACCATAACTCAGTATCTAATAGGATATGAATCCAGCGGGCCGACCTTGGTGCCTTCGACCCGTAAGAACAGTGAGGAATACTCACATCTCAGTTTGCAAAGATATCTGACAGAACACAACTCCGAACGACAACTTAATCGGTCACCTAAACACCAAATAATGACAGATCTCAAGTACCACTCAATTTACCTAAAATACCCTCAGGTCAAACTTGGTCAAAGGTCAAAGTCAACAAACCAGCCGAGTCAACCCAACCGAGGCGACCCGGACGAGTATGCTGGGAGTACTCATCTGTACGGGCAGCGTACCAATTGGTACGCCTAGCGTACACAACTGAACTTCTTCTTAATGCAATAAATGCTTAATATTTGATCTTTTACATCCAAATTGTAGATCCAAGTCCCACCTATCATTCTTGATCATAAGTTTCCAACTTTATGGTCTTGCATGGCCGATAATAGCTAAATGCTAGAAACGCCAACCTCTTAACCCATTAAGACAACCAACACATTCATGGTGAAGAGTTAAGAGCCAAGCCCCTATTCTTATGCTTCTCAACTCCTCAAAACATCTAAAAGAATAGATTAAATGGGATGGAGCATGCCATACTCAAGAAGGTCAAGAATTGGGACCAAAATGCTCATGAATCAAGAACTTAGCAAGATCTCAGAAATTACAAGCCAAGTTTAAAGCTTTATACCTCTCAGAGGTTACTAGATAGGTGAAGATCCTAGATCCAAAGCTCCTCCAAGCTTTCAAGGTGGTTCTACTTTCTTCTTTCTCCTTCAGAACCACCAAAAACACATACAAGGGTCAAGAATGCCCAAATAACTGGCTAAGGTTTGCTAAGATCGTTTGGAGGTGTGGGAGGCTGATGAGAGATGAGGTTTGGAGGCTATAAAGTTGGTTAAATATGGTCCAAACCCTAAAAACTATGGTTTGTGGCTCACACACGTACTCCCCGCGTACACTAGGTACACCTCGTGTATGTGAGCCCGCCACAATAGTTACCAAAAATACCACTATGCGCCATTTTGCAAGCTTTCTCATGCATAAGGGCTAAAATTTAATAACTCCACATACTTAGGGTTAAAATTGAAAATACCTCATCATTGGGATGTTACAAGAGTATTACTACTGAATTTTGTATTGAGAGAGTTTCTACAATACAATTCTACTATATTAGTTTATTGATATTTAATCAATTTGATGGTCCTAATTTTATATTATAAGTTTTCGGACAAAATGTGTACAATATTATTCACTATTATAATCCTTGTTTAAATCATGTTTTGATAAAGTTTTATATTGCATTTCTATAAACCTAATACCAATAACACAGTTTATTGCATGTACTCCAAAAAACGATTAAAGTTATAAAATGGGGTTGTGACACTCACTTGGCTGAAGCGTATGCGAGAAGCCAGAGATATAAGAAAAATCCAAAAAATAGCAGTTTCGCAGTCTGGTGAATAGTGTCATGTGAATAGTGTTTTGCGGTGAATAGTGTTTAGCCAGAAAAACTTGCGAGAGCTTCGCCAGAAAATTGGTCGGAAAGTTCACTGAAAAAGTCGCCGGTGAACAGTGTTTTGCCAGAAAAATCATCGGTGGTTGGTGGCGGTGCATGATGATGATCGGTGGAGGGAGGCTGGTCGGAGCTTTGTCGGTGCTTAGTCGGGAGAAAAGGGTGGCAAACGAAGGATGTTGGACTTGATTCGGATTCTACGACACGGTAGTCATAGGCGATCGACGGTGGTTCCGACCGGCAAAGCTAGGCGACGACGGTGGTTCAAGACAACAGATATATATAGAGAGAGAGGGGGGGGAGAGAGGAGAGAGGTGGAAGAAATAAGGGGCCCTCCCCCTCGTATATATTTTTCCAAATGTTGATCTGACGATCCGTATCGATTTGAATCCAATGGCTATGATTAAACCTAGATATCTTATCCAACCAGGCGACATACGTTTCGTGAAAAATAGGTGGCGACGTTTTCATTAATAAAATCAAATGGTACATGATTTTCTAAGAAAAACAGTTCGATATCTAGTCATTAAGAAATAACCTAACTATCCTAATGAAGCGTTTGAATGTGATTTTCGGACATTATCCGTTTACCGTTGCGAACTTTCACTTCGTAAAAGAGTCGATATGACGTGAGACGGAAAAGTTAGCTCCTGAATCAAATACTACATCGAAATCCGATTCGTAATATATAACTAATTTTTTTGTTAAAAAACTTGGAAATAACCCCACGGAGTGTTTGCATATTACTTGGTGAAGAATGCGAACTTTTGGCTGTTCAACATTATCTACAACAACTCAGGGTATTTTCGGGCATAAAAAGTTAGCAACGTGATAAATTCCTAAACTGAATGAGGTTCATAGGAAAATTGATTGGGAATAAAAAGTTATTTCCTAAGATGTGTCGTTATTCATTTGAAGGTCGGGATTTGAAACATAACAGGTGGTAAGTTCTTACACGGTTGTTCGTTTTCTTAAACAGTCCTATCTTTTGCATACAAACTTCATTTTCAACGTTATTTATGTCCAGATTTTCCTATTTTCAAGGGCTAGGTGATGAACCTATTGATACCACATAATAATGTCTAATACATAAATCTCTTTCAATCATATGTACTAACCCATTCCCTGTGTATATTGAAACTGTTTGTTCAGGGATTCATATCAATCAAAGACTTAATCGATATATTGGATGTATTTCAAAGTATAATACCCTATAAAAATCAAAATGATATTATTATTACACATTCGGTCTATTACAACAGTGATTAGGTTAACACATTTCGTTTAACGACGACCTAGTTTCTACGATTGTCACATTGACCATCTTGGAGTACTTTGATTATAGCTGACTTTTCGCAGCTCTGATTAAGGAGATTTCAAATGAATAGTAAAGTAGACTAAATTATATACAACTTTCCTGTTTTGCATATTCGAAAAATTAATCGTTATATAGGTCATAATCAGTTTTTGTAAATATTGGTCTATGCGGCTACTTAGACGATGCCTAGGTGTTAGGCGGTCTGTAACTGATTACAATTAGGGGTGCTTAGCGGAAATTAGTCAATATCGGTCAAACTTGGGTCAGACAATCATCGGAGCTCCTCGGCGATCCTTAGCACTCGTATGAAGGAAAATTTAAAAAAAAAAAAATTCAAATTTTCAATATTTCAAAATTTCAAATATTACACCAAAGTTTACAAAATTTTAAAATTTTAAATATTCAAAATTTTCAAATATTATACCAAATATTTCAAATTTTCAAATTTTAAATTTTCAAATACTAATTTTCTTAGGATATATTAAGTTTTAAAATAGTTTTATTAGGTGTTGTTTGTTTTTTTTTTTTTTTTAAATCACTTCAGACCACTTACTGCTGCGCCGCGCAGCACACGGGCGACACTTGGCTCTTCGCAGTTGTTTGTTTTTCAGAAGACTTCTAACTTAAAAACTGTTGTGCGTGTGTTGTGTGGCGCAGCACTAAACCAACTGCTTCAAACCTCTTCACGTATTAGTTTAACTTATTGCAATCTGCAGACGTTAAAAAACAAACATATTTTTTATTAAATGTTGCAGCCGTTTGTTCCACCTCTTCTGCTACATATGATTGTAGAGGTGGTCTACAGACTTCATGCATTTTCTCTTCGAAAAAACAAACAACACCTTAGTAATTTAGGGTCCTCGATTAATCTCTGTCAAACCGATTAATCGTTTGACCCCAATCAACCGTCGAAAGATTTTTACACTTTTGGTCGTAATAAGTGTGGTAGTTAGAAATAGGGTTCTAATGGACGAGGAAGTTTTAGTTCTTGAATATTGATCGCTAAAATTATTTATCTAAATAAGTTATGGCTTTAAAGTATAACACTTTTTCTTAATTGCAAAAACGGCACCACACCGTACCAAAATGCATTACACCATATAAAACAACTTAGAACCTCCGCGGTGTAGTTTACGGTTTTGGAAAACCTCAAACCGTATTATGCGGCACAATTTGTGTTTTTAACTCTAAAACACACCATAAACATTCTAGACTTATGCTCATAACATCTCTAATGGTAACTTTTTACAAAAGCTATTAATATTTGAATGTCATGGTATAAGTTTTTACCATTAGTATATCGAGGATTTTACAAAAGCATCTCTAATGATAATAGTTTATAAAGCTTATTACTATTTGAATACGTCATCATATAACTTTTTACCATTGCAATAACATAGGTTTTTGCCTTTTTGGAAATGTAAAGCCTCTTAATTTTCTTTGTGTTTTCTACATTGCCCCTTTGATCTTATTTGATTACATAAATAGTCCATGAATATACATAATCATGTCATTTTACCACACTCTATCGCCATTTTGCCTTGTAATTATTTATGTATATATTCTAATCATTTAATTTTCTCAAGCTAGCTTCATCGAAACCCATAGTGATACCAAAACAAATTGATACATTTTTATAGATTTCCGTAAACATGTGTGCCGTTTCATACGCATTTTTATGCTTCTTAAGGAGCATAAGGATTAAATTAAGGAGAAATGACATGTCGTGCACAAATATAATAATATACAAACTAATAGTCATGAGAATACACATTAGGGAATATCTTAATTATTAAATCTTATTATGAAACCATTATGCTAGATATAAATTTGTATAAGGTCTTTTCTTGAACCAACAATGATAATGTTTTGATTGTAGACCTTATGTGAACAAATCTTGTAACATATCTTAATACTTATGTACACACTGTATTCCTCAAATTTTACCATATTATTAGACATTAGGTAGCAATACAATGCTTAGTTGTATCAGAACTCGGACCGTTTGAGAGGATTCTAATTAGTAATTAGAGTAAATTACTAAAATCATCCATGTGGTTTGGTCAAAATTGCATGTTTGGCCCCTAACTTTTTTTTTGCACTCGGATCGTCCATGTGGTTTGATTTTGTTGCGTTTTTTATCCTTATGGTTTGGTAAAAATTGCATATTTGGTCTCTAACTTTATGTATGTAAGGGACGAAAAATGCTACAAAATCAAACCACAGGGACGAAACACGCAACAAAATCAAACCACATGGACGATCCGAGTGCAAAAAAAAAGTTAGGGACCAAACGTGCAATTTTGACCAAACCACATGGATGATTTCAGTAATTTACTCTAGTAATTACCATAGCCAACTCATAATAAGGGGCAGAGCTTGAATATCAACGTTAATCACAAGATACCAAGATAACTCAATATTATATTTTCCTAGCTTGCAAGATCTTGTTGTAATTTAAATGTTCTTATAATGTAATATAATTTATATAAATAGTGAAATATACATCTCTCTATTGATTGGAGATTGATTCATTAAATCATTATATGATATAAACGAGATATCTGGAGATAGATAGAGATAGATAGCAAGTTGTTATTTTAGATTTATGTTATCCTTTATCATAGGGAAAGTTGTTGTACTTTGTACTCATATATAAATACATGAATATACAATCACTCCGATTCATTGGAGTTGATATCAATTCCTTATATGGTATCAGAGCCTCTCTCTCCCCTTCTCTACTATTTCAATCGGACCTATCTCTTCCTCATGGATTCAACTTCTTCTGATGCCTCTCTTTCCCTAAACACGATTCTTCATATGTTAACAATCAAATTGTCATCCACAAATTATCTATTGTGGAAAAATCAAATTACTGCTCTTTTGAAGTATCAAAAGCTTTTTGATTATGTTTCTGGTGTGACCTTGATTCCTCCAGCAATCATAAATGTGGAAGACAAACCCACCCCCAATCCTGCTCACAGTCTCTGGATCGAATCTGATCAACGGGCATCTCTCATCCTTCAGTCCTCCTTATCTGAAGAGGCTATGGCGGAAGTCATTGGCGCCAAAACATCCTATGAGATCTGGACAACCCTAGAGGCGGCCTATAGTCACGATTCGGTTGAACGAATGCAGAACCTCCGTGATTCTCTCCGTCTTCTTCGCAAGGGCTCTCTCTATGTCACTGAGTTTGGTCGCCAGTTCAAATCCATCTGTGACCAACTTGCAGCCATTGGTCATCCAGTTGATGACAATGACAAATATCACTATTTTCTTTGTGGTCTGGGCTCGTCTTTCGAAACCTTCTCCACTTCTCATCGCACTGTCAAGGATAAGCCTAATTTTCGTGATCTTCTTTCTCAAGCTGAAGGTCATGAACTTTTCTTGAAGTCTGTTCATGGTTCCTCGCCTCCTACAGTTGCTTTTAATGCTCAACAGGCTCGTTTCTCTAGCTCATCAAATCATGGTGGTTTCAACAGGGGAGGTCGGAGTGGTCGCTCAGGTGGCAGGGGGCGTGGTCGTCGGCCACCGCACTGCCAACTATGTCAGACAGATGGTCATTACGCAAGTCAGTGCCCTCAACTCTCTACTTATGCCAGTCGTGGTCCAGCAATTGATGCTAATCTAGCCCAAGCTTTTCACTCCAAATGTAGCACCACTACTCCCGCTCCTGATTGGTATGTTGACAGTGGTGCCTCTGCTCACATGACTTCCTCTGCTTCAAATCTCACCTCCTCTATTCCATACACAGGCAACGATCAAGTTGCATTTGGAAATGGTAACATTTTAAATATTTCCCGCATTGGAAACGCTTCTGTTGCTAAAAACATCAATTTATCTGATGTTCTTGTTGTCCCTAATCTTACTAAGAACCTTGTTTCCATTAGTAAATTAACAGCAGACTCACCAGTTGATGTTTTATTTTTTGATCATACTTTCACTATTCAGAAGCGTCGAAACAAGGAAGTGCTAGCCAAGGGCAGGGTTGAAGATGGCTTGTATGTGCTGGAGCAAGGTCATCAAGCATTGGTTTCTCAGCTAAATCTGAGCAGACTTCATGGATCTTATGAGCTCTGGCACAATAGATTGGGTCATGTGTCGTTTTCCACTATTTCCTTGTTAAACAAACTTGGGCATTTAGCTGTTACTTCTATTTTGCCCAAGCCTAGTATTTGTTCTTCTTGTGAGCTTTCTAAAAGCCATAAACTCCCATTTGATGTTAATGAAAAACGGTCTTTGCATGTTTTAGATATGGTTCATTGTGACCTTTGGGGACCTGCACCCATTATCTCCACTAACGAATATGTTTACTATGTTATCTTTGTGGATGATTTCTCCCGGTTTACATGGTTTTATCCGTTAAAAAGAAAATCTGACTTTGCAACAGTGCTCAACACATTTCTTACCTTTGTTCAGACACAATTTTCTTGCAAGCTAAAAGTTTTTCAAACAGATGGTGGTACTGAATTCATGAATAATCATGTTAATACTTTGCTTGCTACAAATGGCACTCATCATCGAGTTTCTTGCCCTTACACACCCCAGCAAAACGGTCGTGCAGAGAGAAAACATCGACATATTACTGAAACGGGACTAGCAATGTTGTTTAATTCCAATGCTCCAGGTTCCTTGTGGGTTGATGCTTTTGTCTCAGTTGTTTACATTATCAATCGGCTGCCTACTCCTCTCTTAGACAACAAATCTCCCTTTGAGTTGTTGTTTAACTCGCCTCCAAATTTCTCAATGTTTCGAACATTTGGCTGCCTGGTGTTCCCTTATTTGAGAAATTATGCACAACATAAACTTGCCCCACGCAGCACCCCTTGTGTTTTTATTGGGTACAACACTTCATATAAAGGTTATAGATGTCTTGATTTGTCAAACTCCACGATCTACACAACAATACATGCCAAGTTTGATGAAACATCATTCCCCTTCACAGGTCAAGTTGCCACTATTGATCAAGCTTCTCTTCTTCTTTCAACATTTGAAGAAGCCAATACTACTGCGCCTTCCTCCCATACGGACGATTGCTTCCCTTTGGTGTCTCCACAACCATCTAACTCCTCATCTGCATGTGTTCTCTGCCCAGCAGATTCATCATTCCCAGATCTTGTACCTGCACATCCAACATCCTTACCAGATTCCTCCAGCTCTCCTAATGATGCATCTACTGATGCTTCTGCCTTACCACAGCCCACTCCGACGCCATCTTCCCCAGCACCCCATCCTCAACCACCTCCAACTCAGCCTATGATTACTAGAGGTAAAGCGGGTATTGTTAAAAAGCGCTTATTTGCTGATCTTTCTACACTTTCCTCTAGCAGATTACACAAAGCTCTTCTTGCTCATCCTGATCCCAAAGGCTTTAAAACAGCATCTAAACATCCAAAATGGGTTCATGCAATGAAAAATGAGCTTGCTGCTCTTCGTTCCAACAATACATGGTGTCTAGTACCTCGTCCAGCCTCTTCCAATGTTATTGGGTCTAAGTGGGTTTTCCGCACCAAATATCGCTCTGATGGGACCATTGATCGGTATAAAGCTCGATTAGTAGCACAAGGATTTACTCAAGTACCGGGGTTAGATTTCTCTCATACTTTCAGTCCGGTTGTGAAAGCCTCAATTGTACGCGTTATTCTCTCTTTGGCAGTTCATCAAAATTGGCCCTTACATCAATTAGATGTCAACAATGCGTTTCTAAATGGGAACCTAAGTGAGACAGTGTTTAAGGAGCAACCTCCAGGATTCGTTAATCCTCATTATCCTAATCATGTTTGTCGGTTAAACAAAGCTCTTTACGGCTTGAAGCAAGCTCCAAGAGCTTGGTTTCACCGACTAAGTTCTTTTCTCATTCAAATTGGTTTTCTTTGCAGTCGTGCTGATCCGTCTTTATTCCTATTTAATCGTGGTGCTACTACTTTATATCTCTTGGTCTATGTTGATGATCTCATCCTCACAGGGAATGACAAGACTGCCATTACTAATTTCATTATCAAATTGAATAATGAATTTGCTATCAAAGATTTGGGTGCATTAAGTTACTTCTTGGGACTAGAGGTGGTCTACACAAATGATGGATTGTTTCTTACTCAAACTAAGTATGCTCAAGAAATCTTATCACGTGCGGGTTTAACTGATGCTACACCTGTTCGTACACCCCTCACCACCTCTTCTCAACTTCTCTCTCATGGTGAAGCTTTTCATGATCCAACCTTGTATCGGTCACTAGTTGGAGCACTTCAATATTTAACTATCACTCGCCCAGACCTCTCTTATGCTTTCAATCATGTAAGTCAGTTCTTACAATCCCCTACTACAGACCATTTTCAAGCAGTCAAAAGAATCATGCGGTATGTCAAGGGTACGCTCTCCTATGGTCTCACTTATAAACGATCTTCTGTTCTTCCTCTGGTTGTGTACTCTGATGCAGATTGGGCGAGATGCTTAGAAACACGCCGTTCCACTTATGGATACTTTATTTTCCTTGTCGGCAACATTGTGTCCTGGAGTGCTAAAAAGCAACCAACAGTTGCTCGGTCCAGCTGTGAGTCCGAATATAGAGCGATGGCAAACACTGCTTCTGAGGTTATTTGGATTACACATCTGCTCACAGAGTTACAGATTCCTATTTCTCCTACCCCATGTCTATATTGTGACAACAAAAGTGCTCTCTTTCTCAGTCAAAATCCAGTTTCTCACAAAAGAGCAAAACATATAGATCTTGACTATCATTTTGTGAGAGAGTTAGTTCAATCTGGCAAGTTGCACACCAAGTTCATTCCCACTACTCAACAAGTGGCAGATATTTTTACAAAGAGTCTCCCAAGACCTCTATTTGAGCATTTCAGGGACAAGCTATGCGTTAGTTAATCACCGTCCAGCTTGAAGGGGGGTATAAACGAGATATCTGGAGATAGATAGAGATAGATAGCAAGTTGTTATTTTAGATTTATGTTATCCTTTATCATAGGGAAAGTTGTTGTACTTTGTACTCATATATAAATACATGAATATACAATCACTCCGATTCATTGGAGTTGATATCAATTCCTTATATATGATATCAGTCTATATTCGATCCCTTCTCTTGATCTGATCTAACCGGCCCTATCTTTCCTCACCATTTTGATCATGACTACTAGCACTTCATCATACGATATGATGGTACTCTTTCTCTCAACACCATCCTTCATATGCTCACTATCAAATTATCATTCTCCAACTATCTCATATCGAAGAATCAAATTACCCTTCTTATTAAATACTAAAATATCTCTTATCCCATGTCACTGATCGTATTCCCTCCAAGACGATAACAGTTGAAAACAAAGTCTCTCCTAATCCTGCGTTTGCTGCCTGGGAAGAAGCTGATCAAAAAACAATTCTTATTCTCGAAGCCTCTCTCACCGAAGAAGCTATGGTTGAGATTCTTGGCCTCTCTACCGCTCAAGTTATCAGAGATATTGTTGAAAGTATTACAACTTTTAACAAACTTATCATTTGAATATGATGTGTATATTGTGTTAATATATAAATAGTGAAGGGGTTGTTTCTGTATATTTGTCTATGCAGGTGTGTATACGCGGGTTGTTAGTTTGATCCAGATCCATGGATAGTCCATGTGTTACAAGATGCTCCGAGTATTTAAGGGATAATCTAAGTTCATTTGGAGTACTGCACAAGATATTTTCTACCATATACTCTAGTTTTGCTCCCTTCTTCTCTGTGAGATAGTTTCAGTTCTAGGGTTTCTGTAAAACACGTTTGTGTGTATTTTTTGATTTCTTGTTTACATCTGAGTGTTATAGTGTGATTGTAGTGAGGTTTATTTTGTATTTTGTATGATGAAAACCAACTGTTTCATAATAAATGAAATGTTGATGTTGGGAAAGTTTCGTGTTCTTATGTTAGTTCTTTGAGTTTATACTTTGTTACATGGTATCAAAGCCACCGTGTGGCATCAATCGATCTTCGTCGATGATCTGTTGAAGATTTCATACAAGTTCGTTCACGTTTTTTTATTAGTCTATTATATTGTTTTTTATTAGTTTTTGAAACCGATCTTGATAGATCGTTTGTTCTTTTGTTTGTTTTCTATCTATTTCTTTATAAGAAATTGGTTACTACGAGTTTTTGGTTTGGTCTTGCAGATCTGGTGAAACTCTTTCGATCCTGAAGGATCTGTGATTGGCTCTTGGTCTTGGTTGAAGCGCTCCGTCATCTAGTCTGCTCACCCAATCCCATTATAGGGTCAAAGTAACTCTGACAGAGAACGGATTTTAGTCTGAAATAAATCTGTCAGGGAACAACTCAAAGGGAGGTGAGCAGTCAATTCTGGATTATGAAAAACTGCCTTAGATCACTGTGAGAGTTTCTTGTTCTTTTCTCTTCTATTCTTAGCTTAGTTGTGAGAGATCCTGGTGTACTGTGTACACCAGTTACATATTTCTTTGTCTTGTTTTTTGACTGGTTGAAGTTGTTGATTCTTGTTGATTGATTTCTTGACTCTATATCTGTTGTCTTGGGCCCCAATAAACGTAGTGACCATCTGGACTTCAGTATAGTGTTTTATTGGTTTGATTCTTTGATTTTGTTTCTCTGGCTGGTTCTAATGATCCTCCAAGGGGAAGTGAAAAGGATGATGCAATTAATTTTGATGATCCTCTCTACATCCATCCATCTGATAATGCTACTACAACCATTGTTACTGTTAAACTAACTGGTAATAAGAATTTCCGTATATGGAGGAGTTCTATGTCTAGGGCTCTTAAGGCCAGAAACTAATTAGTATTTGTTGATGGTACTTTCAAAAAAAAATTCTGTTGAGACTAATAAAGTGTCTAAATGGGAGAGAGCCAATGTTGTAGTCTGTTCATGGTTTTTATCTTCCATTAGTGACTCTATATAAGCTAGTCATGCTTATTCTGATAATGCTTAAGAAATATGGAATAGTTTATTTGAAACATATAATAAGGCAGATGGGTCAATTGTTTTTAATATACATCAAAGGATTAATTCTTTAAAACAAAGTGGTATTTCTGTTTTAGATTATTTTAATAAACTAGATGCGTTATGGAAAGAGTTTGTTGGTTTAACCAGTCTCACTGAATGTACTTGTAAGGCTGCTGTTAAACTAAATGATCATGCTAAATTGATGAAACTTATGCAGTTCCTTAGTGGTCTAGATGAGTCCTATAATCAGGTAAAAAGTCATATACTACTTATGGATCCTCTTCCTAGTGTCAAAACTGCTTTTTCCTTAATATCTCATGAAGAGTCACTTCAAAGAAATGGGTCTTTGTCCAATGACTCTCAACCTAGTTCCAAAAGTCAACCTACAGCTTTTAACAGTAAGTTTAACAATAGGTTTTCTTCTGGTAATAAAACTAAAGGTCAGGTTGTTCAATGTAAAAATTGTGGGATAAAAGGACATTCTATTGAAAAATGTTATAAAATAATTGGCTATCCTAAAGATTTGAAGTCAAGGAATGAAGTAGTTCTGAACAATTTAAGTAATAACTTTAATGCTAATTCATCTGTTGTACCTTCTGGATCATCTGGATCTGGAGAGTCTGAGTTTCATCAACTAACTAAGGATCAGTATGTCAAATTTCTTAATCTGATTGGTGAGAAGCAATGCAATGAGGAAGCATCTGTCAGTGCTAATATGGTAGGTACTTACTTATTCAATGCTTGCAGTTCAACTTTTAATTGTAACAAATGGATTGTAGATTCAGGAGCTAATCAACATATGATAGCTTTTGAGTCTATTTTGTGGATGTATCTAAACTTAATCTTCATGTTAGTCATCCTAATGGAACTAGTGCTAAAATTAAGAAAATCGGAAATCTTAATGTTTATAGTTCCTTAACTCTTTTTGATGTTTTTGTTGTTCCCGAGTTTAATGTTAATTTGCTATCAGTTCACAAAGTTTGTAAAGATAGTAAGTGTGAGGTTGTGTTTAATGAACATATCTGTAAAATTCACGATTTACAATCCAAAGAGATGGTGGGGAATGGTAGTGAATCTGGAGGTCTCTATTATGTAGATAGTGTACCTTCAGGTAATTCTTTTAGTTCTAATTCTGTTGTATGTTATGTTTCTAATTTGACATGGCATTGTAGACTTGGTCATCCATCTGATCAAGCCTTAAATTCTTTAAAGTCCAAACTTAACTTTGGTGTCGAGTCCTTACCACCTTGTGAAGTTTGTCGTAAGGCTAAACAAACAAGGAATTCATTTCCTTTGAGTTTTCATAAGTCATCTAGCTTAGGTGAACTGATTCACCTTGATGTGTGGGGTCCTTATAAAGTGATCACTTCAGAGGGATTTAGGTTTTTCTTACTATAGTGGATGATTTCAATAGGGCAACTTGGGTTTATTTGTTAAAATCTAAAAGTGAAGTCTTTGCTTGTATTACTGCATTTTTTAATATTTTACTCACTCAATTTAATGTTAAAATAAAAAAGGTGAGGTCTGATAATGGCACTGAGTTTTTAAATCATAATTTGAAATCTTTTTTCTTTAATAAAGGTGTAATTCATCAGACCTCATGTGTTTACACACCCCAAAAAAATGGGGTACGTTGTTGAAAGAAAACATAGATACATTTTGAATGTTGCAAGGTCCTTGATGTTTCAGTCTGGATTGTCTTTAAAATTTTGGGGTGATGCTGTGTTAACTTCAGTGTTTTTGATTAATAGAACACCCACTTCAATTTTAAATGGAGCATCTCCATATGAACTTGTGTATAAAACTATTCCTAATTTTGATAAGCTTCGAGACTTTGGTTGTCTTTGTTTTGCAACAAAACTAAACAATTTAGATAAGTTTTCTAAACGTGCAGAAAAATGTGTTTTACTTGGATATTCATATGAACAAAAAGGATACAAAGTTTTGAGTCTTGACACAAATCTTGTTTTTGTTTCCAGGGATGTGAAATTTTATGAGTCAGTATTTCCTTTCAAGCTTAAATCATCTTTTGAAGATAAATCTGGTTTGTTTGATAACCCAAGTGACCCATTTTCCTATGATGAGCCATTAGTATCTAGTTCTCTACAAGAAAACATTAATGTAGGTGATTCAGGAATAACCCCACGATCTGATGGTGCTGGAGCAGTCCACAATCTGGTTGAGTCTTCATCTAGTGAGGACAGCAACCAGAGTAACGAGGCACATGTGCCTCAAGTTGAGGTGGATGTTCCTGGCTCATCTACTATGGCTGAGGATAGTAGTGTAGAACCTAATAATCCTTCTGGTGATCATGTGTTAGGAGTCACTCGTTCTGGTAGAAATGTACGTTTACCAGCTAGATTTAATGATTTTGTTGTAGAAAGTTCACATAAATATGGTCTTGAAAAGTGTGTGAATTATTCATGGTTAACTAATGAAAGTAGGTGTTTTGTGTCTAATCTTAACAAAACCTCTAAACCTAAATCTTATTCTGAAGCTTAAACTGATTCTAATTGGATCAAAGCTATGAATGAAGAAATGGAAGCATTATACAGAAATCATACTTGGGATATAGTTAATCTACCTCAAGGTACAAAGCCTATTGGTTGTCGTTGGATTTATAAAATTAAATATAAATCAAATGGTGAGGTTGAGAGATATAAAGCTAGACTTGTTGCTAAAGGGTATACTCAAAGAGAAGGCATAGATTATGAGGAGACTTTTTCTCCTGTTACTAAAATTGTTACGGTTAGAATTGTTATATGTGTTGCTATTAATAATTTTTGCCCCCTTAATCAGCATGATGTGAATAATGCTTTTTTGTATGGTGATTTAATTGAGGATGTGTATATGGTTTTACCTGAAGGTTATCATACTAAAAATAACAATAGAGTACGTAAACTAGTAAAATCTTTATATGGTTTAAAACAAGCTCCTTATAAATGGAATGAAAAGTTATGTGCATCTTTGTCTAAATTTGGGTTTGTTCAAAGTATAAGTGATTATTCTTTGTTTGTGAGGTTTAAAAATGACACTATTGTAGTTTTGTTGGTATATGTAGATGATATTATCTTAATTGGAAATTGCAGTATAGAGATTGAAAATGTTAAACTGTTCCTTAAGTCTCAATTTAAAATAAAAGATTTAGGGTTGTTAAAGTATTTTTTGGGAATTGAAGTGTTACCTACAAGTGATGGTGTATGTTTAAATCAGAGAAAATATTGTTTGGAATTACTGCATGAATTTGGAATGTTGGGGTGTAAACCAGTTAAAACACCCTTGGAGGTTAATTTTGTTTTTAGTAGGGAAAATGATGATAATTAAGAATATGTGAATAATATAACAGAATTTCAAAAGCTTATTGGTAAACTGATTTATCTCACTATAACTAGGCCTGACATAAGTTATGCGGTTCAGATTTTAAGTCAATTTATGCATAAACCTAAAAAATCTCATCTAAATGTTGCTTTTAGAGTATTAAGATACTTAAAAGATTGTCCTGGAAAAGGTATTGTTTTATTAAAATCAAGTTCTTTTGATATTATTGGTTATGTGGATGCTGATTGGGCTAAGTGTCTGTTTACAAGAAGGTCTGTATCAGGTTATCTTGTATATTTAGGTAATTCACTTGTGTCTTGGAAAAGTAAGAAACAGAGCACTGTATCTAGATCTTCAACTGAGTCTGAACATCGTGCTTTGGGTTCTGTTACATGAGAAGTTTTATGGATTTTAAAAATAATGAATGATCTTGGTTATAAGAAACTTACTCCTATAAAGTTGTTTTGTGATAATAAGTCTGCTATAAAGTTAGCCTTAAATCCTATTTTCCAAGAGAAAACAAAGCATTTTGAGATTGATGTTCATTTCATTAGAGAAAAATAAAAAAATGGAATTCTGAGAATTGTTAAAATTGATTCATCTAGTTAAAATGCAGATAGATTAACTAAGTCTTTAACTTCTTTTCAACATGATTTTTTTATCAAAAAGACTTGGTCTTAAAAATATGTTTGCAAGTAAGCAAAATAATATTGTGACAAATGATAAGTTTGAGAGGGAGTGTTGAAAGTATTACAACTTTTAACAAACTTATCATTTGAATATGATGTGTTTATTGTGTTAATATATAAATAGTGTAGGGGTTGTTTCTGTATATTTGTCTATGCAGGTGTGTGTATACGCGGGTTGTTAGTTTGATCCCGATCCATGGATAATCTGTGGGTTATAAGATGCTCTGAGTATTTAAGGTGTAATCTAAGTTCATCTGGAGTATTGCACAAGATATTTTCTACCATATACTCTAGTTTTGCTCCCTTCTTCTCTGTGAGATAGTTTTAGTTCTAGGGTTTCTGTAAAACACGTTTGTGTGTATTTTTTGATTTCTTGTTTACATCTGAGTGTTAGAGTGTGATTGTAGTGAGGTTTATTTTGAATTTTTTATAATGAAAACCAACTGTTTCATAATAAATGAAATGTTGATGTTGGGAAAGTTTTGTGTTCTTGTGTTAGTTCATTGAGTTTATACTTTGTTACAGATATGTTGGCATCTGCATACATCCACAACTCTAATGAACGTATGCAGAATCTCAAAGATTCTCTCCTCTAGTTACAAAAAGGTTCGTCATTTGTTTCTGACTATGGACGAAAATTTCACTCTCTTTGTGATGAACTTGCAGCAATCGGTCAACCAGTGGAAGTAACGGATAAAATACATTAGTTTTTATGTGGTGTAGGCCCCTCCTTAGAAACCTTTACTATTGCACGTCGGGTTGTTAAGCCCAGACCTTCCTTTCATGACCTCAGTTCTCAAGCACAAGGTCACGAACTGTTCCTGCGATTTGTTCATGGCATAGTTGTCCCTCTAGTAGTGTTCAATGCACAAGCGTCCCGCTCCTCTACTTCTTCATATCGTAGAGCTTTTGCTCGTGGAGGAGGAGGCTGTGGTTTCAGTGGTTGTGGTAGGCAACGTAGATCACCACACTTCCAATTTTGTATAAAGGATGGATACTATGCAACATAATTTTGTAGGGGAGGTAGATCTTTCTACCTTTGCTCATCGTGGGCCATCAATTGATCGAAACCAAGCTCAAGCCTTCCATGCAAAATGCAACACCCAAGAGCCTTCTTCTAATTGCTACGTGGACTCTAGAGCCTCCACACACATGACTCCATCAAGTACAACTCTCATAACTTCCACTCCTTACACTCTGTACATGATCACATGGCTTTTGGAAATGGTAATATTCTCAATATTTCTCGCATTGGTAGTACTTCCCTTACCAAAGATATCAATTTAGCAGATGTGCTTGTAGTTCCTACTTTAACCAAAAATCTTCTATATGTAATCAAGCTCACATTTGATTCTCCTGTTGATGTCTTATTTTCTAACAAAAAAATTTCCATTCAGAAACGAGCAACCAAGGAAGTGCTAGCAAAGGGCAGATTTGAACATAGACTATATGTGCTTGAGCCGGGTCATAAAGCTTTAGTGTATAAACTAAATTCTAGCAAGTTGTGTGCATCTTATGAGCTATGGCATAATCGTTTAAGACATGTGTCTTTTTATACTACTTCATTGTTGCAAAATTTTGGTTATTTTTTTGTTACATCGCTTTTTCCTAAACTTATTATTTGTTCCTCCTGTGAGCTTTCCAAAAGTCATAAACTACCTTTTCCGGTTAATGAAAAATGATATTTGCATGCTTTGGATATGATACGTTGTGATTTGTGGGGACCTGCCCCTATAGCCTCTACTGATGGTTATATATAGTATGCAATATTTGATGATGATCTCTCTAGGTTCACTTGGTTTTACCCCTTGAAACACAAGTCAGATTTCTTTGCAGTTTTACAATCATTTGTGGTTCTGGTTCAAAACCAGTTTGCATGTAAACTTAAAGTATTCTAAAGCGATGGTGGCACAAAATTTCTTAAGAATCAAGTATAAAATTAATTTGCTACAAATGGTACTCATCGCCGCATTTCATGTCCTTATATGCCTCAACAAAAATGGGCGTGTAGAACGTAAACATCAATATATTACCGAAACAGGTTTGGCTATAATGTTTAATTTAAATGCTCCTGCATCTTTCTGGGTTAATGCATTTAGCTCCAATGTTTACACACACTCTTGTTCTTAAAGACACATCTCATTTTGAACTGCTCTTCAACACTCAACCAAAATTTCATATTTTTTAAACATTTGGCTGTTGAGTTTTTCCTTAATTAAGGAACTATTCGAATCACAAATTAGCTCCACGAAGTGTACCATATATCTATATATATATATATATATATATATATATATATATATATATATATATATATATATATATATATATATATATATATATATATCTTGGGTAAAGTACGCAATACAAGGGGTATGGTTGTCTTGATCTGTCTACATACAGAATTTATATCACTCACCATGAAAAGTTTGATGAAGCTACATTTCCCTTTACTGGGAATACCCTACCTGATAATAGTGCAATTCTACTTATTTCTAGCTTTGACGAAGCTTGTACAACACTTCCGACCCAATCAAAATCCAATGTTACTCCTCCTCATGATGTATGCGTACCTCCTACACAACCTTTGGCTCTATGCCTGTTGTGTCCGGATACATCTTTTTCTACTAGTACTGCTTCATCGGATGTTGTAGATGTTCCAGGGCCTACTACACCATCATCGCCTCCACCCCAACAGCCTGCCGCCACCTCTACTCACTCGATGAATAAATGGTCAAAATCAGGAATCTATAAGGCTCGATTGTTTCCTAACTTTACTGCCCTCACAACAAGAATCGGGAGTATTAGGGACGTCGCTTTTTGCGACGACAAGAGCAATAGCGGCGACACCAGAGTAGACGCGCTTGGTGTCGCCGCTAAAACATCACAGTCGTCGCTAATAGGTGCGTCACTAAAGATAATCACCGGAGATCCGTCGGAGTCATGCTACTTTCAATCCCGACCCTTGGTTCGGAAAATAATCCAACGGATAGGTTTGTTCCTGTGATAATAAATAGAGACGACGCTTTTAGCGGCGACATGGGTGTCGATTCGTTGACTGTGAAATTGATGGAAACTGTGAAATTAATTATTTTGATTTGTTTCACTTGTTTGAATGTATGTTTAACTTGTTTAAATGTATATGTAAAATTGATAACTTTGTTTGAATGTATATGTAAAATTCATTATTGATGAATTTGTATGTAAATTGATATGTTTTACTTGTTGATCATGTATGAATTGATGAATTTATATTTAAATTGATATGTTTCACTTGTTGATCATGTATGAGTTGATGAATTTATATGTGAAATTGATGTGTGTGTGTGTGTGTGTATATATATATATATATATATATATATATATATATATATATATATATATATGTGTGTGTGTGTGTGTGTGTGTGTGTGAAACTATTGTATGTTTATCATTAATTTATATGTAAAATTTAAGAATGTTTATATGAGTATTAGAAATATATTTTATTCTATATTAAAAAAAAAAAAAAAAAAAAACAAATACATCATAATAGATAATTTTTTTATATAAGTTAATAAAGAAACATTGGTCAAAAAAGTTTTTAAAAGAAAAAGAAGAAGACGAATAATAAACCATAATAAACTAATTAAATAAATAACAAATATATAAAATCGTTTAAAGTACAATTTTATAATAAAAAAAAATTAAAAATTAAAACGTTAAATCTACTAAGTTATAATTACTCAAAATAGAAAAATAAAAACAAAAATAAATTTATAAATCAAAATTGGTCAAAAAGGTTTTTAAAAGAAAAAGAAGAAGGATAATAATAATAACCATAATAAACTAATTAAATAAATAACAAATATATAATATCGTTTAAAGTACAATGTTATAATAAAAAAATTAAAAATTAAAATGCTAAATCTACTAAGTTATAATTACTCAAAATAGAAAAATAAAAACAAAAATAAATTTATAAATCAAAATTGGTCAAAAAGGTTTTTAAAAGAAAAAGAAGAAGGATAATAATAATAACCATAATAAACTAATTAAATAAATAACAAATATATAATATCGTTTAAAGTACAATGTTATAATAAAAAAATTAAAAATTAAAATGCTAAATCTACTAAGTTATAATTACTCAAAATAGAAAAATAAAAACAAAAATAAGTTGATAAATCAAAATTGGTCAAAAAGGTTTTTTAAAAAAAAGAAGAATAATAATAATAAACCATAATAAAGTAATTAAATAAATAACAAATATATAATATCGTTTAAAGTACAATGTTATAATAAAAAAAAATTAAAAATTAAAACGCTAAATCTACTAAGTTATAATTACTCAAAATAGAAAAATAAAAATAAAAATAAGTTGATAAATCAAAATTGGTCAAACATGTTTTTAAAATAAGAAGAAGAAGGGTAATAATAAACCATAATAAACTAGTTAAATAAATAACAAATATACAATATCGTTTAAAGTACAATGTTATAATAAAAAAAATTAAAACGCTAAATCTACTAAGTTATAATTACTCAAAATAGAAAAATAAAAACAAAAATAAGTTGATAAATCAAAATATGAAAAAAAAAAAAAAAAAGATGATATAAATAACAAATATATATACTATCGTTTAAAGTATCATGCTATAAGAAAAAAATAATTTTTTTAGTTTAAGCCTCTTCTTTTTAAATCATCAAAAGCCTAGAAATACCCATCCGAAATTTATTTAGAAATTAATTTTGGGTTGTCCCCATTTTGGGACTGCTTTTTGAATACCTTATCTCATTTAGGATGTATATGTGTATTACAAGATTGATTGTTTAAGAAATATTTGGTTGTTATTTTCTCTTTGCTCCTCAGTATATAATTTTATATATACTTAGGAGCTAAGGGGAAATGCTGCCGAATTTTTCTTAAACGGTTAATCATGTAATACACATTTACATATGAGGTAAGGTATTCAAAAAGTGGGTTTAGAAGCCTACTCTTGTGAATACTCTCCTGTTGTCTGGTTTTCTATTCCAGTTGATTGAGCGGTTACTCTATCCTTATAAATATTCAATCCAAATTCTACTTCTTGTAGAGTAAACACTAAAACCTAACTTATGGTTCAGTTGCAACATGTCTATTGATAAAACGTGGACTACTATTGAAAACCGTAACTCTACCTTGTTCCAACAAGGACTCGAATCTTTTCTCGAGAGGTCCAAACCACATGTTGATAACAAAGGTCAAATTAGATGTTCGTGTAACAAATGTAATGTCAATAAAATTATACTACTAGCCATAATGAAATTCCACATTATATTATATGGAAGTATCACGGCGAAAATACAACTCACCCGGTTGTCGAAGACATATCGCGTAGTAACGAGATGGCCGATGTTATTGATGATGTTATGGGGGTGTGATTGAAAATGATACCAACCGCAACGAAGGGAACCCAGATACATACGGTAGCAGTGTTGATGATGGATTTCAAAAGTTGTTAGAGGAAGTCCAATTCAAATTATATCATGGATGTTCGTTTTCATCCCTTGAATTTTTAGCAAAGTTGATGCATATCAAGGTGATCAACAAATGGACTGATAGTTCATTCGATCAGCTTCTTGAGTTGTTGCAAACTGCATTTCCTGAAGGAAACAGGTCCCCCCGTCACATTACGAAGCAAAAAAGAAACTTAAAAAGATTGGCTTAGGTTATGAGTCAATACACGTATGTAAAAATGACTGCTTTCTTTTATGGAAAGAACACGAGTTGTTGCAAAAATGCCCGGTTTGTAATGAGAGTCGGTGGGTTGATGAAAATAAAAAGGGTAAGAAGGTGACTCATAAGGTTTTACGATACTTTCACGTGACCCCCAGACTACAACGTTGTACTGTTCAAGATACACAGGTAAAGATATGATTTGACATAGTACCGGACAATCCAAAGATGGTACGATGATTCATCCCATTGATGGTAATTCATGGAAAAAAATTTGATATGAAGTATCCTGACTTCTCGAGGGAACCCCGAAACGTACGCTTAGGGCTTGCTGCTGATGGTTTTAATCCGTTTGGTAACATGTGTAATCCTCATAGCACGTGGCCTGTCATACTCACTACTTACAATCTTCCACCATGGCTAGGGGTGCAAACGAGCCGAGTCGAGCCCCGAGCCTGGCCAGGCTCGACTCGGGCTCGTTTAAGTTCTAAGAGGCTCGAGCTCGAGCTCAGCTTGATTCGAGCTTCTTGTACCGAGCTTGGCTCGAGCTCGTAAATAACTATACAGACTCGACTCGGGCTCAGGCTCGGCTCATTTTTTGTCTGACTTGCTTAAATAAGCTTAAGCTCAGCTCGAGTTCGTTAAGAAGCTCATTTACTAATACCCTAAATTCCTAATCCGCAAATATGTTTTTATTTTAATATATAAAAAAATAAGAAATTATATTATATAAAGGCTCGTTTAGGCTCGTGAGTCTAATCGAGCTTAGTGACATGGGCTCGAGCTCGAACTTGTTTAATAAATGAGCTTAAAATTAAGCTCGAGCTCATCTAAAATCGGTTCCGAGTCGAGCTTTTAGCGATCCGATCCCGAGTAGCTCACGAATAGCTTGGATCGTTTGCACCCCTAACCATGGCTATGCATGAAAGAGTCGTCTTTCATGTTGACCTTGTTGATTCCCTGCCCCAAAGCACCCGGGAAGGACTTGGATGTGTTCCTTAGGTAGTTGGTGGATGAGTTGAAGCAGTTATGGAGTTTTGGAGTACGTACTAAAGATGCAGCGACATATACATTCTTCAATATGAAAGCGATGTTGTTATGGACAATAAACGACTTTCCCACTCGTAGTAGTTTATCCGGTTGGAGCGGACAAGGGTACAAAGCTTGTCCGACTTGCAACGAAGACACTCCGTCATACCGAGTATCAAATAAAGTCGTATATGTTGGTCATCGCCGGTTCTTAGATGGTGACCATCCATGGAGAAAAAGTTTGGACTATAATGGCGAACGTGAGACAAGAGGTCCTCCAAGACAGTTTAGTGAGGAAGAAATAGAAGTGCAACACGCTCGTCTATTGTTTCGTCCACCGGGTAAAGTAGCTGCTCAATGAGCTGGTATTAAGAGAGATCGTGAGGATTTCGAGTTGAATTGGTCTAAAAAGAGCATATTCTTTGAACTTGAGTATTCGTCTTCTCTGGAGCTGAAGCACAACTTCGATATTATGCATATTGAAAAAAAAATGTGGGTGAGAGTCTTGTGGGTACTTCTCTGATGAATGATAAGTCTAAAGACACATCAAATGCTCGGGTGGACAGGACAATACTGAACATTCGGAAAAATCTATGGTTGAAAAAGAGTGGCAACAAGTTCCATAAACCCCATCCACCTTACTCGTTCACGAAACCTAACCGCATTCGTTTTTGTAAGTTTATAAGAAATGTGAAACTGCCAGATGGGTTTGGATCTAACATCGGTAAGAAAGTGAATGAAACCAATACTAACATTATTGGGTTGAAATCTCATGATTATCACATTCTTATGCAACGTTTGTTACCTATTGGAGTTAAAGGTCTTTTGGGGAAAGGTGTTTATACACCAATAATAGAGCTTTGTATGTTTTTAAAGCAACTTTGCTCAAGAACATTGTCGGTGAAGGATATGAAAGAAGTGAAACCAGCCATTATTAAAATATTGTGCAAATTAGAAGTGATCTATCCTCCTGCATTTTTTGACATTATGGTTCATTTAGTTTTGCATTTACCTGATGAAGTTATTTCTGGAGGCCTAGTATGTATGAGATGGATGTATCCCTTTGAAAGGTATATGAAAAAACTAAAAAACTATGTTAGAAACAAGGCGAGGCCGGAAGGTTCTATAGCTGAGGGTTATATCGCTAAAGAGGCATTATCATTTTGTTCGATGTACCTTGAAGATGTTGAGACTCGATTCAATCGCCTCGAAAGAAACGAGGATGTTGTCATAAAAGAAACAAAGTTATGGGTGTTTCAGTCTAAGTGTCGACCGACTAGCGCAAAGAAAATGAAAAATCTCATTCTAGAGGAGAGAAAACGTCTACATTGGTTTGTGCTTGATAACTATGAGGAAGTTAGAAAGTATATTGCGTAAGTGTTCTTATCTTTTAATTCATTGTCTATTTTTAATTCTCGTTTTTACTAAATATATGTATTTTTTTCATCAATGTAGTGAATTCAAATCATTACATCTTAAAAGTGATGAAAAAACTGAATTCCCTAAATGGTTCCTTCATAAGGTCTATGATATGCAAAAACAAAAATCTCCAGAGTTTAATAAGGAGTTGTCGGCTCTTTCAATCAGTGTGCATGCGAATGCCTTTACTTACACCGCTTTGCATAGTGAATGGTGTTAGGTTTATGGTACTTATGTGTGACGCCCAACAATCAACACAAAACTCGGGGTTCTAACTGAGGGAGAGAATAAGCAGAAATAGTATGGTCAACTAGAAGAGATTATCGAGTTGCATTATCCTCATAAATATTCCACCGTACTTTTTCGTTGCAAGTGGTTCGATACTGCAGGAGTTAAATCTAATAATAATTTCACCAGTATCGACCCACAACGCGAATTGAGCAACGAAGATCAACTCATATTTTCTACGCAGGCCAAGCAAGTATTTTACATCTAGGAACCTTTTCCAAGTGACGAAATGACACCCAACGGTGGGTTGTTGAAATGTTAATCATAGAAGAATTTGGGATCTACCGATGAATGATGTTGACCATGATCCCATTGAAAATGTCCACAATGATTCAACCGATGTCGTTCTTAGTAACGTTTCTTCTAATTTCACTCTCTCAATTGACTTTCGCCAATACTTTCAAAATTCTCAATCGGTTGAAGATGATATTGAAGTTGACCCACCGACGAGTATCATCAATAATGTGTCTGATTGCGAGACTGATTATGATAGTGATGTGTCCGCAGACACTGAAGTGTCTGGGGGCGAGAATGATTAAAAAATCTTTACATTTAATTGGTAAAATAAGGTTTGTATTTGTTGTAATCATATATATATATATATATATATATATATATATATATATATATATATATATTGTTATAATTTTTCAGGATGTCATTTTTTTGGATTGCATTGCTCCATTTCATGGCTGCTGTGATGGATCATGGAGGCGACGGTGGTGACGAGCCACCACGTCCATTCGGTGGAGGTTTTGGTGATCACCAAAACGATGTTAATTAAGATTTATTCTAATTCATTATATTTCATAATGTATGTATATAAAAAATTATTCTGACTAATATTTTTTTATGCAGTGGTGCCTCCGAAACAAAGAGGCATGGCGGTAAATAAAAAAATGTACAAACTATTTAAAGCTAACGGTGAACGGCCTCTTAAGATAGTATTCGACATAAATACTAACATGCCGATTGGGGAGGTGTACGAATGTTTCATTCAGGAGGTTGGGAGCTATATGTGGCGGGACATCGGTTTTGATAATGTAACGCTCTAAAAATTCAAGCCAATTTAGACTTTTCAAAAACAACCCGATTTCGTTAAGTCATTACAAAAAGGTTTTCAATACAATTATTATCAGAGTTTTCCCAGAACCATATCATAAAACATAAACATGAGGAGCGGTACGATCACACCTTCACCTTGCCACGGTCTCTTGAAGTACCTGAAAAACATTAAACCACAACTGTAAGCCCAAAAGCTTACTGAGATACCCCCAAAATACCAACCACATATACCACGTATAACATATCATAACCGAACAGAACAACCATGCACTTCGGGTCTACTGTATGACTGGTTTGCCGCACCGGGCCTTCAGTCCACCTGGTCCACCCTCCGAGTCTAGCCATATCCATCGAGTCTGCAGTGTGGTTGGTCCGCCTGCACCGGGCCTTCAACCCACCTGGTCCACTCTCTGAGTCTACAGTATGGCTGGTCTGCCCGCACCAGGCCTTCAGTCGGCCTGGTCCACTCTTCGAGCCTCGGCACGTCTGGTCCGCCCTCGTGGGGCCTACAGCCTATCCGGACCGCTCGTTGGGCCTTCGGGATAACCGGTATGCCCTGGGTATGTTAGCCTACAACACAAAGCAGGACCCGCCGCAACCCAACCCCAGTCCAACAACCATGTGCACATAAACATACAATCATATAACGATACGCATCCAATCAAACCGATCTAGCAGATCACATAACATAACATCATCCTAACCAGGATACCGACCTAACCGAACACTAGCATAGCATCATCCTATATACCAGGATACCGACCTTAACCAGGTCTCTAACATATACCATCCTAACTACCAAGATGCAAACATAGCAAAGCAATAACATAACAACGATACCCGGATTACAATCCGATAAGGGCCGGCCTTGGTGCCTTAGACCCTGTTGATATAGTGAGGATAACTCACCTCACAACTGCTGACTGAAAAGATAAGATCACGCTGCTCCAACCTCCGACACGAACTCCACCACTAATAATACCAAAAGACTGAACTCAATAAATATTAATAATTACCAAAATACTCCTGGAAGCCAACTGGTCAACTCTTGGTCAAAGACAAAGTCCTCAGTCAAGGTCAAACTTCCTGAATGACTCTACTCGCCGAGTCAGCCTGCTGACTCGTCGTGTCCCTATGCTCTGAAAACTCCCATATCGCGACCTAACTCGCCGATTCGCCCCAAGACTCGCCGAGTCCCACGAACTCTGAGTCACTTCCTGGTCAACTCACTGATTCGTCCCTCGACTCACCGATTCACAGCTCAACCAGGAAAAGCGAGGACCTCACGACCAGACTCGCTGAGTCCAAGAACAGACTCGCCGAGTCCAAGGCTATCTTTAACCAACTCGCCGAGTTGTTCTTCCAACTCTTCGAGTTTCTGCCTATCTTCAAGCAACTCACCGAGTACACCTATGTGACTCGCCGAGTACCACTAGCTCTTAATCCCTTTAGTGGCTTTCCAAGCCATGCAGGGGCTCCAATCCATAGATCTACCCTTCTGCAAGTTGTTCCTCACGTAAAGTTGCAAACTTTACGTGAATCCAAAGAGATCTAAGCATAATACACTCTTGGGCTAGGGTTTGGGACCAAAAGGCTTCATCAACAACTCTTGAACGGGGACTTTATGCTCTTTTGGATCATCACTACTCTAGATCTGAGGTAGCAACCACAGATCCAACCTCCAAACTCAAGATAACACTAGATATACTCCCAAAAATCCCACAAATGATAGATCTAGATGGATAACAGCTCAAGCAACGAATCATTGCCTCAAGAGAAGACTCCAACAGAAGAATAAGCCAAAGCCTTGCAAAGCCCCTTGCTCCAAGCCTCTTAATCTTCAAGGATCTCTTCAACAACACTCCTTCAAGATCCAAATGCTCTCTAACTCTCTCACAAACGAATATTAGGGTTTCTGGACTTCAAGGGAGAGTAAAGAGGCTAGGGAGAGGGTATTATGTTCTTTATATAGGGCTCAACCCCCGGGATTAGGGTTTTCTCCATACAGCACCAACTCGCCAAGTCCACCCATGCGACTCACCGAGTTGGTCACTTAACATGTGACCCGCAACGCGACTCGACTCGCCGAGTCGACCTTCTTATTTACACTTTTAGCCCTTCAACTTTACTTCTAAATTTCTGGGATGTTACAGATAAAGACACAGGGACAGTGGTTTCTGAAGCCGAAAGGGTTGGAATGTTGCAGTATCTTTCGGTAAATTATTTATAAAGTTATATATTTAATATTTTTGAATTTTGATTTATTTTTAATTTCTCTATTTTTTTGTAGAGATCGTTTGATTTTGACGCGATTACAAATCATCCCATGACTTCAACTTATTGGGCGTCACTGAACAATCTGATATGTGCGCGGTATAGAGGCCGTAAAAATATTGCAAAAAACCGTTTTATTGATTTTGCAGGGGATGTGGAGGCAGCAAGGGATCGAGCCCCTATGGGTATGGATCAGCAGCTTTGGAATGCTGCTATTGACCATTTCTTAACAGAAAAACATCAAAAACGATCTGCTGGAAATAAAGAATGCCGAAAGAAGCAAGTAGTGAAGAATCGTAGAGGGACGTGCAACTACAGTAGTGCTTGTTTCAAGAAAGTAAGTTACAATAATGTTTATTCAGTTATAACATATTTTTTTAATGTTTATTCAAATATAACATATTTTGTAATGTTAAACAGAATTTGAATAGACTTAAAGTATTTCATCGTGCGCATGCAAATAAAAAAGGGGAATTTGTTGATCCTTTGGTTGAAGAGTAATATGTAAGTTATTATTACTTAAAAATGAGGTAGATTGTTGATTTTTTTGTGTTAGTTTTAACGTATATTAATAATCTTTGTGAAATATAGAATGCCTTAGTTGTTGAGGTTGCTCTACAGGCTCATCACATAGCCAACTCTGGTGGTGATCCAGACACCATTGATTGGATCGCAATATTTGAGAAGGTGTTAGGTACATGAAGGGGGCATGTGAGAGGCATTGGGCCTAAAGCTTCTTCAGTTGTGGGTACAAGTGCTCCATCTCAATGGCAGTCACAGTCAGAAGCACCACAACCAACACAGGTACTTGTTAAATTCTTAAAGAATTTGGTAGCTTTGTTATATTGTTAAGAACTTAATGTATTTGTAGTAATTTTGGGTAGCTCGGTAGTTTATCAAATTGTTAAAGACTTAATTGTTAACGATTTAATTCATTTGGTGCTTTGATGGTTTGATAGTTTGTTGAATTGTTCATGACTTAATGTGTTTATGACTTAATTGTAGGATGTAGATGTGAATGCTTTTCTTCAAAACCCGGCATTTGTGACGGCCATCGGAGACATTATATGCTCGTTTAAAAACCAAGTCAACGAGGAAAACAACGATGGGGAGGACGATAGCAAAGACGAAGAGAACTAGTATTTCTTATTTTATGATATGGAGGATGTTATTTTGGATTTTGAAAATAGTTTATGTATGATATATATTAGATGTTTGTTTGAGATTTATTAGATATTTTATGAATATGGTATGTTTGATGTTTTTAATATTTATGTATTTTTATCAAAACTTCATTTTATAATATATATATATATATATATATATATATATATATATATATATAAATTAATATTATAAAAATATGTTTTTTCTCAAAAAAAAAAAATTGAAAAAAAAAACCCATTAGCAGTGACGCCTTTAGGGACGACTACGATCAATTGCGACGACCCAGACATCCGGGGAGGTTTGCCGGAAAAACTCCGGCCAGTTGCTGGAATATTAATAGAGACGACTTAATTTGCGACGACAATCGTGTATTAGGGACGACATGTATTAGAGACGATAAGCGGCTATTAGCTACGAACCAATTGCGGTGACGCTTTAGTGACGACATGTCGCCGCTAATACCTTTGGCGACGGCAGGCGTGATCAATTGCGACGAGTTTTGTCACCGCTAAAGGTTAGTTTTTTTTGTAGTGCCTTAACTCTAGTGTTTTACACATGGCTCTTTTTGCTCAAAAAGATCCTAAAGGATTCAAAACTGCAGCAAAGATCTCCAAGTAGCTCGATGCAATGAATGTTGAACTTCAAGCACTTCGAAATAATTCTACTTGGGATCTAGTTCCTAGACCGTCTAACTTAAATGTAGTTGGTTCCAAATGGGTCTTCCGTACCAAGTGTAAATCTGATGGGTCCATTAATAGGTATAAGGCACACCTTATTGCTCAAGGTTTCACTCAGGTGCCTAGGCTAGACTACTCTCACACTTTCAGTCCGGTCATAAAAGCCTCTGCTGTTTATCTTAAACTTGCAATTGTTGTTCACCAAAATTGGGTGTTACATCAACTAGATGAAAATAATTCTTTTTATTAAATGGGCATCTTACTGAAACTGTATTTATGGAGCAGCCACTTGGTTCATTGACTCAAGGTACCCAAATCATGTATGTCGACTTAAAAAGTCATTCTATGGGGTTAAACAAGCTCCACGAGCATGGTTCCAACTCCTTAATTCTTTCCTTCCACAACTTGGGTTCAAATGCAGTCTAGCAGATCCTTCATTATTCATGTTTAAACAAGGTTCGTCTATCTTGTACCTTCTTGTCTATGTTGACAAGTAACAATCCAGCCTTCATCAAGAAGTTCATTACACGTTGCATCAGGAATTTGCCATTCAGGATCTAGGAAAATTGAGCTACTTTATGGGGCTTGATGTTACTTACACTTCTAATGGGCTATTTCTCACTCCAACAAAATATACCTTAGATATTTTATCTAGGGTAGGTCTCATAGATGGTAAACCAATCTTCACGCCACTTACCACCATCGCTCAACTCACTAGCTTTGATGAACCCTCATTGATTCAACTCTATCGCTCACTTGTTAGTGCATTGCAATACCTCACCATCACTTGCCCCAACTTGTCTTATTATGTCAATCAAGTCAGCCAAATTCTACATGCACCTACCATTGCTAATTTTCAAGTTGTGAAGCGCATTCTCCGTTATGTGAAGGGCATTTTTTCCATTGGCCTCACCTATCGTCGCTCCTATTCTGTTCCGCTCCTTGCCTGTTTGGATGCTGATTGGGCGAGGTTTATTGAGACATGTCAATCTACGTATGGATATTTCATTTTTCTTGGAGGAAAAATTGTCTCTTGGTGTGATAAGAAGCAGCCTACGGTGTCTTGTTCTAGCTATGAGTCGGAATATAGTGTTATGGCAAACACTGCATGTGAGATAATTTGGATTACTCATTTATTACACGAGCTTCACATTCATAACACCTTGCTTATATTCCGACAACAAGAGTGCTATCTTCCTAAATAAAAATGTAGTTTCTCATAAACGTGCCAAGCAAATCGATATTGATTACCATTTTGTTAGAGAATTAGTCACTTATGGCCGTCTTCAAACTCGATTCATTCTAACTACACAAATGGTTGTTGATTTGTTTACTAACAATTTACCACTTCCACTATTTGAGCATTTTAGGTCCAAGCTCTATGTTGGTTCACCACCCTCTTGATTGACCCCCCACCCCCGGGGGGGGGGGGGGGGTGGGCGGGGGGTATTAACGATAATCACAAGATACCAAGATAACTCAATATTATCTATTCCTAGCTTATAGGATCTTGTAGTAATTCAAATGTTCTTATCATGTAATATGTATTTTATATATATTGGAATGTACATCTCTCCATTCATTGAGATTGATTCATTAAATCATTAAATTTTTTTTTTGGGGGGGGGGGGGGGGGGGGGGGGGGGGGACAACCCCTTATGGCCCTTAATAAGTTATGCCCATGTTTATAATAACTTAGGATGTGAGAAATTAGACAACAAGGTGCTCGACAATGAGGGCGTGACAACTGAGTTGTTTTAGGCACACACCACCCTTCTAGCTTGACAAGACAAAATTTCTTCATCAATGGTTTGTGGCTTTCGCATGGCAAGGAAGAAAGAAGAGTGTTTGGCTCACGTGGAGTTTGGTGGTCTCGACCCACTCCCCCAACCTTATTAATAAAGGTTTTACTTATGAGTCATTTAAGTAATTTCTCGACTACATTAGATGCATATATTATCATGTGATGTGATATGCTATGTCATTTTTGTTTATATCATCTTACATTATCATCAGATTCCTCTACAAACGTTTCCTTACCAAGATATTTTGTTCTACCATATAAAGTTATTCGATTCTTATCTTTCAAAGATGGATTCCCTGTTACATTACAATACCTCAGTTCTTATGTAGGAACAACTCTGACTGAATATTTTATGTATCGCGAACGGCACTTCAATTATGTATGATAATCCTTCTAAAAAGTGAAGGAATATTGTTTTCCTGTTAAAACCGATTTTCTCATTAATCAAATATATATACTCAATTAAGATCAATGTTTTAAAACCCGGTTTGAACCGGCCGGTCGAACCGGTTGGACCGGGAACCGGGAGAGGGAGCGGTTCAACTATCACCGGTTTTATATTGATTTCTGAACCGGATTGAATCGGCCGGTTTTAAAAAAAAACGGTTGAACCGATCAAAATAAACCGGTTGAACCGGTTAAACCGAATAAAAACACATGAAAAAGAACCATTTACATAATAAACTTTAGTGAATTTTTTTCAAATCTATTTAGTTCTCTCTAAATAAAAACATATGGTAAATGTTAAAAATTCTTTTGATGTGTTTGTATTCATCAAAAACTATATTTTGTTTCAATATTATACTTTTTTTTTGACGTATATGGATTGATGTAAAACACTAAAACTTATGGTTATGTATTATTTTAATATATTTGGATTCATCTACAACTTATTTTTTATGTATATTTTTAATGTTTGAACTTGTAAACATCAAATTCATAATTTCTATATGTATGTATGTGTAGGAAAATAGAACAAAATATGAAAAATATAGAAACTGGTTCACCCGGCGGTCGAACCGGTTGAACCGGGAACCGGTCACCATACCGGTTCAACTAAAAAACCAGTTTTTAAAACATTGATTATGCTATCCTATGTGGGACGAGTATAGGACAACTATTGAATGGTACTACTTTAATAAGATTTAAAATAAATGTGAAAGTGTAGTACATAAAGAAAATGATATAAAAATATATATATAAAAAAAGTTCAAAAGTTATCGGAAAAACACAAGATCAAAAGCCAAACAATTTGAAGATATTTATGTTCGATAAACTAAAAAATAAAAAAATAAAAATAAAATGATTTAAAATAATTAAAGAAGTTTAACTAAAAAAACTAGGAAAAATAATTTATTATTTTCGAAATTATTTGTTATGATTAAAATGACATACTTAGTTTAATTAAAAAGAAAGAATTAAATTAAATATAAAGTTGGGCAAAAGTCACAGCCCAAACTCGGAGCCCACAAACCAAGCCTAGTTCCATCCAGCCTAATCCGTCATTCCAGAACCGCTCTACACCCTTGACTTGGGCCCATCATAACCTTGAGCCCTTGATCCTCGTCTACATCCTGCTCCGATTTGGCAAGTATCCGCCCCACGACTCATACCTGGACCATGTTATATGGAAACCCTCTTAAAACGGCATCATTTGGATTACCAGCCTTGCCAGTTTCCACGTCTTTTCCTTCCAAGAACTCAATAAATTTTTGCCACGTTTCTCTGTTATTTGGCCACTTATTATCTATTTCCGACTATTTCTGAAATCTCCTATCCTAATAAATAAGTAGAATTCTGCCACGTGTCAATCTCCAAGACCCCCAATATCGAGTTTTCCCGCTCATTTTATTCATCTCTATTTACGTAAATGTCATTCACTCCAAATGAAATCAAACAGATGCAATAAATCTGGAAAAATCTAGATACACCTGCATTTAAAATATGCAACCAATAAATTAAAAAAAAAATTTAATGAATAAAAGCTATCGAAAGAATTTGAAAAAAATATGTTATTCAAGTTTCAGATTCGAAATTCCCGATTTAATTTGGAAGTTTGTTAATTTTGATTGCAAATTAAATAATTTGCAGTAATTAAATCCCAAAAAATTTGCAGTAATTTATCAAATACCGAAATATATAAAATACAATCCAATACAATTATACCATCTATACGGTTCTTTGGTGTTGACCATTGTGCTACATAGAAATCTTTGCAAACGTTATTCTTCTTCATTCTTCTTGATTTTGTAACGCTTCAATAATCAAATATCAGGTTAGTGTTTTCAAACATCAGGCTTCTTTAATTTTGTTATGATTGGCTTCTTTTTGTTGGAATTAACAACCACAAATCAAGATTACTAATACAGTATGTTATGTAATTGTAAGTTGCAGGGGCAACTTCAGTATATATGTTGTGTTTCATGTTAATTTTATGTTTACAAATATCTACCCACTAAGAACAAATATACTAATATAATTATGTGAAAAATAGTCATTTTGTTGTTACATTTCTGGCATAAATTCACATATGAGGTTGCAGGGGCATTTTCGGTATAAAAGAAGCGGGGCATTTTATATTTCGAAGTTGCAGTGTCATTTTCGGTATAATTGTTGTTTTATGTATATATTTATAAAATTAGTAATATATTTATAAAATACAACTCTTTAGTTTATGTATATGTTTATAAAATATACGTCAAAAAACTGGTATCAAATTACATTTTTGTTTCCTCATTTTAGTTGAATTTTTGGACATTCGTTTTTAACAGGTAGATATTATTTTCCTGTTTATTTGTATTCCATTTTATTATAAAATTTTTTATTGAATTTGAAAAATTATTTGTACTTTCTATGTACATTGCTTTAATTATGAATTTATTGGTTTTTTTTCATGTGTTGATTCATATTTTCTATGTTTTAGTCGTTAGTTAGGATGTTCTTTATAGTCACGAAGGTTGCTATTTTTGCTTACAATTCTATATGGTTTAAATTTTCTTGCAGAAAATGAATATAGGGAATAAAGTTTACCTAAATAACATTGACCAGATAGATGAAAAATCACATATTAAGGTTCGGGTGCTTAAAATTTGAAACTTTGTCAAAAATAATAAAGTTTGTTCAATTGAAATGATCCTAATGGATGAGGAGGTTTGTTGTATTTCATATATTTTTTTATACCTCATTCAATATTACATATGTTTCAACAAAATATTAATTCTTATTTTTTTTACCAGGATACACAATACCATGTTCGTGCCTTCAATCAGAATTTCTCCCGATTTTGTCATATTTTAAAAGAAGATGAAAGTTATATAATATAAAACCCAATATGGCTGCTGTTACTAATGGTTTGAGTTATACAGGTCATAAACAAACCTTAACTTTGGATTGGAAAAGCATCCTAAAAAAATGTGATGATTTTTCGGGTCCGGTGAATGGATTTATGTTTGTTGATTTTAATTCTATCATAGAACAAACATGCCAAAAGACACATTCTTCGGTTAGTTATTAAATTTTATTCGAATCATTTTTTATCACTTGTGTTCTTGGTTATACATTTTATTATTTAAATATTATAATATTAATGCAATAGTTTATCTTGTGTTATCTCTTGTGTAAATGTTATCGGACAGATCGTGTCATTTAGGCCTCTTGAAACTTCAAATCTTGTAGCATCCAAGCATTATATAAAACTCACTCTTAGCAACCTAGAGTGAGATTATATTTTCTAATTCTTTATTATCTTTAATTTATCACAATTTAATATTAATAACTAATTTCTTTGTTTATTTAGTTCTGTACATCTGAAGGTTACTATTTTTGGAAGTCAAGCATATCAAATTTAGAATACCTAAAAAATAACCCGACGGTTAATTGTGTTGTTATAGTGATGCAGTTTTTGAAGCTAAACATTTGGAATGGTTTGTATTCACTCTTTATATATACATGTTTATAATTATTGTTCTTGTAAACTTTTTATTAATTTGCTATACTTTTTTTTACAGGAATTGGTGAAGCTAAAAGTCATTTTGAAGTAACGAAATTGTTCATAAATTCTGACATTTACGAAATTAATGAGTTTAAAAATAAGTTAGTTTCAAAAGGCACCAAGTTAGTGGCTTTATTGATTAAGACGCTCCCCACGGTTTGGATCTGGAATATGGATGTTTGGTCTTAAGCATTAAGTGCTTAATGGGCAAATATATTAGTGGGGGCGTACGTAAGCGTACGCTGCATGGACTGTAACACCCCGTTTATTTCATAAATAAATAAACAAATTAATGAATGAACAGTAGCCCTAAAATTAATAATTATATTGCAAGGTATTGGTCTCGAGGAGCTAACTATCATAATTTTAGTAGTCGGGGGTTAAAAGTGTAAGTTTTTGATTGGTTTTGTAAATAGTTATAAAAGCAGGGACTACTTGGTAAATTATTTGGACTTAATTTGAAGAGATTTTGGAGGCTAAGGGGCTGCTTGGTAAAATTTCGGACTTGATTTGTAAAGGATTTCAGAAGGCAGGGTTTAAATGGTAAGTTATGGATTCGTTTTGAAAGAAAAGGGAGAAGGAGGAGCTAATGTTGTCATTATGGGGTGATGTTTCATGGGGACCATGTATATAACCCTCCCGAAACCCTAACCCTAATAGGAATCACGAGCCGCCACCTTATACCTCCAAGCTTCTGGCCGCCACCTCCTAGCCTCACCGAAACCGACGGTTACCGCCACTCCCTTGGACTGGTCGAGCTGCAACACCCTTCTCTGTCAGCGACACCACCCCCACTCCACCTTCCTTCCTTCGACGTCCAGCTGCCGCTATGCGTGTTCTTCTGATCAGACAAGGCCGCCGGCCTCACTAACAAGCGCTATTCGCGACCCGGTTGTCGGAGGCGTAAGCGGAACCAGAAAAATTACCAAGACCAACAAATGAAGGCGTGAACACGATGGCTTCGCCATCAAAATGCCACCATTCTCCTTCTGTCCGTCGTCGTTTCATTGGCACTGCGTCTCAGCTCTGGTGGCGCCGCCGCCACCCGTTTCCGTTGAAGACAAGTCATTGTCGGTTCGTGTGTATTTGCTTGCGTATGTTGACGTGTTTGCTGGGAAGTGGACCAAAAGAAACCACCACCATCACCGTGAGGTGGTGGCTGTCATCGCAAAATCGTCGATACTGCCGCCATAGCCGTTAGTGTTGTTGTCGCCGTCGCCAAACGCCACCAAAAGGGTGGATGTGTTCCTGTTTCGGGAAAAGCAAGTGTATGGGTGTGTTTTCTGTTGTAGTGTGTGTTGTGTGTGTGGTTTGTTTGGCCGGAAAATCGAGAACAACCACCACCACCACAGTGAGGTGGTGGTTGCCGCCATGTGTCACCGTCCGCCAACACAAGGGTGGCTGTGTGCATGTGTGTTTATCTTAGAGAGTGTGTGTTATTTGGGATTTTTCATTGTAATATTGTAATCGATGTCAGAATAATAAAAAGAAAACTCATAACCACCACCGTGAGGTGGTGGCTGCTGTCGTGAGCCGCCGTTGACCACCACTACCCAGGGTGGTAGTGGGTGGTGCCCAACTTATGAAACCCTAATGGGCCCAATGAAACTCTAATTGATCTATAACTTAGCTTTGGGGCCTAATTGGGTTGGGATTGGGTTGGAAACCCTGATTTTGGAATTATTGGTTTGGACTTATCGGGACCCACATTTTGGGTCATTGGAATGGAATTGTGAATTACACCCAATCACACCATATGATTTATCTAGTAGAGTGATGGACTTAACGGATTAAGTCTATAATGGGTTAAGTAAGAAACATTTAACCCTAATCGTCATTTTATGTAAAAACACTAATCTTACTTGGGCCTTAAGTTGGGACTTTCTATTGGACTCTGGTGATTGGGCTATCGATGTGCCACCCAAGAACAATCATATGGACTAAGAATATATGGATGGGCTTTAGGGTAAGGCCCATGTGAGGGTTTGGGCCCAATTTGGAAAATTGGGCCATAGGTGAGCCATAATTGAGCCTTTATGATTATGAGATATTGGGCCATTAGAATGATAAATGTTTGGACTAGAATAAATGCTTGGGCCTTATGATAAGACCAAGCAAAGGTTTGGGCCCAATCTGGAAAATTGGGCCATATGTTGTACTTTGATTCATAGTTTAACTTTTGCGCTTTGGATTCGGCCTTGATTTTGAATCAAGCTATGATGGGGGTAAAGTAGTCTTTTACCCCAAGCATGGACTTATGGATATGTGTTGGAACCCAATTATTAATTGGGTGTTATTTTGATGTTGACAGATTCGGGAATCTGTTATCCAACAGCTAGAGTTTTGTCCGTGGGACATCAACAGTGTGAGGTGAGTCCTCTTCCAGTAGGAACAGGTCTAAGGCACAAATGCTGGACCATGTAGTTTATATGTTCTTGATAGGAACACGGAGTGTGGGCGGGGCCCGTATCCCATTATTACCAGAGTATAGATATCAGTCAGATTGTTGGATTGCTATACTTGTTGTCTGTGTGATACTTGTACGTGGTTGTTTATGTATGTGAGTGTGGGCGGGGCTCGTATCTCATTATTATTTGATTGTGGGCGGGGCCGGAATCTCATAGTAGCCGAGTCTGGTCGGGGACCGAATCTCGTAGTATTATTTTAGTATAGATATGTGACTACATGATAGAATTAGATATACTTGTTGTCTTTGTGATACTTGTATGCATGATAGTAGCGGAGTGTGGGCGGGGCCCGAATCTCCTAAATAGTGGAGTGTGGGCGGGGCCCAAATCTCCTAAACAGTGGAGTGTGGGCGGGGCCCGAATCTCCTAGACAGCGGAGTGTGGGCAGGGCACGAATCTCCAAGAGAGTAAGTAGGGCCCATATCTCCTATTTGCATGTTATGTGTATGGTATGTAGTAGTTTGGGGAGACTCACTAAGCTTCGTGTTTATAGTTTTTAGTTTTGGTTTCAGGTACTTCGGTTTTCAAAAGAGGAGTTCGGGATGATTGTAGTGCAAACACCATTTGTTTAGCCTGGGATGTTTATACTCTGATAAATTTTGACAGTTGTTATGATATTTTGAGATACACTATTTATGCTTTTATATGATGATGATATTTATGGTTATATTAATGATTTAAATATGAAAGTCCTGATTATGCATTATGACCCAATTATTAATTAGGGTTTTATTTGATTGGTTAGTGCCGGTATTCTCTGGTTTAGCGGCCGAGCATCTATTTGACTGTCAACAGATTGAGGTGAGTTTGCTCGCTATATTGTAGGACACTAGGGATTGTATGTGATTGTTGTCTTTGAGACTCCTACTGTATGTGTTGTATGTTCTGTGCATGTTTAGTGTATATATATATATATATATATATATATATATATATATATATATATATATATATATATATATATATATATATGGGGTGAAATAGACCCGGTAAAACATTATGTTGACATATAAGTTGAAATAGACTCGGGGGGTTAAATAGAACCGGTACAGCCTTAGACTGACATAGGAGTTGAAATAGAATCGGGGGTGAAATAGACCCGGTACTGCCTTGAGCTGAAATATATGTATGATATGCGATATTTTGGGAACTCACTAAGCTTTGTGCTTACGGTTTTCAGTTTATGTTTCAGGTACTTCCGGTTCGAAAGGGAAGGGATCAGGATGATCGCATTGCATGCACCATAATTTTCCACTTATTTGACTCTAATGTACTTTTGAGATGTTTTTCTGAATATTTTATGGTTTTGACAAACATGTTTTGTTGATGGTTTATTTAATATAATAACAAAAAAAATTTCTTTGAGTTTTGGGACATTACACAATATGAATAAAAGTTAAATTTTGAATTAGGAATCCAAATAAAGTTTCTGTTACAAATAAACATATACATATAAAGTTTTCCAGCACATAGTATTGAACTTCAAAGATTAAAGTCATGATGATTAAGCCCTTAGGTTCTATCAAATTAAAAAGTTTGCATATACACATATACATACAATCATTTTTACATACATTATATACACTTATATATTATACATTATAATTAGCAAGTTTGCATATACACATACATTATACACACATACCTTCCAAATATAGAAATACACATATACATACATAAATTTATATTTCCATATATACATTATATGTACATGATACACATACAAATACACATATACATGCATATTACACATACAAAGCACATATACATACATGATACACATACAAATACACATATACACAAATGATTGCAACTTCTTAAAAATCACAATTAGTTTAAACTTTTCAAATCAACCCATTTACTAATAAAAGTGTTTAAAAAACCATTTTTTCCAAAATATTATTTAGAATAGAGTCTCCCAAGATCAACCGTATAAAAATCAGGATGTGTACAGTCACACCTTCGCCTTGCCACGGTCCTCTAAAGTACCTGAAACCATAACCAAAACTGTAAGTCAACGCTTAGTGAGTTTCCCCTGACAGTACCACCACACAATAAACATATCATATACAAACAAGCATGATGGGTCCAATCAGTCATCAGACTGGAATACCCACGGGTCTACAACCATCGGTCTGGATTACCCTTGACCCAATCAGTCATTGGACTGGAATGCCAGTATACAACAGGTTCACTCAGTCATCGGACTGGAATACCAATATACAATGGGCCCACTCAGTCATCGGATTGGAATACCCTCAAGTCCACTCAACCATCAGACTGGAATACCCCCGGTCTGTTAACTCACGCAAAGTAGTAAACTCTCAACCAACACAATATGCCCACATATAACAGATAACAAACAAAATCAACAGATAGATAATCATGCATCCAGAAAGAAATAACAGGTAGCCCAACAGATCTACCGGTCTACGCATATCAACAACTATCATATAATCATATAGGTTGTGAAAACCTGAAATTTTCCATCCAGTTCAATCTATCACTTCATTAAAAGTCAAACTCAGTGTTGTTATCTTTTAGCACAATTAGGAGTTTATTTGAGCATTCTGAGCCTTGTACATTTAAGGGGTAAGTGTCGGGGTTTATCGGCTGGAGTTATAGCTCAAAGAAATGACCTCAAACACCCCTGCAAGGAGTTCACGGCCAACAGATGGGAGTTTACGGACGTAAACTCCATGTGGGCCGTAAAATATTGCTTATAAGATGATATGTTGGTCATTTGTTCACTCCTTCCTTCCCTTTGGCTGAAATCCTCTCAAGTATCATCCCGATCTTCGTCCCCGATCTTCAAATCTCGTAAGCTTATTGTCTTAACTAGTTGATATATTGCATGAACTAGTAATCTTACATGATTTCATCCGTGAAATCATTCCATTTTGTAGATCTTCAAGTTCCACCAAGAACACCAAGAACACACACTAGTGTTCTTGGCCAAAAATGACCATTCAAGCTCCTAGATCGTAAGTACTCTTGTTCTAACTCATTGTCCACTAGGTTTAACATGTTTAGGACTTAGAAAACATAAGGAATCATAGGATTCAAGGAGTTTACGGCCAAGACATGTTATTGGGCCGTAAACCCCTTTTATGGGTGTTTTGATGCCCTTAACACCTTAGTAAGCCTTGGATATTAGCATAGAACCTTACACCATTGAACTAAGGACTTCAATACACGATTTGGTACTTCATACCATGAGTTTACGGCCTTAAACTCATGGGGAAGTGATCCCAGGGCCGTAAACACCATACAAGGCCATTCTTGGACCTTAAACCCACCCAACCTCTTGTTTAAGCCTTGGAGCACTTAACCACTTAAGTCATTATAGCTTTGAGCCTCATTTAGAGACCCAATTGAGATTTTACGGCCAGGAGTATACTCCCGTGGGCCGTAAACTCCAACAAGTATGGTCTTTGGACCATAAACTCCCGTATAAGGCCTTGCACTCCTTTGTTGCAACCCGATAGCCTCCTAACACTTTGACCAAAGTGTTTTCATCACAGTAGGATGTTTATACATGTTTAATTAGTGTTATAATCACTAATATTATATATATATATATATATATATGTATATATATATATATATATATATATATATATATATATATATATATATATATATATATATATGTCTTCATATGTTATTAGGATCATTGTGTGTGTCTAAGTCTTCACTTGGCACCAAGCACTTATCCGACACTTCCATCCGATCCGCTCACTGCAGGTGAGTTCATACCCCTTAATTAACCTTTTAAATTTTTTGTAAATGTTTTTAAATGCTTTATGGGGGGGGGGGGGGAATACAAGTTGAATCGTGCTAGTTATTAGATCAATCACATGTGATTAATAACTAACATGCAAATGGATTTACTATACGTTAACTGTTTTACCAAACAGATTTCTTCAAATAATTTTCTTAAACGATTTTATATGTTTAAAACTCTTTATCAAACTGTCTTACATTCTGTAAGTTCCCTTTCAAACTCTGTTACAAATGTGTTTTCAAACAAAGGTTTTCCTTATACTTAAACTGTTTTATCAAACAAAATACTTTCAAATCATTTCATAAACTAAAATCAAGTCATCGTTTCTTAGTATTAAATCTTTTAAAGGTGTTACGAATTTTATGCTTTTATATTGTAAAATGCATGCCTTAATATGTATAGTTATATAAATAATGTTTAAAGGACTTAGGACGGTTAGCTCGCTTTATTTCCTTTTCCTCGTTGGGATGTGGCCTTAGGGCATCGGTTGCTCATCCGAATGTCGTCTAAATATTAATTATATATCATGTATATATATACATGTATAAAGGTTCCATTAGTCAGTTCAGTAACTTTGGGTAGCAAAGGTATACTTCCGGATATACTCGCACATTACTAGTAACTATAATAGGTATAGTTAGGAGATACTACTTATAATCCCAAGTACAAGGAATCACACAAGAGTCAGTTCATTCATGAGTCTATACTAATACATTACATGTTACATGAATACTTTTACATAGATAAGCTTACATGAGTACGTATACATAGATACGCTTACATGAGTACGTTTACATAGATACGCTTACATGGATACGCTTACATGAGTACGTTGACATAGATACGCTTACATAGATACACTTACATGAGTACGTTGACATAGATACGCTTACATAGATACACTTACATGAGTACGTTTACATAGATACGCTTACACGAGTACGTTTACATAGATACGCTTACATGAGTATGTTGACATAGATACGCTTACATGAACACGTTTACATTAATACGTTTAATAGATGCTATTACATAGAATCTATTATAGACGTTTCGGGATTTACCATTCCACACCCAAAATTGTTAGCTATAGTAGGGAAAAGGAGCATCGACGGGTGTCCGAGGTTGTACTTTTCGGCGAGTTTCCATGCCGTGAATATCCTAGTACAAAAGGATACGTTCTTTTAGTTATTATATTATTTTCCTGCCTTTACTTTGTGACACATTCACATGAACGACGAGATAGGATATATTTTATATAGATAAACTATTTTCCTCATTACCGTTATATTATGACTCATACACTTAAACGACGAGGTAGACTATAGTTTTATACTAATAGTTTAAACAGGGAAAAACCGTCACATTTACAGTGATACTTACTTACAAAACAGTCGGTTCTTGGTAGAAGACTACTTGTATACTAATAGGAAATATGGGATTTTCTAGGGTTTTCAAACGTTTACGATTACTTACAAACATTTTCATACTTATACAAACTTTTCTCCAAATGTCCAAAGTCTTTACTTTAAAGTTTTACAAATCAACGTCACATTAATACTTATGAATTCACCAGCTTTATTGCTGATACTCGCTTTCAAAATAACTTGTATTCTCAGGTCACAAATAGACAGGTACAACGACCAGGTTTTGTGAAGACGGAGCAGTCAAGACTCGTCTTTTATTTTGATCATTCATTATGTTGTTTATGCTATGAAAGAACACACTTGTAATTAAAATTATACTATTAATGCAATGGATGATGTTGTTGCTTGTTTACTACTTTGCATTGTTGTGATACATTACATGACGTTCTCCGCCCCAAAACGTTTCCGCCGTTCTCGGTTTTGGGGTGTGACATAGGTCTATCCCATACTTAGCATATCATAAATCAATGTATAACCGTATATCAATCCAAGGGATTGTCCTTGGTGCCTTCGACCTGTAAGTACAGTGAGGAAGACTCTCATATCAATCTTAACAATAATTGATGAGGTCCTGACTCTGAATCTCAACTCTAACCGTCATCTATCCATCCAAATGACCAATTCTCAAACATAGTCCGAAATACCCAAAATACCTTAGGTCAAACTTTGTCAAAATCAGGTAAAAGTCAAAATTCCAAAAAATCAACCGAGTCAACCCAACTGAGTATGCCTAGCATACACATTAGTTGACCAGGCACGGGTTTGTTGACCACGTACGTGCAACGTACGCCTTGTACACCCAGTATACGCAGCTGGCTGCCAACCCAACTCATTAAGAGCATAATCCTTAAGCATTATGTCACACCCCAAAACCGGAACGACAAAAACGTTCTGGGGTGGAGGACGTCATGTACAGTATCACAACAATGCATAATAGGAAACAAGCAACAACATCACCCATTGCATTAATAGTTTAATTTAATACAAGTGTGTTATGTGTATAGTTTGTAAGACACCAAAATATGAATCAAAATAAAAGACGAGTCTTGTATGAGCTCCGTCTTCTCAAAACCTGGTCATCGGTACCTGTCTACTGGTGACCTGAGAATACAAGTTATTTTGGAAGAGTAGATTAGCATAAAGCTGGTGAGTTCATAAGCATTTTAGTGTCATTGTTTGGTATGAAAGCGTTTGTAAATGTTTGTTTGTAAATATTTGTATCTCCTAGAAAATCCTATATTTTCTACTTTAACTGAAATGTAGTCTTCTACCAAGACACGACTGTTCCGTATGTTTGTACTTGTGTAAAAGTGAGTGTTTTCCCGAAAACTGACTATCATTTACCAAAAATATAGTTTACATTACCGTTTATGTGAGAAGATCACAAAGTGAATGCAATGGGAAAATAAAGATGTACTATAGTATTATATGTAAGTAACTACCAATTTACTAACTACCTTAAACCAGTTTGTTTAATTAAGGTAAAATGTGATAAAGTTGTAACCATACTTGATTAACTAGTATAACACGGCGATCAAAGACGTCGAAATGGTATGACATTCATCACCCGTAGACCTGCAGGTCCCACTGTAGCTAGAAACAAGGTGTAGGATGGTCAATATCGTATAGATCTATACACATATTCACGCTCTCCCTCCAGGAGACTCTGGTTACAAAACGTGACACAACAATATGATTCCATGCCATGTAATAGTTTCTCACATTAGTGTTATAGTATTCTTGTATATGTATAGTATGCTCTATCTGTTCTAGTGTATTATGTGTTCTCTTTGTATAGTGTATAGTATGTTCCTCCCTGTTTCTCATTATAGTATGTTCTTTCTGTTTCTCGTTATAGTATGTTCTTTCTGTTTCTCGTTATAGTATGTTTGAACTGACTCATGTATGGACTGACTCTTGTATGTTTCATTGTTCTAGAAATAGTGAGTAGTAAACCTCTAAACTATACCTATTATAGTTTACTAGTAATGTTGTTTGAATGACTGCGAATGTTTGTACGCCTTTGCCACCCAAAGGTGTTGAACTGAGGTAAAAGCTTTTGTATCTATACACATATACATAATATATAACTAAGGTTCAAACGACACTCGGACAAATAACCGGATACCCTAAGTCCACAACCAAACAAGGAACTGGAAATAAAGTGAGTTATCAATCCTAAGTCCTTTCAACCTTACTTATATAACTCTATCTATATAGACATGATTTTGACAATATATAAGTTTAAAAGAGTTTAATAAAGAGTTTAGCATATAAAAGAGTTTAACATAAAAATAAATTTTAACCGTTTGAATGGTAATAGATGACTTAAAGTCAGTTTAGAAAATGTTTTGAAGAGTTTGTTTGATAAACAGTTTTGAAGTATATGAAATCCATTTGTTTGATAGTTATTAATCACATGTGATTGATATAATAACTATAATGTTTCAACTTGTAACCCCCCCACCCCCATAAAAGCATTTAAAATAATTTAAAAGGTAGATTAAGGGGGTATGAACTCACCTATAGTGAGTGATCTGGCAAGAAAGACAGATATAGGATGCTAAGTGTCAAGTGAAGTCTCGAGCACAACGGATCCTATTAAGCATATAATGACACATATATGTATATAATTAGTGTTTAAGCAACTAATCATGCAAGGAAACCACCTTAGGGACTAGGAAACACTTATATTAAAGTGTTATAATCACATATGATTACATCAAAGGGGTTTACGGCCACACCATGGTGTGTACGGCCTAGATGTGTACAATCCATATGTATATGGCCATGGAGTGTACGGTCATGGAGTGTACGGTCGTACACTCATGGAAGAACTTGCAACAAGGGTGTTTTATGGCTCTAACTAGCATCCACTAAGTGTTCATGGTCCTATATTGGGACATCAGGTGTGTTTGAGGCCAATATATGCAACAAACAAAGGTTTACGGACATATGAGTGGTGTACGACCGTACACCCTTGAAGTTCTTGCATGAGATGATGATTAAGGCTAGAAATCAAGTGTTTCTTAAGCTCAACTAGAAGATAGAAGAGGTACTCACACTTTTGAAGGCTTCTACGGAGTTTACGACCCAAGAACAAGTAGGTGTTCTTGCTGTTCTTGGTGAAAGTGATGAATACTTGAAGATCTACCCAAAAAGAGATATTTATGGATGAAAACATGGATCTTCAATAGATAAAGCAATGTATCAACTAATCAATGGAAGGAATGCTTACATTTTGGGAGATTAAGGTGAAAAGCTTGATGATAATTGAGAGAGAATTGACTTTTCTTGACTTTGAAGTGTAAGAAATGACTAGAAATGAAGGCATAACTCATATATGGGCATGAGTTCACGACCATGATGGGTGTACGGTCGTACACCCATCTGTACGACCGTACACTCCTCTTGAAGGAGTGTTTGGCCCGAATGCAACCCTATGAACTTAAGATAACTCATTCCTAAACCCAAACCTTGAATGTACTAGGCTTAGATCACTTAAACAGACTCTAAACAATGCTAAAAGATAGCAGAAATAAGTCTGCTTTGATTGAATTGAATGGTTGTACAAGATAGAAATTTCGGGCTGTCACACATTAAGTCTATTTTCTAGATCCAAGTCCAAAAAAATGTCCTTGACCATAAAGTTTCCAACTTTATGGTCTTGCATGGCCATTAAGTGCCCAACACCAAAGATCCTAACCTTTTAATCCATTAAGATAACTTGGGTCATGCATGAGAAGAAACTAGTGTCCAAGATTACATTTTTATGAATCAAGATGGTCTGTACTTCCTTCTTTCTCCTTGAAAAGCACAAAACACACACACAAGCTCAAAAATGCTCACAAGGTAGATTAAGGTTTGCAAAAACATTTTGAGAGGATGGAGGCTGATGAAAGGAACCATGTTTGAGAGATAATGAAGAATAAATAGGGTCCAAACCTTAAATATTAGGGTTTAAGACTTCACCTCGTACACCCAGTGTATGCAAACATATGCCCAACATATGTGGCTCCACCCCACAATTCCAAAAAAGCCAATATTAGTCCCTCCTAACCATAAACCTTACATTTTAAGGAACAAAATGTAATAAATCTCAATATTAGGGTCAAAAGTGAAAGTACCTCAAAACAATATGTTACAATTCTCCCCCACTTGACCTATATTTCGTCCTTCAAGTATAATGCAATAACTAACTTCCGCTAATGTTCCCACATCTCAGCCTCGGGTTCCCATGTCCACTCAGACCCTCTCCGATGCTACCACTAAACCTTTTCCAAAGGTATCTCCTTGTTGCACAGGACCTTCAACTTTCTCTCCAATATAGCCACCGACCTCTCAAAATAATCCAGGCGCTCATCGACCTGAATATTATCCAAAGGAACCACTGCATCACCATCCAACACATAGTTCCGCAACTGAGAGATATGGAAAGTGTTGTGGATTTGACTGACCTCACTAAGCAAATCCAACCGGTAGGCCACCCTGGCTATCCTGGCTATCAGACGCAATGGTCCAATATACCGGGGACCCAATTTCCCCCTTTTCCTGAAGTGTATCACACCCTTCCAGGGGGAGACCTTCAGTAATACTATACTGCCGACCAAAAATTCCAACTCCGATCGACGCCGATCAACATAACTCTTCTGCCGACTCTAAGCTGTCTTCGGTCTCTACTGAATAAGCTCCATGGTCTGAAGGACTCCTTCAGTCATTAACATGACCCTGTAACCAGCCTCTCCCCAATATACCTAGGTATGACATATCCAACCATACAAGAACTCAAAAGGCGGGCATCAATGTTGGAGTGATAGTTGTTGTAGGACAACTTCGTAAGAGGTAGGTAGGAATCCCAACTCCCATAAAAATCTATGACACAAGCCCGCAATATATGCTCAAGTGTTTGAATGGTCCGTTCACTCTGACCATCGGTCTACCAATGATTAGCAGTGCTGAAATGTAACCTCGTGCCCAGTTCCTCGTGGAACTTTTGCCAGAAACGGGAAGTGAACCGAACATCTTGTTCTGCAACAATGGATACCGGGGCCCCATGATGAGCAACAATCTCCAGGACATACACGTCGGCCAACTTTTCGGCCGAAGACCTCTCCCGAATGGCGAAAAAGTGGGAACTCTTGGTCAATCGATCCATGATGACCCATATAACATCAAAACCCTTGGCAGTCTTCAGTAACTTAGTGATAAAATCCATGGTGATTTGTTCCCACTTCCATATGGGAACCTCCAAAGGTTGTAGCTTTCCATGTGGCCTCTGATGCTCGGCCTTGACCATCCTACATGTCAAGCATCTCTCAACGTACTAGACTATTTCCCTCTTCATACACGGCCACCAACAATTCCATCTCAAATCCTGATACATCTTGGTGGCTCCTGGGTGTATAGAAAAGCAAGACTTATGAGCCTCCACCAACTATAGCTGCCTGATCTTACCAGAAACTGGGACCCAAACCCGACCATACCGGGTCAACAATCCCCGACTATCGGTGACAAAACTGTCGATCTCGCCACTGATCTCCTGTTTCCAGTTCTCCTTCCTAACTCCCTCTGCCTATGCCTCTCTGATCAAAACTAAAAGTGGAGATTTAACGGATATCCTCATACACATCTCTCCCACTGAAAATTCAACCGACTTGCGGTTTAAGGCATCCTCTACCACATCCGCTTTACTTGGATGGTAAAGTATCTCGCATTCATAATCCTTGACCATGTCCAGCAACCTGTGCTACCTCATGTTTAAGTTTGGCTGGTCCATAAGATATCACAAACTCTTGTGATGCGTGTAAACAATACAACGGGCCCAATAAATATAATGTCTCCAAATCTTGAGGGCAAACACCACTGCCCCCAACTCCAGGTCATGCGTAGGATATCACGCCTCATACGACTTCAGCTGCTGAGAAGCATAAGAAATCACTCATCCCCTCTACATAAGGACTACCACCAAACCAATGATTGATGAACCACGAAATCCTCAACACACTTTGGAAGGGCCAACATCTAGGCCTCACATAACCTCTGTCGCAACGTCTCAAAAGCAACCTGCTGCTTAATGCCCCATCAGAAATCCACTCCCTTCCTCGTCATATAAGTGATGGGTACTACGATCTTGGAGAAGTCCCGAATAAATCTCTGATAGTATCCTGCAAAAAACCCAGAAACTACGGATCTTGAGGGATATTTCGGAACCTCCCACTGCATCACGACCTCGATCTTGGTCGGATTGACCAAAATACCGTCTTGGTTAACAAGATGTCCCAGGAACTGGACCTCTTGTAACAAAAACTCACACTTTGAGAACTTGGCATATAGCCGTTTCCGCCTCAATTCTCCCAAAAGCTCTCGAAGATTTTCCTCATCCTACTCCCTGGTCTTGGAATACTCTAAGATATCATCAATGAACAAAATAACAGATCGGTTGAGCATCGGCCTGCACACCCGATTCGTCAAATCCATAAACACTGCAGGCGCACCGGTGATCCCAAATGGCATCACCACGAACTCGTAATGTCCATAATGAGTCTGGAGCACGGTCTTCTCGACATCCTCCTCTCTCGCCCGTATCTGATGATACCCCGACCTCAATTCGATCTTGGAGAACCAAGATGTGCCTTATAGTTGATCAAAGAGGTCATATATCCGTAGAAGGGGATAACGATTCTTCACTGTTAACTAGTTCAACTCCCGGTAATCAATGCACATCTGGTGTGAACCATCCTTCACCTTGACGAATAGTATCGACACTCCCCATGGCAAACTCCTCGGTTTGATGAACTGCTTGCCTAAGAACTCCTGAAGTTGAGAGGAGAACTCATGTATCTCGGTCGGTGCCAATCGGTATGGTGCCTTGGCAATCGCAGCCGCACATGGCACTAGATTAATCATGAAATCAACCTGCCTCTCAAGAGGCACACCGGGTAACTCCTCCAAGAATACATCGATAAACTCCCTAACAACTAGCACATCTAAAAATGAGACCTGCTCCCCCACCCGAGTATCAACCACACGGTCAAGATAACCTGCACACCCATGTTGAATATACTGTTGAGCCATGGCTGCCGAACAAAACCCTAAAACAACCCTGGTACCCTCTCCATAGATATCCAGTTCTCCCCTACTTGAGGTTTGAACTACTACTCGCTGGCCCTCTCAATCGATCATGGCACCAAACCTGCTCATCCAATCCATCCCCAATATTACGTATACATCCCCCATGGGGATAGGGATCAAATAAGTCAGATAAGGCACCCTAGAGATCTCCAATAGACAACCCCGATACACTATGGAAGCAGAAACCCCGTGTTCGTTGGCGATAGAAACCCGCAATGGAGACCAGAACTCCCTAACAGGCATATCAAACTCCTTACTGAATGTTTGGGATACAAAAGACAGACCCACACCCCAGTCAAAAAGCATAAGAGCAGGCAAAGAGTTCACTAGGAAGGTACCTAACATAATCATATACATAAGCTTACCATAAAATAATCGATATAACAGTAAATAGAAACATACCCATCACGACATATGACACCGCATTGGCCTCCTCCGCCATGAGCTGAAAAACACAGCCTTGAGCCCCTAGGGGATCCACCCTGCCTTGTCTCCCATCAGCGGCCCTCAGAATAGCTGGTGCTGGAGCCTGCGCCAATCTAGCAGCAAGCAAGGGATAGTTGGCCTTCACATGGCCAACCTAGCCGCAGTGATAGAAAATCCTACTGCTAGGTACTGGAGCCTACTAACGGAAGTCCCTCGTAATGTGGCACTGCCTAGCATATTTGTGACATACAGAAGAAGATTGGAAAGAACCATCATGAACCTTACCGCACTTCCCACAAGTGCGGCCCCTACGACTCCCTGATCTCACATCAGCGGCCTTGAACCGCTTCGCAGCAGGTTGCGACTGTGCCATAGCCTATATCTGATCCCTCGTCTGGAGCTCCATCTCGATCTCCCGCCGCCTGACGACCTTTACAACTCCACCAGTGAACCATAGCGTTGTGTAGAAACAAATTGACGGATGTCTGTCTTGCGCATGCTCAAATATCGGGTGTGACATCCCCAATTTCGCGGCCAGAAAAGACTGATTTGTTTATGCTTTGTTTTAAAATCAGAGTAATCGTTTAAAGAAAACGGTTGCGGAATTTGTTCCCAAAACAAGATATGATAACCATTTATCAAAACATTTCTCAAAGAGAATGTATTTTCATTAAATAATAAAACCTCGGGATGTCATGTTCCGATACAGACCAAAAGCATAAACAATATAAAATAGACCTTACAACAGTTATTTATAACTACTGATCTATAATCCAAAACCTCTCGTCAAGTCCACCAACTTATACTCTTGTGTCATTACCTGTAATGCAAAGAAAACTGAGTGGGTCAGGCTTGGGAGCCTCGTGAGCATATAGGGTTTTCAACCCACAATAATACAATTATTATATTCAATCATTAAACAAACAACCCAATTACCCATCCCCATTATATTCTTTACTCTTAAGGTTTTACCCTAAGAATCAACTATCATTTATTCATTCATTCCTAAGGATTGACCTAAGGAATTGGCACGAAGTCCATTGCTTCCAAGTTTATCTATTAGGTACTAAATCCATAGTTATCAGACGCTAACTCCATAGTCGTCGGGGTTTACTCAAGCAGCGCTAACTCTATAGTCACCAAGGTTCACTTAACAGTAGGCGCTAACTCCATAGTCACCAAGGTTTATACAATAGGCACGAAGTCACATTGTCACCAAGGTTTACTCGATAGGCACTAAGTCACATAGTCGCCAGGGTTTACTTAATAGGCACGAAGTCACATCGTCACCAAGGTTTACTCGATAGGCACTAAGTCACATAGTCGCCAGGGTTTACTTAATAGGCACGAAGTCGCATCGTCACCAAGGATTACTCAATAGGAACGAAGTCACATCGTCACCAAGATTTACTCGATAGGCACTAAGTCGCATAGTCGCCAGGGTTTATCTAACGGTAGGTGCTAACTCTATAGTCACCAACTATCCCATCTACCCTTGTTCTACCCAACATTTTTGTAGATATAAATACTTACACAGTTTAAATCATTTAACACTTGTATAAAACATCAATTCCATGCCCATTTCAAATAGACAAATAGTATATAACACATAGCACGTATTTCATAGCTAATACTTTATATTTATGTGTTAGAAGAAAGTAGCTATACACTCACACGTATAAACAACAATATATATACACATAGCACGTATTTTATAAAATACTTCATATTTATGTGTAAGATGAAAGTGACTATACACTCACTTGATCAGAAGATGATCAAACAGCACTACGACTTGCAGAAGTAGTATTCTTCGGTAAAACCGGGATCACTTCGCACACCGAGCTTCTCGCGGGCAGAGCTTCGGCTCGGAAACTCTTTTCTTCTCGGGATCTTCGGGCTTCGGGACTTGCTTCGGGTGTCGGGGTTGATACCGGGGCTTCGGGGGGGTTAAAATAGGGCTTAAAGGGTGTATCGGGAGTGGGAGAGAAGGGATGGAGCAACCATAGTCGGCTGGCCCTTCAAATCTATTTATAGGGAAAATTTGGCCCTTGCCACGTCGTGGGATCCTTTTTCCACGTTGTGGGCTTGGTCGTCACTGCATACGTCATCGTAAGTTGCATCTGGGGGACTCCCGGAGGTGTCAGGAGACTTGCCACGTCGTGGTCTCTGACAGTTTTGGGGTTTCGCACCCCGAACTTCAGAAATTCATAACTTTCGCATACGAACTCTGTTTTCGACGATCTTTATATTGCCGCGAATGTGAGATTATGCTCTACAACTCTCGTTTAGACTCCATCGGCTAATTTTGAATTTATTTTTAATATATTATAATTATATTACTTATATATTATTTTTAGTAGGCTGGGACAGGAAAACTCCGTTATAAACTCATAACTCCTTCGTCTGACGTCCGTTTTCGTCTGTCTTTCCGTCGTTGCACTACTATCGATGAGATCTTCAATTCTCATTTAGATCACTAAGGATAGATATCTATCAACCTTAAATTCACTATTTACATCGCGCTGGGTCGCGCTAGGTTCTGTCGGTTCTGTCGCAAAACTTCGACAAGTCATAACTTCTTCGTTATAACTCGGATTTTGGCGTTCTTTATATGCACGGAAACCTTGTGACATATACTACAACTTGGTTAAGATTAATCCTTCTGAATAATCTTCCATAAAAAAGTCATTTTTGATGCTTATCGTCTCTACCTAGCCCTGATCTACGGGCGTTACAATTATCTCCCCCTTAGGATGATTACGTCCCGGAATCATCAACGAAACAGGATTCGTATAATGACTCCATACGTTATCTCTCCATCCTAAGTAATAACCTTGATGCTCAATCCTGCATCTGCTCTTCGTACTATGTTGGACTTTCAATCATAACCTTCGAGTTACAAAATAAATCCTTTTTTAGGACTCCTTCTTCTTAGGATAAATACATTCCTTTATCCATTGTAACAGACGGATGGGTCGTGTTCTAATGATCTCTCATCGTATGATGCAACGCTTAGACTCGAATCTCTTAGAGTCAAATTCCAGAATGGAATATACCTTCCTTCATATTCTAATGTGATATAATCACATTTTTACATGCAGCATTTCTAGCTACAAGCTTCCTTAACAATGTGTGCGATGCCATCAATCGCATTGATTTCAATCTTCTGAATTAAGTCAAATGCTACATCGAACTCGGTTCTCTGAACCACGTAACAAACTCATCGTAGTCGGACTCAATTTGATATGACCACTAGGGTCAGGATATCAATCATCTTTTTAGTCATTACCGAAACAACGGTAACGACATACTTGAATAAAAACGAACTCAATTACAAGCTTCTTGGTAACCTTGTGACTTCCCATGATCCAAGCGTGAGTCATGTGCTTCCAGTAGTATAGATCTCTACTACTATTCACACCTAATCATACTCGTCCCAAGTATTGTCTCGCAGTCCCCAAGTCCTAAAATCACAAAACAATTTAACACATACTAATGTGTCCAATTAATCATAAAAATTCTCCTAGACTCTACTAGGACTTCTTCCATGCGTATCTTCTATCATCAATCATACTTCAACTCGATTGGTGATGGAAATTCTAGATTATGGGACAACTTCAAGAATTACACCAATCGTTCCATCATCCTGCCAATCGAAGGTGTACTTCAGACGTACCGTACTCCTCTAAACGTTCCGTTATTTTATCAAACATAAAGTAAAGGCAAGACACCACTCTTACGTTATCTTCTGATAGGTGTCATTCACTATCCTAAGCCTTTTCATTTCCTCCATTTACTCAATTCTATACTAGTCTTCACCATGACATCTTGTATACCCAAGCAGACGTTCAGTGTACTGAGCGAGAATTTAAGATAAGAAAGCTTTATTTACGATAAACGTATGACTCACCTAATCGCTCCGAAACGTTTACATGCTAGTTCTAATATTGTATCAAACGCTTAGAATCCTAAACACATAAGGTCTTCAGATCCGGTCGGCAACAGACCAAAGATCCGAACAAATAATAGCATATATGGAAAACATATAACATTTACCAAATAAAAGCATTTTAGGCATTTTTCCTAAAATATACTAGTGCTTGTGTCAATTTAGGTGTACTACCTAACATATTTTAGACACACTCCTCACGATCATTACCTTGCATTCTAAGTTTAAGTCTAGAAATTTCCTATAAATTCCTAGTTCGCTTAAACTAATGCTCTGATACCAACTGTGACATCTGATAGCTTCATTTTATTTACTTCTTTTTATATTTTATTTTACTACATTTCATTCGCATTTTAGTTAACTTCCATGCATATTTTCCCTTTTGTTATTTTTATGACCATTTCGGGGTACTTTCTAGTTTCTTGAACATTATTGTAGATTTTCTTGGAAACTAGCGGGGCGGCACTCTTGGGAGGCGATTGGGCTTGAAAGGAATTGAGGATTTCGTGCTTGATGGCTATGAAGGTGACTCATGGGGTAGACTTGTCAATTGCTTGAAGGCTTGGAAGAATTAATCTTTAAATTTGAAAGACGTGGGAGAATTCTTGAGTGTGCAAGATCAATATTTGGGAGTTTGCGGAAGTTTAGAGTGATGTGGATGGACAAATTGGGCTTTAATTGAAGAAATATTGAAGAAAAATGGGCTAGGAGTTGATTGGATTCGAACTGGGCCAATGGATTAGCTGTGGGGGCCCAAAACTTAAAGAAGCCCAAAATTACCCGTCAGAGCCCGCGACCCGCGTAAGATTCCCCGTGGCCCGCGTGGATTCCTGACAAGGGCAATTTCGGGATTTTGCTAAGAGCTCTATTTTAGGAAGTTTGGTGTGCCTCTTTAGCCTGATCTTGAAGGTCCGATTTTGAGACTTTCTCTCTGGAGTTTGGAGCACTTTTGGAGGCCAAGAACACTTGAAGAATATCTTCTTTTCATCTCTTGAATCTTGTCAAATGTTTGGTACAATCTTATCTAACTTTGTTCATTTGAGTTTAGCCATGCTTGGCTAAACAAATCTTGGTTGACTTTTTGTTGAATCTTTTGAACTTTTGTTGGATGTTGAAGAATCCATTAACTTGTTCTTAAATCTTTATGGAATTGTTTTGTGTTTTATCATATTATCACTACTAGTATGTTTTTATTCATGAGTTTAAATATGTTTGTGGTGATTAGTTGGCTAATTTCTTGATTAAGTAAATGATCCTCAAATTAGCAAGCAACAAATGATTTTTGTGTTGTTTTTGCTTCACACAATCATAAAAACATTTCCTCCAACATGGTGGTGAAAGCATTTGACCCCTCTTGGATTTGGTGACTTTTTGGTTCTTAATGCTAGTTGACTTTCACTAATTACATGCTATTTGGAATAAGTGACTTTGACTAAGGAAATTGTTATGAGCTTCTCTAGCCATTTCAACAATTAAGAAAAGTCTAGGTAATCTCAAGCTCCTTGGATTGCTATAGCCAAATTAAGGATTTAAATCAAAGTATTGCACCATTGGATTCTAATGATATGTTCATCAAAAGTCAAAGTGAGGAAACTTTAAGTCAACCATCTCCCCCTTATTGATTTTACATCAAACTCTTATTTTTGTTGCATTTGTCTATTTAAATCATAGTTAATTCTAGTTTGTTTCAAGTATTTCAAAACATCAAAACCCCCCATTTTATTTTTATTGTCATTTTACAAGTATTTTTACAAAGAGATTTTTCATAGAGTTATAAATTGAACCAATCTCTGTGGATTCGATCCCTTTACCACTATACACTATTTTAGTGTGTAATATTTAGGGTTATTATTTGTGTTGGCCTAGACAACCACCAAATTTTTGGCGCCTTTGCCGGGGATTGGTTTATTTTTAATCAATTTGTTTCTCTATGCCCAGATCTTAGCGTACAGGTGACTTGATTTACAATCCGGAAATCCAAAAAGAAGCAAGGCGTTTGGCGAAGGAAAAACGAGTTGAACGTGGTCAAACTTCTAACCCCCACGGGGACCCGGAGGTTGAAACCGCTTCATTAAGTGATAGAGAACCCGATTCTAGTCCCGACCCTCGCCAAGAAATTCCCGAAACACCACCCCTACAACAAAACCCACCCATTATTGAACCAATTGCAATGGCGGACGGAGGAGAAGTTCCCGAAAGAACTTTGAGGCAAATGATGGAGACCGATGTTACACAAACTCCAACCGGTATCAATTACCCGGTTTTGGAAGGAGGCTCGGAGTTGAAGTCAAGTTTAGTCCATCATCTACCAACTTTTCATGGATTGGAGAATGAAGACCCTCATAAGCATTTGAAGATGTTCCACATTATTTGCACTAGCATGAAGCCACAAGGGTCAATCGATGAACAAATCAAGCTAAGGGCATTCCCCTTTTCATTGGCCAATAGAGCAAAAGATTGGTTATTCTATCTTCCACCGAGGTCGATCAACTCATGGACCGACATGGCAAGAGCTTTCCTTGATAAATTTTATCCCGCCTCAAGAGTCTCAAGTCTTAGAAATGAGATTTGTGGAATCCGCCAAGGTCAAAATGAGACCTTCCATGATTATTGGGAGAGGTTCAACAACTTGTGCTATAGTTGCCCACAACACCAAATTCCGGAACAACTCCTCATTCAACACTTCTATGAGGGATTGTTGCCAATGGAGAGAAGACTAGTTGATGCCTCAAGTGGTGGAGATGTCTTTAGTAAAACCCCACAACAAACAAGACAACTTTTCAACACCATAGCCGCAAATTCACAACATTTTGGCCCTCGCCAAGACATGAAGAGAGACACACAACACAAAGTCAATGAAGTGGGAACATAAAATCTTGAGTCTCAAATAAAAGATCTAACCTCCGTTGTCCAAAAGCTAGCCATGGGACAAACTCCACAAGTGATGGTTTGTGGAATATGTGCAACAATGGGACATCCTACGGATATGTGTCCCATCCTTCAAGAAGATGCGGAACATGTGAAGGCCACGGGAGAGTTCCAAAACTACCACAACAAACCATCCGGTTACCAAAATGCATATAATTCGAGTTGGAAGCCAAATGCCAACATGAGCTACAACTTAAGACCATTGCCTCAAAATGCATTGGTTAGACCGTCATATCCACCACCACAACCTCAATACCAACATCAACCACCACACTATCAACCCAAACCTCACCCTCCACATCATCATCAACAACCTCCTCAATCTCAACCAAGTAGCTCTGGAATGTCTCTTGAAGACATTGTCAAATCTCTAGCCACTAGTACCCAACAATTCCAAAAAGAGACAAGGATTAGAATCTCCAACCTTGAAGCACAAATGGGAGATATAGTTACATCTATAAGCAAGTTGGAATCCCGTGGTAAACTCCCTTCTCAAACCGAAAAGAACCCAAATGTCAATGTGGTGACCTTGAGAAGTGGCAAACAAGCCGGAGAAAGTACTTCAAAGAAGAAGCCAAGGGAAGAAGAGGAAGAAATAGAGATCATTCCCATTGAAGAACCTATAGTCAAAAACGATGCACAAGTCGGAGCCCCAAAGAAGACTACCCCTTTAGTAACACCGATAGCCACTCAACCACCGTTCCCCTCCCGACTTGCAACTTCAAAGAAGAATATGGAGGAGAAAGAGATTTTGGACACCTTCCGAAAGGTGGAAGTAAACATCCCTCTACTTGATGCAATCAAGCAAATTCCGAGATATGCAAAGTTCTTGAAAGAACTTTGCACCAACAAGAGGAAGTTGAAGGGAAATGAGAAAATTTTGATGAATGAAAACGCATCCGCGGTTTTACAAAGGAAAATTCCACCCAAATGCAAAGATCCCGGGATGTTCACGGTTCCTTGCAAGATTGGAGATGTCACTTTTAGTAGTGCTATGCTTGATCTTGGTGCCTCTATCAATTTCATGCCCTATTCGGTGTATGAGTCATTGAATGTTGGACCCTTAAGTGAAACCGGTGTCATAATCTCTCTTGCGGATAAATCAAGTGTCTTTCCTAGAGGTGTTTTGGAAGATGTCCTAGTGCAAGTGAACCAATTGGTCTTCCCGGCGGATTTCTATGTGATTGATCTAGATGAGAAAGTGTCCTCCAAATCGGCTCTAATCTTGCTTGGGAGACCATTTTTGAAGATGGCTAGGATGAAGATCGATGTGTATGCGGGAAGTTTGACAATGGAGTTTGATGGTGAAACAATAAGTTTTAATATTTATGATGCCATGAGATATCCTAGTGATGTTTCATCTTTGTACTTTGTTGATGTTGTCGAGCCAATCACTCAAGAATTGTTCGAGTTATCTAACGGTGATATATTGGAGATGATCTTAAGCAAAGGATTCGATTGTGGGAAGCTAGCCGAGCAATTAAAACTTTATTCTTTGGATCTGGAAGTTGAGAAGTTGGTAAATAAAATGGAGATGAAGAAATCCACAAGATTAGATGTCAAGCAAGTTGAATTTCCCCCAACTCATACAAAATTTCCCCCATCCCTTGTTCAACCACCCGAATTGGAATTGAAGGTCTTACCTCAACACTTGAAGTATGCCTATTTGGGAAAGAATGAAACCCTTCCGGTTATCATTTCAACTCACCTAACCGAATTTGAAGAAGAACAACTCATCAAGGTGTTGAAGGAGCATAAAGAAACCATGGGATGGACGATTGCGGATATCAAGGGATTGAGCCCCTCCACTTGTATGCACAAGATCTTAATGGAGGATGAATGCAAGCCGAGACGGGACGCACAAAGAAGGTTGAATCCGCCAATGATGGAAGTGGTCAAGAAAGAGATTTTGAAGCTCCTAGATGCGGGGATGATCTATCAAATCTCGGATAGCAAGTGGGTGAGCCCGGTGCAAGTCGTTCCAAAGAATACGGGAATCACGGTGGTCGAGAATAACAAAGGTATGATGGTCCCCACCTGTGTGCAAAACGGGTGGAGAGTATGTAGTAACTACCGCAAACTCAATGCAAGCACACGAAAAGATCATTTCCCATTGCCTTTCATTGACCAAATGTCAGAAAGGTTGGCCGGGAAATCCCATTATTGTTGTCTAGACGGGTACTTCGGTTTTCACCAAATCCCGGTGGCATCGGAGGACCAAGAAAAGACAACTTTTACATGTCCATTTGGCACTTTCGCATACCGTAGAATGTCATTCGGATTGTGTAATGCCCCGGCCACTTTCCAACGTTGTATGGTTAGTATCTTTTCGGAATACGTTGAAAACATAATTGAGGTTTTTATGGACGATTTCACGGTATATGGCAACTCCTTTCAAGAGTGTTTGACCAATCTCACCAAAATTTTAAAAAGATGCATTGAAACAAATTTGGTTCTAAATTTTGAAAAATGCCATTTCATGGTAAGTCAAGGTCTCATTTTGGGTCACATTGTGTCTAAAAAAGGAATTGAGGTAGATAAGGCCAAAATTGATGTTATTCAAAGCTTACCTTACCCGACTTGTGTTCGGGAAGTTCGTTCTTTTTTGGGCCATGCAGGTTTCTATCGAAGGTTCATCAAGGATTTTTCAAAGATACCAAGACCAATGTGCCAACTCTTGCAAAAGGAGGTTGATTTCGAGTTCAACGAGGCGTGCAAAGAAGCTTTTGACAAGCTCAAAGAGTTTCTTACATCCGCCCCCATCATGCAAGCACCAAATTGGGATCTTCTCTTTGAGATCATGTGTGATGCAAGCAACTATGCGATAGGCGCCGTTTTGGGTCAAAAGAACGGGAGGGCCTCCCACGTGATCTATTATGCATCAAGGACATTAGACAATGCTCAAAGAAACTACTCTACCACGGAGAAGGAGCTATTGGCCATAGTGTTTGCTTTGGAGAAGTTTCGGCAATATCTACTTGGCACCAAAGTCATAGTGTATTCGGATCATGCGGCTCTCAAGTACTTGATGACAAAGAAAGATGCAAAGCCAAGACTCATCCGGTGGATCCTACTATTACAAGAATTTGACTTGGAAATCCGGGACAAGAGTGGATGCGAGAACCTCGTGACCGATCATCTAAGCCGGATCACTTCAAATGAAACTCCTCTCCCGTTGCGGGACGAGTTTCCGGATGAGCATCTCTTTTCCCTTACTCAATCTATTCCTTGGTATGCCGATATCGTTAACTTTTTGGTCACAAAAAGGTATCCTGACACATTCACACGTGCTCAAAAAGACAAGTTAAAAAGTGATGCAAAATATTATGTGTGGGATGAGCCTTATTTGTGGAAACATTGTCCCGATCAAATCATTAGGCGATGTGTACCCCAACAAGAGCACCAATCCATTTTGCAATTTTGTCATGAATTTGCTTGTGGGGGACACTTCGGACCTAGCCGAACCTTGAGAAAGGTTCTTGAATGTGGACTATTTTGGCCAACCATGTCACGCGACTGCTAATTGTTTTGCAAAAGTTGTGAACGGTGTCAAATGACGGGAAACATTTCGCAAAAGAACCAAATGCCCCAAAATCCAATCCTTGTTTGTGAAATTTTTGACGTATGGGGGATTGATTTCATGGGCCCGTTTCTTGTTTCGTTTGGCAACGTTTACATCTTGCTCGCGGTTGACTATGTTTCTAAGTGGGTTGAGGCCAAAGCCACAAGATCGGATGATGCCAAAACGGTTATCGAGTTTTTAAAATCTAATGTGTTTGTGAGATTTGGTGTGCCTAGGTCTTTGATTAGTGATAGAGAGATGCACTTTTGCAACAAAATGATGGAAGCTTTATTGAAAAAGTACAACGTGACCCATCGTGTCTCTACCGCCTACCACCCTCAAACGAATGGTCAAGCGGAGGTCTCGAATCGTGAAGTGAAGTCTATTCTAGAGAAAACGGTGAATCCGACAAGGAAGGATTGGAGTTTGAGACTAGACGATGCCTTATGGGCCTATCGGACCGCTTATAAGACCCCAATAGGAATGTCGCCCTTCAGATTGGGTTTTGGGAAACCATGTCATCTTCCCGTCGAATTAGAGCACCGTGCATTTTGGGCGGTCAAGCAATGCAATTTCAACATTGACGAGGTTGGAAGGCATAGGAAACTTCAACTCCAAGAGCTAAAAGAATTGAGAAACGACTCCTATGAAAACGCAAGGATTTACAAGGAGAAAACGAAGCTCTTCCACGACAAGTCCATCACCCGGAAGCATTTTGAACCAGGGCATAGGCTCTTACTATACCATTCACGATTGAAGTTATTTCCAGGCAAGCTAAGGTCAAGATGGATTGGACCTTTTGTTGTGATTAAGACCTTTGACCATGGGGCGGTGGAAATTCAAAGCGAAAAGACGGGACAAATTTTCAAAGTCAATGGGCACCGGTTGAAGCCATTCTATGAAGGTTTCAGTGCTAATGCCCTTGAAATCATCCATTTGGATGTCCCGATATGTTGAAGAAAGCTAGGAGGACGTCTCGCCAAAGACGTTAAAGAAGGGCATTTTTGGAAAGCAATGTGCTTTCACCATTTTTCAAAATTCTAATAAATCATTTTGCAAAGCGTTTTTTTTTGGGATTCAAAATAAATTTTTGAAAGGTTTCACCAATCGATCCTCATTTTACTCCAAATTTTGTCAAATTTTTGATACCGGGCCTTACGGGGATCGTTTTGGCTTAAAAATCAGTTTTTTTGGAAAAATCACACTTTTGATGTGCAGCATAGCCCGCGGCCCGAGCCCAGCCCGCGTTAAAGGTCAGAAGGTTTTCTAGCAAGTAGACGCGGCCAGCACGCGACCCGAGTCCAGCCCGTGTGGGCGGAAGCTCAAATTCAATTCAGCACCCGCGCCTGGCCCGCATTGATTTTCGAAGCATTTGGAGAATTTTTCGAGCATATCAGTTCTCGCGGCCAGCCCGCGGCCCGAGTGTAAACCGCGCAGAATTCATTCTTTTTCACTGACTAGATCTGATCGATTTTTGGGACTAGACGCGGCCAGCACGCGGCCCGCGCCCAACCCGCGTGTTGGTCGCTTGACTGTTTCCTTGGAGCTGTTGACTGCCTTGACTTTTGTTGACCAAGAGGTTTAATGAGTTGACCAACATTGACCCGGATTTGACCTTCCTTGACCAAAGGTTAAACACCTCCAACACCCTTCTTCTTCATTCTAACCTAACAAATTCCTCCATTCTTTCTCTAGAAGCTCAAGAACACTAAACCCACTTCTCACAAAAATCCATTTTCCCGGAGTTCTACCGGTCGGAATCTCACGAAACCACCGCCATTCTTCTCCATTTTTCATCCTCTACAAACCCCACCCAAATTTCGGTCCGATCTGTGGTCGGAATTCCGGGAGCCACCACCACCCACCACCACCTTCTTTCGTGTTTTCCGGCCAACTTCGGCCACCATTGGAGAATCCGAGCACGGGGTTTTGTTTCTCTCATCAAGAGCTTTCTAGTCATACCGATCTTCCCGCAAAAACTCACGAAAAATTTCCGCACGAAAAATTTCCGTCTAATTCCGGGTGCCGCCACTCCATTCGCCGGAATGTCATCTTGAAGCTAGTTTGTGGGGTTGTTTTAGCGATTAAAGCGTCAAATACGGAGCAAAATTGCAAGCTTGGGGTATGTCTTGACGAAATCTTTTTGGTGGCACTAGTTCATCCCGGGTCTAAGAAATTGGGTAATCTCATTCCTTTAACTTGATTGTTTACATCCCAATTTCCATTTGTTGTTGGTATTGTGTGCCTTTGTTGTGGCTGAAAGTTATTATTGGTAAAATTTTGTCCCGATTAAATGTCAAAGCGTGCAAAAACGGGGACAGGAGCAACTTCCTCTAAAGGAGGGTCAAAGGGAAAATCCAAGGATCCCCCGTTCCGTTTTTTTGAATCGCGAGGAACGTAAAACTTATGATTTTCTCGTTTCAAATAAGCGTCAAGTAAAGTCAACGAAATTCCTCCATAGGGAATCTTTTGCTAGTCTTGGGGTGCTCGATGGAGTCCAAGCGTTATTTAACAACATCGGGTGGCGTCAATTCCTCTATAACCGCGCCGCCACCTATGTTGAACCCACCTTGGAATTTCTTGCCACATTCAATTCCGAGGAGGAAGCCCAAACTGTCACCTTCCAAATGCTCGGTGAGAAACGATCCCTATCGCATCGGGTTGTGAACGCCCTGATGGGCACTCCAGTGGACAACCTATATTACCAATATGACCCATGGCCCGGAAACTTCAATGAGCATTACTTTTGGCAACAAATTACCAACGAGCCACAATACTCATCGTCTTCGTCAAAGGCCTCCTCCATAATCCACCCATGTTTGCGCCTAGCGCATCGAGTTCTCACATGCACCATTTTCGCCCGCTCCGAAGTGGGACAAATTTCAAAGGCGGAATTATTTTTTCTTTGGTGCATGACTCGTGAGAACGGTCCGCGGCCTGATTTTGCCTCCTTTTTCTTCACCAAGTGTTACAACCTCACAACTATGGACAAAGGAGACATTTTCATTGGGGGAATAATCACCCTCATTGCATCCCGGCCACCGCTTCAACTTCATCTCTCTACTCTTCCATTCGAGAAGGCTTCCGGCCCCTCTAGTCTTGACGGCAACACACTTCGCCGAATGCAACTCATCTGGGATTCGGTCGTCGGTCCCATGTGGATCCTTGACAACCAACCATACCTCATTCTCCCCTATGAGTATATAGGGAGTTTTGAGCCGACCGATCCCGAGCAATGGATCATTCCATCAGACTACCCTCCACCTGTAGATGATGAGGATGACCAGTTTCAGCCGGCACAGCAATTCGCCGAGCCTCAATTTCAGCAGCAGCAACAGGGGGGACACGAAGTCCCACCATATTTCCCCCCTACGTTCTTTGATCAATTTTCCACAATGTTCTCCACGGTGCAGCGCATCGATACCCAAACACAAAAGAATACGAGAGCCATCCAAGATGTGGCGAGTCGCGTTGGTCGATTGGAGCAGTCCTTCCCTCCCATTTCTCGCCAGGTCCAAGATATATGGGACTACCATTATCGCCACGGGCATTTCCAGCCGCCCGACCCACCGATTTAGGTCCTTTCTGTCCTTTCCTTAAGCATTGAGGACAATGCTTGTTCTTAAGCTTGGGGTGGGGCATTTCCCTTATCTTTTACTTTTTCATGCACTTTTAGCTAGGTTGCATAACATTATAGTATTAAGCTAATTTTCATTCATTTTTTTATTTATTTAAAATTCCAAAAATATTTTATTTTCTTCTTTTTCACCTTTTATATTTTTGCATAACATTTAGCCTAAGGCATTAGCATTCATGCATTTTTGTTGTCTGTTTATTCTCACCTCTCTTGGATACCATGGAACAAGTTCACAGTTATTGTATCATTATTGGTCCAGGATCTTGTTGCTATCTCACCCATCGAACCGGGACCATTGGCTGCAGTTTGGGATTTCATACTTGGGATCAGATGCTGGTAGCTTAAAGGGGTAAGTGATCATGGCCAGGTAGTTTCATGAAAAATTATGCATACAATACTAACAACTGTAGGATATACTATAGCAATGGATGTTCTTAGCCTTGCGGTCTGTAACGCCTGTGTTTCCGGGCTTGCCATTTTTAGCAATGTAATAGTCTAGATTAACCTCTGTAACCCGTTTTGAAATAATAAGATTGTATTATTTAAGTATTGTGTGTTTTGTGCTTAATTGCTTAATTATGTGGTTTGATTAATTAAGAATAAAAATAAGCATCAAAATTTAAGTGTAAAATAAACTTAATATCTTTGAATAATGTTGTAGTAGTTGAAACGAGGTTTCCGAATATATATAGAACGCCCAAATCTGACTTCGTATGGAGAAGTTATGATTTATCGAAGTTTCGGCTTAGCGGTGTGCAGCCCGAAATACTCGATTTGAGATCGAGCGGTTTTAGCCGAAGCAATCTAAACGAGGATCGAAGGTCTCGTTGTTGGTATCAAAGCGATAAAAATTTAGGCGAGAACGGACGTCAAACGAAGAAGTTATGAATTTATAACGAAGTTTTTCTGTCGCGGCCTATTAAAAATAAATAATAAAAATAAAGTCGAAATTAGCCGACGGAGTCTAAACTAAAGTTGTAGAGCGTAGTCTCACCTTCGCGTGGATATAAAGAACGTTGAAAACGGAGTCCGTATGCGAAAGTTATGAATTTCCGAAGTTTATTAAATATTTTGTAATTAAAATTAATCTTTTAATCCGGCATTAACCGAAGACGAGTCACCGGTCCGATCCGACGTACGCCCCGCGTACGCGAGTACGCCCCGCGTACTCCGAAGAGTGTCGACATTTCGGATGACACATGCAGTGACGATTTCGGAAGCAGTACGCGCTGCGTACTGCAGTACCCCCCGCGTACTCCGAGGCTCCAGCCTCCTATAAATAGGATCCGAAGGCAGCCGAGTCTTTTGCCAATTTCCTCTCTTCTCTCTCCCGTTTTGCATCGTTTTGCGTGCCAGAAATATCCCGAAGCCCCGGTATCATACTCAAGCCCCAAGGCAAGTCCCGAGATCCTGAAGATCCCGAGAAGTGCGGTTCCCGAGCCGAAGCTCTGCCCGCGAGAAGTTCGATTTTTGTGAAGATCTTTCAAATCTGCTGAGGATTACTACTTCTGCAAGCCGTAGTGCTGTCCGATCATCTTCTGATGAAGTGAGTGTATACTACCTTTCATAAACACGATAATAATACAAGTTTGGTTCGAGTGTATTAAGTATATTGTTGTTTATAAGTGTGAGTGTCTAGTTACCTTCTTCTAACACATAAATATTAAGTATTTTCTATAAAGTACATGCTATGTGTATAGTATATTGTTGTTTATATGTGTGAATGTGTATTCACTCTCTTCTATCTCATAGATATGATTTATTCTCTATGAGATATGTGTTATGTGTGTGTGTGCCTCATCTGTTATGTGGATTGTGTGTTGATTAAAGCATGCTATACAGGTTTTCAAAACTATGTATAAAAAAATGTATATTTTTATCTACTAATATGTTGGGTAGAACATGGGTAGATAGTTGGTGTGTAATAAACAGATGAGAGGCCTCGTTGTTGTTTGATTTAGTCATCTAGCGGAGTTTAAATGACGACAACTGGCTATTCTAGACAGTCTTGTGGAAACATTAGCAGGTTCGCCACCTGTAGGTGTTAATGAACTCGGGTGTTCATTTGCTGTACTCCATCCCCCTCATGGTTGCCTTATTTGACTTATATTGCTGAGGTACCCCCGAAGCATGTGTTTTCGCCCCGATGAAATATTCTTAGACTAGGTCCCTTGTGTTAGTTGTTTTAGGGACATAAAGTGAGAATAACGGGAATGGGTAATTGGGTTATTGTTGGTTGGTGAAAATTAAATATGATTATTTATTGTGGGTTGAAAACCCTATATGCTCACCGGGCTCCCAAGCCTGACCCACTCAGTTTTATTTGTATTACAGGAAGTGGCGCGAGGGCATGAGATGGATGAACCATCAGTTGTTTTGTTTACAAGTCTGTATATGTATATATTTGTTGAATGACTTGTAATGTTATCGTTTATGCTTATTGGTCTGTATCGGAACATGACACCCCGAGTTTTGATTATATAATGAAAAATACATTTCTTTTATGAAATGCTTTGGTAAACATTGTTTTATCATGTTTTGTTTTTGGGAACAAATTTCGCAACTCTTTCAAATCAAAAGGATTTACTCTGAAATTATTTTAAAAGCATAAATGAAATTGGTCTTTTCTGGCCGAGATTTTGGGGATGTCACACGGTCACTACCGCCGAGAGGATCACACTTGATCATGTTTGAACTGTTAGGATGAAGCATTGGTGCTTGTCACCGAGTAGAATCCATATCCGGTCTCTTTACATCACCATATCTTTTTTGCGATTTTCTTAGAATTTTAGAGAGTCTTTTAGTCCACATTTGGAAATTTTCATTATCTTTGAAAAACCCACAAGTTTGAAAAGGAGCTTACATTACATCTTTATGCTCCACACATGGTCATTTTCACACTTAGGCCATTCGGATTATATCATTACCCTTTCGGTTCCACTTACACACCTTTGGGAACCAAATTTTGAGTCAAGGGGTTTCTTGTTAAAAAAAATTTGATAGTTAATACATTACCTTCAAGTAAAAAAAAAGAAAAAAGAAAAGAAAAAAAAACAAAAAGAAGCATGCAAATTTTCAGTTGCAACTATCTTAGATAGGTGGCCGGTTCAATTACTGAACAAATTTCCCAACATCTTGGTCACCCAGCGTTTGATATTCATTTGTATAGGTCTGTTTTATTGTATATAGATCGAGTTGTTCTTTTTTCGCAAATTGGTGATGTTAGGGAGACTGTCGAGTCGGATACTATAGGAGGTTTGGGCCAACACTAAGTGAACCGATTCCTACAACGGTGCCCGAGCGATTAAACCAAGTTACACATGAGAGAAACCGACAGACGTGAGATCAGAGTGTGCACTTAAAGAAGAGCTCCACCCGAGCCCATCCAGTTGCTTTCTCCCTACTACAGATGTTCTTCATTGTATGCATGTTCCATTAAGACTACGACTGACCATCCCTCCTTATTCACCTAGAGGAGTTGTCCTGGCTGTGGTTTATGGTCCCATTGTCATCGGATGAAAAAGTTGTGAGACAGCAGCGAGATCAATTCTGACCATGTTGACTAACATCGAACAGGTTCCATGGTTCTATCCATTCTTTTTTATTTCGAGGGTAGTTCATCCGAAGTTCATTTAGTCTTGTCCTACTTGAGGACAAGTAAGGTTTAAGCTTGGGGTGATTTGATAGCTTCATTTTATTTACTTCTTTTTATAGTTTATTTTAGTACATTTCATTCGCATTTTAGTTAACTTCCATGCATATTTTCCCTTTTGTTATTTTTATGACCATTTCGGGGTACTTTCTAGTTTCTTGAACATTATTGCAGATTTTCTTGGAAACTAGTGGGGCGGCACTCTTGGGAGGTGATTGGGCTTGAAAGGAATTGGGGATTTCGTGCTTGATGGCTATGAAGGTGACTCATGGGGTAGACTTGTCAATTGCTTGAAGGCTTGGAAGAATTGAGCTTTAAATTTGAAAGACGCGGGAGAATTCTTGAGTGTGCAAGATCAATATTTGGGAGTTTGCGGAAGTTTAGAGTGATGTGGATGGACAAATTGGGCTTTAATTGAAGAAATATTGAAGAAAAATGGGCTAGGAGTTGATTGGATTCGAACTGGGCCAATGGATTAGCTGTGGGAGCCCGCAACCCGCGTAAGATTCCCCGTAGCCCGCGTGGATTCATGACAAGGGCAATTTCGGGATTTTGCTAAGAGCTCTATTTTGGGAAGTTTGGTGTGCCTCTTTAGCGTGATCTTGAAGGTCCGATTTTGAGACTTTCTCTCTGGAGTTTGGAGCACTTTTGGAGGCCAAGAACACTTGAAGAATATCTTCTTTTCATCTCTTGAATCTTGTCAAATGTTTGGTACAATCTTATCTAATTTGTTCATTTGAGTTTAGCCATGCTTGGCTAAACAAATCTTGGCTGACTTTTTGTTGAATCTTTTGAACTTTTGTTGGATGTTGAAGAATCCATTAACTTGTTCTTAAATCTTTATGGAATTGTTTTGTGTTTTATCATATTATCACTACTAGTATGTTTTTATTCATGAGTTTAAATATGTTTGTGGTGATTAGTTGGCTAATTTCTTGATTAAGTAAATGATCCTCAAATTAGCAAGCAACAAATGATTTTTGTGTTGTTTTTGCTTCACACAATCATAAAAACATTTCCTCCAACATGGTGGTGAAAGCATTTGACCCCTCTTGGATTTGGTGACTTTTTGGTTCTTAATGCTAGTTGACTTTCACTAATTACATGCTATTTGGAATTAGTGACTTTGACTAAGGAAATTGTTATGAGCTTCTCTAGCCATTTCAACAATTAAGAAAAGTCTAGGTAATCTCAAGCTCCTTGGATTGCTATAGCCAAATTAAGGATTTAAATCAAAGTATTGCACCATTGGATTCTAATGATATGTTCATCAAAAGTCAAAGTGAGGAAACTTTAAGTCAACCATCTCCCCCTTATTGATTTTACATCAAAATCTTATTTTTGTTGCATTTGTCTATTTAAATCATAGTTAATTCTAGTTTGTTTCAAGTATTTCAAAACATCAAAACCCCCCATTTTATTTTTATTGTCATTTTACAAGTATTTTTACAAAGAGATTTTTCATAGAGTTATAAATTGAACCAATCTCCATGGATTCGATCCCTTTACCACTATACACTATTTTAATGTGTAATATTTAGGGTTATTATTTGTGTTGGCCTTGACAACCACCAACATCCCCAATTTCGCGTCCAGAAAAGACCGATTTGTTTATGCTTTGTTTTAAAATCAGAGTAATCGTTTAAAGAAAACGGTTGCGGAATTTGTTCCCAAAACAAGATATGATAACCATTTATCAAAACATTTCTCAAAGAGAATGTATTTTCATTAAATAATAAAACCTTGGGATGTCATGTTCCGATACAGACCAAAAGCATAAACAATATAAAATAGACCTTACAACAGTTATTTATAACTACTGATCTATAATCCAAAACCTCTCGTCAAGTCCACCAACTTATACTCTTGTGTCATTACCTGTAATGCAAAGAAAACTGAGTGGGTCAGGCTTGGGAGCCTCGTGAGCATATAGGGTTTTCAACCCATAATAATACAATTATTATATTCAATCATTAAACAAACAACCCAATTACCCATCCCCATTATATTATTTACTCTTAAGGTTTTACCCTAAGAATCAACTATCCTTTATTCATTCATTCCTAAGGATTGACCTAAGGAATTGGCACGAAGTCCATTGCTACCAAAGTTTATCTATCAGGTACTAAATCCATAGTTATCAGACGCTAACTCCATAGTCGCCGGTTTTTACTCAAGCAGCGCTAACTCTATAGTCGCCAAGGTTCACTTAACAGTAGGCACTAACTCCATAGTCACCAAGGTTTATACAATAGGCACGAAGTCACATCGTCACCAAGGTTTACTCGATAGGCACTAAGTCACATAGTCGCCAGGGTTTACTTAATAGGCACGAAGTCACATCGTCACCAAGGTTTACTCGATAGGCACTAAGTCACATAGTCGCCAGGGTTTACTTAATAGGCATGAAGTCGCATCGTCACCAAGGATTACTCAATAGGCACGAAGTCACATCGTCACCAAGGTTTACTTGATAGGCACTAAGTCGCATAGTCGCCAGGGTTTATCTAACGGTAGGTGCTAACTCCATAGTCACCAACTATCCCATCTACCCTTGTTCTACCCAACATTTTTGTAGATATAAATACTTACACAGTTTAAATCATTTAACACTTGTATAAAACATCAATTTCATGCCTATTTCAAATAGATAAATAGTATATAACACATAGCACGTATTTCATAGCTAATACTTTATATTTATGTGTTAGAAGAAAGTAGCTATACACTCACACGTATAAACAACAATATATATACACATAGCACGTATTTTATAAAATACTTCATATTTATGTTTAAGATGAAAGTAACTATACACTCACTTGATCAGAAGATGATCAAACAGCACTACGACTTGCAGAAGTAGTATGCTTCGGTAAAACCGGGATCACTTCGCACACCGGGCTTCTCGCGGGCAGAGCTTCGGCTCAGAAACTCTTTTCTTCTCGGGATCTTCGGGCTTCGGGACTTGCTTCGGGTCTCGGGGTTGATACCGGGGCTTCGGGGGGGGGGGGGGGTTAAAATAGGGCTTAGAGGGTGTATCGGGAGTGGGAGAGAAGGGATGGAGCAACCATAGTCGGCTGGCCCTTCAAATCTATTTATAGGGCAAATTTGGCCCTTGCCACGTCGTGGGATCCTTTTTCCACGTCGTGGGCTTGGTCGTCACTGCATACGTCATCGCAAGTTGCATCTGGGGGACTCCCGGAGGTGTCAGGAGACTTGCCACGTCGTGGCACTGCTTCCCACGTCGTGGTCTCTGACAGTTTTGAGGTTTCGCGCCCCGAACTTCAGAAATTCATAACTTTCGCATACGAACTCCGTTTTCGACGTTCTTTATATCTCTGCGAAGGTGAGATTATGCTCTACAACTCTCGTTTAGACTCCATTGGCTAATTTTGAATTTATTTTTAATATATTATAATTATATTACTTATATATTATTTTTAGTAGGCTGGGACAGGAAAACTTCGTTATAAACTCATAACTCCTTCGTCTGACGTCCGTTTTCGTCTGTCTTTCCGTCGTTGCACGACTATCGATGAGATCTTCAATTCTCATTTATATCACTAAGGATAGATATCTATCAACCTTAAATTCACTATTTACGTCGCGCTGGGTCGCGCTAGGTCATGTCGGTTCTGTCGCAAAACTTCGATAGGTCATAACTTCTTCGTTATAACTCGGATTTTGGCGTTCTTTATATGCACGGAAACCTTGTGACATATACTACAACTTGGTTAAGATTAATCATTCTAAATAATCTTCCATAAAAAAAGTCATTTTAGATGCTTATCGTCTCTAAATTGACTAGCCCTGATCTACGGGCGTTACATCGGGTCATCTGAGCTTGCTCAGAAGCAGCAAACTCAGGGCAAAACATTGCTCCATGTACCAACATCTTGGTGATCTTTGTCACTGACTCATTACCTTATCTCATATCCAAGTACTCCTAAGCTAGCTTCTCCCGCTCCACCAATGGAACATGTCTCGAGCGGAACATCTCAAAGAACTGCTCCCATGATACTGCAACCCTTTGCTTTGGAGCGTATGAACTAGTAATCAGTCTCCACCATTCCTTCGCCTCGGACCTAAGAAGGTTCAGAGCACACTTGACCCTTTGGTCAGTTGGGCAAGAGCAAGTAAAGAAACATCCCTCAACATCTGACAGCGACCTCATGGCAATGATCAAATCTTGAACCCCGTCAAACACCGGGGGATTTGTATTATCGAATTCCTAGTACTGAAAAGCTCTTCTAACTCCAATCTATGTCACAGCGATGACTGCAGAAGCAGTAGCCTATGAAAGTGCAGCGTAACGGTTATCAAAGAACTCTATCATGGCGTTCTTGATAGACCTAAACAACTTTGCTATCTGCCCCCCAGACAATAAAAACAACCTCCTCATGAATTATCTCCCTAAACGGGTCCTTAGTCAATCCTGGCCCATCCTGGCCACCTGCTCCGACTCCTGACTCAAATCGCCTCGTAACCACCATACTGAAAATAAACTAGAGAAATATATCAGATAAAACATATATCATACCATAGGAACTATTCCCCCAACAAAACCATAGGGGGTTGTGATTTCCCTGTTATGTGTACAGGTCCTGTGCTTCCAGTAGTACGGGCTCATACTACCTTCCACACCTACCTATATTTTTCTCAGAAGATCATCACAAAAACCCTAACAACACTCATTGGAATACGCATACACCCTATTCTCACTTCCTATAGAAAGGTTAGACATCCCTCAACGGGTCGGCTAACTCCACATAACTCATCCATGAAACTTACACCAACCCTGCAACACTCGTGTATGCTAATCAGACATAACACCGGATCCTATAGACAGTCTAATACTTAATTCTACTCTAAGCCCACAACCAAACAAGGAACAGGAAATAAAGTTAAATCAAACATTCTCAGGCTATAAAATCTTAGTAATGCACAATTTTGATGTATACACTAAGCACTACAGTAATGATGTCAATTTTATATAAGAAAGAACCCTAGGCTATCATGCATCATATAATCAGACAATTTTATCATGCAATTTCTGAAGATCCCTAGCCTATTATTAGCAAGATGTTCTAACATATCATAATATCAAATAACAGTGTGGTAATTTGAAGTCACCGGACTGGAATGCCATACAACAGGTCAACTTAGACATTGAAATGGAGTACCCCCAGTCTGTTGACTCACACACAAAGAAGTAAAGTCTCAACCTAACACAATATGCCGACATATAACAGATAATAAACAAAATCAACATATAGATAACCATGTAGCTAGAAATCACATGCAATCCTACAGATCTACCAGTCTACATATATCAACAACTATCATATAATCATATAGGTCTATCCCATACTTAGCAAATCATAAATTAATGTATAACAGGATATCAATCCAATGGGTCGGCCTTGGTGCCTTCGACCCGTAAGTACAATGAGGAAGACTCACCTCTTAATATGAACAATAGCTTATGAGGCCCCAACTCCTAATCTCAACTCTAACCGTCACCTATCCATCTAAATGACCAATTCTCAAACACAATATGAAATACCCAAAATACACCTAGGTCAAACTTGGTCAAAATAAGGTAAAAGTCAAAATTCCACAAATTCAACCGAGTCAACCCAGCTGAGTACGCCCGACGTACACATTGGTTGACCAGGCATAAGCCTGTTGACCACGTACGCCTTGTACGCCCAACATACGTAGCTGGCTACCAACCGAACTCATTAAGAACTTAATCCTTAAGCCCTTAAGTCCATTTTCCGTATCCAAGTCCAAAATGATGTCCTTGACCATAAAGTTTCCAACTTTAGGGTCTATAGTTTCCAACTTTATGGTCTTGCATGGCCATTTGGTGCGCAACACCAAAGATCCTAACCTCTTAATCCATTAAAACAACTTAGGTCATGCATGAGAAGAAAATATTGTCCAAGATTACATTTTTACGACTCAAGAGGCTCCAAAACCACTGAAAGGACAACTCAAATGGATTAGAGTAACCACCACTCATAATATCAAGCATATGGGACCAAAATAACATAAGATCAAGCCCAAAACAAGATATAAGTATAACTTCACAAAGTTCATAACTTTATACCTCCAAGTAATGTCAAATGATGATGTGATTATGGATCTAAGGTGTTTAACTCCTCCAAGATGGTCTCTACTTCATTTTTTCATCTTCAAAGGCACAAAACACAGACACACACAAGCTAAAAAATGCTCACAAGGTAGATTAGGGTTTGCAAAAACATTTTGAGAGGATGGAGGCTGATGAAAGGAACCAGGTTTGAGAGTTAATGAAGAATAAATGGGGTCCAAACCCTAAATATTAGGCTTCGGGACTTCACCCCATATGCCCAACGTACGTGGCTCCGCCCCACTATTCCAAAACGACAATATTAGCCCCTCCCAGCCACAATTCTTACATTTTAAGGACCAAAATGTAATAATCTCAATATAAGGGTCAAAAGTGAAAGTACCTCAAAACAAGATGTTATAATGATACACATAATACACACACACACACACACACATATATATATATATATATATATATATATATATATATATATATATATATATATAGAAAATATATATTATACATATAAAAAATAAAAGAAATAGATTATATATAACCTGTGGTGGTGTAATCCGATAGAGAAGGGTGGTGGGGGCGGTTTCCGACAGTAGAACCGATTTTTCGACAATAAGCTAGAAATTATGGCAATGTACAAGAAACAAACAAGATAGACGATTTTCGTCAGTGGGGAGAAGAGAAAATGAAAAGAAAAAGAGAACAAAAAAACGGAGGAGAATGTCAGATTTCCACCTGTCCCCGGAAATGTCGGAAGTGTGGTGGTCACCGGTGATGAGCTATCTCGTCACCAGTCGCTGGATGGAAATCTCGGCAAAGTACAACAAACCAACAAAATATGCGAGTTTCGCTGGTGGGGAGAAGAGAAAACTAAAAGAAAAAGAGAAAAAAAAATGGAGGAGAAAAATTCACCTGTGTTCAGAATTGTGGTGGTCGCTGGTGATGAGCTACCTCGTCGTTAGTAGTGGAGGTGGTTAATTATGGCCTTTTTCGGTGAAAATCATTGATGATAGAGATTAATGGTCGTCGGAGTTTGTTAGAGAGAAAAGGAAACGCAAAAGACGAAAAGAATGAGGAGGTAAGGGTATGATCTGCGACGACCATTGGTAGCACCTGGTGTTCCATTGCGAAGTTGGCTTTTGGAGGGAATTGTTGGTGGTATTTTTTTTTCTTCATGTATTAGTGGCAACACATGTCGTCGGTATTGGTGTCGTAATATCGTATTCCAGCCTGTCGGGTTCCGGCCGTTGGATTAGGCACAAAATCGACGGTTAGGTGTAGTATCAGGGTTTCACGTGGATTGGGGTCGATGGTAGCGGCTGGGTGTCACCGCCAATGGTGTCGCCATTATATCTCATCCCGTTAATCTTGTAATGATTTATAGCGGTACACAATGTGTGTCGCAATCTTATGACACACAAACAATGCGTGTCATAAAATGTTTTTTTTCTAGTAGTGTTAACATGTTTCTAAATAAATATATAGTAACAAATTTAAAATAAAAACATTTCAGAATTCATATTTAATTAAAAAGAAACATAATTAAATAGTGTGTGGAGTTTAAGCAAATCAAAGTACGCCGTAAAGACAGCAAGAGTGCCTACAATTATAAGACAAAACACACACCTCAATCCTAACAGACTCGTTTTAACCTAAGAGATATCATCCGATGAAAACCATAACCAACTCCTTCTATATATTCCATCATAGATTTCATCAAATACAACAAACATCAGTCAGATATGTATCCAAATCATATTGTTTTCTTACTTTTCACTCTACTCGTATATGTCTTCCCATCTCCGGCAATCTCCAATTACTTGATTGGAGTTGGAAGCTATGACAGCACAGGTCCAGCTGCCGGAGTCAACATGATGGGGTATGCAAATCTTGATCAAAGCACCACCGGAATCCATTTCCGGCTAAGAGCACGAGCTTTCATTGTAGCTGAGAGCTCCGAAGGCCCTAGAATTGCTTTCGTCAATCTTGACGCTGGAATGGCGTCTCAACTTGTCACCATCAAAGTCCTCGAGAGGTTATCCAAAAGGTAATTAAAAAATTTTACTACTATAATTTGTAACACTTAACGGCGCCCTTAATTCTTTAATCTATCAATTTCTTCACCAAAATTAGTATTGGATTCTTTACACAATCGTAGATTTGGGAACTTGTACACTGAAGATAATGTTGCCATAAGTGGGACTCACACTCATGCTGGTCCAGGAGGTTACATGCAGTACGTAATTTACTCTGTAACTTCACTTGGCTTCATACCTCAGTCTTTTGACGCCATTGTTACCGCCATTGAAATGAGCATTGTTCAAGCTCATCAAAATCTCAAATCTGGCTCCATCTTCATCAACACAGGTGCGTTTACACATGATGAAACTTTCAAGTTTCATCAAATTACTTCCGGCTTCGAGTTATATATATCTTACACTGATATGGAAAACTTCATGACATTTTTGTAGGGGATTTGGATAATGCGGGAGTGAATCGGAGTCCAAGTGCGTATCTGTTTAACCCTCCTGATGAAAGGTCTCGATATCCACGAGATGTTGATACCCTAATGACGCTTTTGAAGTTCGTCGATGGCACAAGTCAAAAAAGCATCGGAGCTTTCAACTGGTTTGCAACTCATGGAACCTCTATGAGCAAAGACAACACACTCATTAGTGGTGACAACAAGGGTGCTGCTGCTAGGTTCTTTGAAGATTGGTTCACTTCAACAGCCACAAACTCCACCACCTTTGATGCACAAGGTAAAACCAATCATTGAATAGAGTTGTTCCTAGGGTTTTGGGTAACTGATGTGATCTTATTGAATATGGAACAGATGGTATCAATGTCTTGATGGAGAAAGCAACAGCCATTAAAGCCACCGGAGGTCAACCTTGCGGAAAGACGACGAGTCAAGGGTTTAAAGTGAGGAAGAACGCCGATGGGTCTAAATTTGTTGGAGCGTTTTGTCAGTCGAATGTAGGAGACGTGAGTCCGAATGTGTTGGGAGCTTTTTGCACCGATACTGGCTTACCTTGCGATTTCAATCACTCCTCCTGCCATGGCGACGACCAGCTTTGCATTGGCCGGGGTCCTGGGTACCCAGATGAAATAAAGAGTACGAAAATCATAGCGGAGAGACAATTTCTTAAAGCAGTTGAGCTATTCACCTCAGCTAAACAACAGTTAACCGGAAAAATCGACTACCGCCATGTTTACTTAAACTTCACAAATATCAAAGTGTCATTAGCCGGTGGCCGGAGCGGCATGACATGTCCGGCGGCGTTAGGCCCAGGCTTTGCTGCCGGAACTACTGATGGCCCTGGTGCTTTTGGGTTCCAACAAGGTGATACAAAGGTCAGGTTGCCCTCCTTAGTTTTTATGGCGACAAATATTAGGAATATTACATAGTGAAATAATAAAGACTAATTGGTGAATGCAGATTAACGAGTTCTGGAAACTTGTTAGAGATCATCTGAAAAAACCAAGCGATTATCAAGTCGATTGTCAAAAGCCGAAGCCAGTTCTTCTTTCCACCGGAGAGATGTTTTTCCCTTATGCATGGGCGGTAATCTTGATTGTTTTCCCCTCTTTCTCTTATTTAAACTAATCTAAACAAATTAAGTTGTGATTTATGTTTAATGCAGCCAGCAATTGTTCCCATTCAAATCCTGAGAATCGGGAAACTAGTCATATTATCGGTTCCTGGAGGTTCGTTCGTTCTATTTCTCAAACTATTAACGTAAAAAATTCTAAAGAATTGAAGTTAATTTTCCACGGTTTTGCAGAGTTCACAACCATGTCAGGTCGAAGACTACGTGAATCGGTGAAGCAGACACTCATAAGTAACAGCGGTGGTGAATTTGACAACGATACACATATTGTAATAGCAGGCTTGACCAACACATACTCGCAATACATAGCGACTCCCGAAGAATATAAACAACAAAGATACGAGGTAATTAAAGTGTTTAAGAGAATAGCTTCTTAGTTGGACTTTTCCTTTGACCTATAGGGTCAAACAATGTTCATGGTGTTTATATCAAGTTGGAAGTTGTTAATATTTGACCATTAACTACAGGCTGCATCAACACTATATGGTCCTCATACTCTATTGGCATACATCCAAGAATTCAACAAATTAGCAGAGTCAATTGCAAAAGGGCATAAGATTGTTAACAAAGGGCCATCTCCTCCAGATCTCTCCTCCGTCCAATTGAAGCTCCTACCAGATCCTTTCGGCGAATCACCGCCACCTGGCATAGAGTTTGGTGACATGAAAGACGATGTTTCCATACCAAAAAGTGGCTTCTTTAGTAAAGGAGACAAACCAAGTGCTGCCTTTTGGAGTCCAAACCCGAGATACGACCTATTGAGCGAAGGCACGTATGCTGTAGTTGAGATGCTTCAAGGAAAGAGGTGGGTCGCAGCCTATGATGATGATGATTTTAGCTTGATTTTCAAGTGGAATGTATATGATGATAGTAGTTATGGTTTGGCTACTCTTGAATGGGAAGTGCCTGATACAGTTAGTAATGGGGTTTATAGATTTAGGCATTTTGGTTCGTCTAAGAAAACTATCGGTTCTGCTATAGAGTACTTTACAGGCGCATCTAGTGCATTTACAGTATCGTAAATGAAGTGGTTCAAGCTATAATACTCAACAGTTTACCGAATAAATAGACATCAACGAAGGGTCGATTGTTTGGAGCATAACTCTTGCTTGATACAAGAGAATCTTGCATCACATTGTCCACAATGATAACATATGTTTTTGTGGGTTTGTGACTTTAACATAGTCAAGAGACCTAGTATGTAAAAAAGGGAGGATCCAATTGGTATGAATAGGTCCTAAATCCCATTAGTTAGATAGGTTAATGACACAATTATCTCCCTTCTTCACCTCTATACAATGTACGTTTCACGGAGAATCAAGAAAAAACACATCCAATTGGTGGTGTTTGAGTCAGTTTGTATATTGTTTTCTACCTTATCAAACTTGCACATTCACATTTTTTCATAACAAATTGGTATCAGAGCATCACGATGGAAAGAGGAGTCGATATAACATGCAAGATACATTACTAGATTCCTTTGTTCGATTACAATTAGATTGTAGTGATTGTTTGCTTATTGATTATTGATTACAGAATCAAATCTAGTTCGTTCATACGGATAAACTCAAGTAGGTTCCCTACAATATGATCTAGACTGGTTACCTTCCTATGATTGATACCGTCAACAAACGGGGGCGTGAATGCGAGATGCCAGCGGAATGATCGGCCGGACAGAGGCTCAACAGAGTATAAATATGATGCAACAAGAAGCAAACTAAACAACCAAGAACAATGTTAATTATGTGGAAACCCTTTTCAGAAAGACCTAAGGCACAATAACTTGTATTAGAAGAAACAGACAATGAACATGAGTTTATAAGGGGTAGTACTCGAGGGTGAGAAAAAGGGCATCCACAATACATTGAACTCATCAAAGTTTAATGTATTGAAATATCATCATTCGACTCTCTATGTAACTACCAAAATTCTCCACAATGCATTGAACTCTTCAAAGTTTAATCGTTCCATGTTGTTTCCTTATCCATTGATGATTATTGAATCACGTTGCTCCTAATGATACATCCAGACATCCAGTACCAATATTATAACAACCTGGATTTCTATACTTCTAATGTATGGGAATTATCAGAGTTTTATCTACAATGGGGAATTCTAAATAAATTAAAACATTTACTTTCTAGGACAAATCACGGGTTTATAATAAACATCTACATACAATCTAGAACAACAAGAAAATACGTAAATAGCACCCTACTGTCTAGTCTTGTCCTTGTGCTCCTGTCTTGTCTTCTCTTCTGGTATCATGCCTATTACTACATTTACCCGCAAAACATAAAATCTATGAAGTATCAGACACGATGTGTCTAGTGATAGTGAGTTATTCTTTTATCTTTCTTATCTTTGTTCATCTTTCTCTTTCTCATACTCTATCATCTAATCTCTTTCTTTTATATCATACAATGCTATTCTTTTTTCTTTCTCTTATTTTTCATACTTTCCAATCTAATCTCTTACTTTTAGTAGCATACACTGCTACTCTTTTCATTCATCTATCTCTTCTCTTCTACTTTTTCGCATCTCATCTATGTCTTTCTCTGTCAACTGCTTTGTTTCTCATACTCTACTCTTAGCCTCTTCTTAGACTCTGTACATACTCTAACTCTATCTCTTTTCTACTCTATCTTTTCTCTACTTTGCCTCTTTTGTGTTTTATCTCTTCTCTACATTTCTATATCTTTTCTCTATATATGCTCTAACTCTTAGCATGCCTTAACATGGTCTGCTTACTCTTCATCTCTCTCTCTCTATTCTCAACTCTAATGCGTTGACATTCTTTTCTCATCTAGACCCAACAACCACATCTCATACTCTAACCTCGGAGGGAAAGAAAATTGAACGTTTTATTTGGGGGTTAACTCCTCGGATTCAGGGAAACGTGATTGCAACAAACCCTAAAACTTTCGATAGTGCAAAACGTCTAGCTCAAAAGTTGTATGATTATGGAAACAAGAAAGGCACCAAGACTACAGATACAGAAGCCAAGAAGGAAGGAGGCAACAAGAAGAACTCGGGAAATAAAAGGAAAGGGGGGCGATCTTTGAATTCTTCTAAGAAACAGAAAACGGTAGCAGTTCACGCTGCTACTACTCCGACCATACAAACCCCAGCTGCAACCACCACAACTGCACCAACACCTGCGAAACCTTATGCAGGTTCAAACCCAAAATGCGACAAGTGTAACTATCATCACATAGATTCATGCAAGGACTTTCAATGCACAAACTAAAATAGAAAAGGGCACACTGCCCGATATTGCAGAGCACCTCCATGATAAAACAACCCTCAACCAGACAATGTCGAGGCTAGCCGTACGTGTTACGGGTGTGGGGAGGCTGGCCATTTCAAGAGGAATTGTCCAAAATCTAGCAACTAGGGTGCCAAGGGATCTGACAGGGTCCTAACATTGGAGCAGGGTGAAGCAGTTCGAGATTCGGCTGTTGTCACTGGTACGTTTCTCCTAAACAACACTTATGCATGCATTTTGTTCGATAGTGAGGCTGAGCGGAGTTTTGTGAGTCACAAATTCAAACACCTACTAAATCAACAACCCTAAAAGCTAAGTGAAGTCTTCACGGTGGAGATGGCTAATGGGAAGACTGAATCAACCAAAGACATTTACATAGGGCGCACACTAACACTAAATAACCACTTGTTTTCAATCGACTTGATGTCGGTTAATATTCGAAGTTTTGATGTGATTATCGGTATGGACTGGTTAAGCCCCCACCATGCCGATATTATGTGTCACGAGAAGGTCGTTTGCCTTCACCTACCCACCAATGAAACTCTAATCATTTACGGTGATAAACCTGGTGTAAATCTTTGTCTTATCTCGTGCATCAAGGCAAAAAGTGCTTGCACAAGAAAAATCATGCCTTTCTAGCCCACGTGGTGGACAAACAGAAAGCGGAAAAAAACATTAACGATATTCCGGATATGCGCGACTTTCCAGACGTATTCCCGAAAGATTCCCGGGGATACCTCCCGAGAGACAGGTCGAATTTCGAATCGACCTCATACCTGGAGCCACATCAATTGCCAAATCACCCTATAGGTTAGCCCCAACGGAAATGCAGGCGGTATCGAGCCAACTAAGCGAACTCCTCGACAAAGGGTTTATAAGGCCAAGCTTCCCACCTTGGGGAGCTCCGTTCTTGTTTGTCAAGAAGAAGGACGGATCTTTCAGAATGTGCATCGATTATCGAGAGTTAAACAAGCTCACTATCAAGAACCGATACCATCTCCCCCGGATTGATGATCTATTCGACCAGCTTCAAAGAGTCAGTTACTTTTCCAAAATAGATCTAAGGTCCGGATATCACCAACTACGAGTCCGAGAAGAAGATATCCCCAAAACTGCATTTCGAACCCGCTACAGACATTTTGAATTCGTGGTAATGCCCTTCGGTTTAACAAATGCACCTGCAGCATTTACGGACCTCATAAACTGAGTCTACCGACCATTCCTCGACAACTTTGTAATCGTATTCATCGTTGATATACTCGTTTATTCACGAAGTAAGGAAGAACACAATCAACATCTAAGGCAGGCCATGTAAACTCTAAGGGCGGAGAAGTTGTATGCAAAATTCTCCAAATGCGAGTTCTGGATCCGTAGGGTGGATTTCTTGGGGCACGTAGTCAGTGAAGAAGGGATACATGTGGACCTTTCTAAGATCAAGGCTATTGAGGGTTGGGAAACCCCAACGACGCCAACGGAGATCATACAATTCTTGGGCCTTGCTAATTATTATAGAAGGTTCATTCAGAATTTCTCCAAGATCTCCAAGCCCGTCACTGCTCTCACCCAAAAAGGCGTACCATTTAACTGGGATGCAAAACAAGAAGCTGCTTTCCAAACTCTGAAATAGGCCCTCTGCAGTGCTCTGGTCTTGACTCTGCCAGAGGGAATGGAAGATTTGTAGTGTATTGCGACGCTTCCAACCAGGGTTTGGGTTGTGTATTGATGCAGCATGGAAAGGTGATTGCCTATGCGTCCAGGCAACTGAAAAACCACGAGGTGAATTTTACTACGCATGACCTCGAAGTAGGAGTGGTGGTTTTGCTTTAAAAATCAGGAGGCACTATCTCTATGGGACAAAGTGCACAATTTACACAGACCACAAGAGCCTCTAGCACATTCTAAATCAAAAGGAATTAAACATGAGGCAACGAAGATGAGTTGAGCTGCTCAACAACTACAAATGTGAGATCAAGTACCATCCCGACAAGGCTAATAAAAGACGAAAGCCGCTAGAGTTCCAAGTGGTGATCATGTGCTACTAAAAGTCTCCCCTGGAAAGGGATGATACGGTTTGGAAAGCGGGGGAACTTAAATCCACGATACATCGGACCATTCGAGATTCTTGCCAACATCGGTCTGATGGCCTACAAGCTGCAGCTACCCTCGGAGCTCAGCAACGTACACCCTGTCTTTCACATGTCAAACCTTAAGAAGTGCCTATCGGATGAAACCCTCATTGTTCCACTCGATGAAATTGAGGTGAACGAGAATCTCTTGTTCGTTGAAGAACCAGTCTAAATCATGGATAGGGAATTGAAGCGTATGAAACAAAGTCGCATTCCTATTGTAAAGGTTCGATGGACACGGACCTGAGTTCACATGGGAACACGAGGATCAAATGAAGCAAAAGTACCCTCACCTCTTTTCTAGCTCTTAAGGATAACTCATGAAAGAATTTCGGGACGAAATTCCCTTTAACAGGGGGATGATGTCACAACTAGAATTTTAGAGCTAGGTTTCCTATTCATGTACAAGATAGTTCTTCGTGTAACTATGAAACACTCTGTTAAATGTGAATCAAACTCCAATATCACACAAGTTTATTCATCCAGAAATTGTGTTCTAGTCAAAACTCCCTCGTGTAAGCCCATAATCTAACCCAATAAGCCATGATCACTCAACTTTAGGCCTTAACCCAAGCCTCCTCGGTCTAAACCTTCTAATGGACCTAGACCTTCATATTGAGCCCTTCTTGGGCCAAAAGCCCTAGTTAACCTTATTATGAGCCGAGAACCCATATTTGGGTCGAAAATTCTTAATTAACATAGTTTTGGGCCGTAAGACCCTTATTGGGCCGTAGAGTATTATCTCAAAGCTTAATGGGCCCTAATGGATCAAAAACCTTTATTGGGCTCTCTCACCTAAACCAAAAATCCTTATTGGGCTTAATTCACTCCTTTGGGCCTAGTATTGGACCGAAAACCATACTTGGGCCGATCTAAGCCCAAAAATTCGAGCAAACCGCAAACCTTATTGGGCTTTTGGAGTTCTCGGTTACACTTCAATCCAAGCCCAAATTTTCTTTCTTTCTCCCCTCTCCAAATCCGATCGGCTTTAATAAAAGAAAAACGAAAAACACAAAAGAGATGGAAGAGTTTGACTTTGGTAGTGCCACCTCAATAATATTCACCATATAACAAGGTGATTGTTTACCATACTTCTATGCAATCTTGTTTAATCCAACATACTTCAAGACTAGTTATCTCTCCTCTCTTACCCCCCCCCCCCAATCGGCCGAACCATCACCACCTCTCTCCATTTCTCACATCCAAAGCTACTTTCTTATCTCATTTTCTCTCAAACTCAAGGAACTCTCCCACTTTTCTTCATAAAAAATCTTGGGTTTTGTGTGGGTTTTCTCAAAGGTTCTCTTTAAGAAGTGCACTCTTGGTAAGTTCTTGTTAAGCCCTATAGTTTTATTCCATGTTTACACTAAAAATCTTCCTCAAACCACTCTATTTTCGTGTATATGCTTCTTAGAACCACCTTGACTCGAAAATCTCTTCAAGGGAGCAAGTCAAGGCCGAAAACCTCCATCATCTTCCTTCTCAAACCGAAAAAAGCCCCAAGGTGAGCTTCATACCTCTTATTTTCGTGATTTACTATCTTTTGGGTGCCACCGAAACCGCACTCCCTCTACCGCCACATAAGCGTCATGTCATTTTTTACCACACAAGTGTGGTTTCTTGCCACACCAAGGGAGTGGTGCCACACTTTTATTTTCTTTTTTTTTTTTTTTTTGCTTTTTTAACTATTTTAATTAAAACTTCTTTTTTAATAAAAAAAATAATTTTTCATTGCTTGAAAATTAAAAAAATATATTACATTGAAAATTCAAAAAACATTACATTGTATTACACAAATAAATAAATAAAAACACACATGGCATTAAAATAATCCTAAAAACTTAAAAAACACAAATAAAATAACTAAAGCAAACTACATAAAGTCGTTATCCGAGATTGGTATTTTTTTTTTTAAAGTTAAGAGAGAAAGGTTTGTATTGTGTGAGAAAAAACATTGAAGTGTTTGTATATATATAGGAAAGAAAGACAAAAAGGAAAAAAAATTAAAATTTATTGCAAAGACCGTTCAACGGTCAAAAACTTCAACAACCAATCACGATTCGTGGTAGTCTCTAGTCGTAGTGCAGCCTAAACCGCACTCTAGGGGCGGTGTACGCGACTGAGGTGACACAAACCGCGGCCCCAAACTGCGGCCACACCCTCCGGCCTAAGACCACAATTTCTCATGACACAGAAAATACATGATTTTTTGGAAATCACTCTCTATACATTTTTTTCAAACAAGATAAAACACGGATACACATGCTATAATACAAGATTTGAAACAAAACTCACAAACTATTTTTACAAAAAATATCGGATTTTATGGAGTTTTCAAACCAATATAAAGTTTTCATATAAACATGCTTATGAACTCACCAACATTTTATATGTTGACGTTTTTGAAAATAACTTGTATTCTCATGAACTCATTAAGCACGTTGGCAGCTTTTGGGAATTTGTTGTATTTTGTTTTTCATCATACACTTGATATTTTTAGGATGTAATTTTATCAACAAACACAATGATGTAAACTATGTATATTGTTATATTTTATGCATGGTGATGATGATATCTATGTTTCATTTATACACACTTGGTATGATATTACAAGATGAAGTCATTTGCCTCTGGACGTTTCCGTCGTTCCAGTTCGGGGGTGTGAGAGAATCGGTCCCGAAAAATGACCGAGACCAATCCTATCTAAAATGGAACCGAACCAAAATAAATATTGATCCGAAAAAAACATAACCGACCCAAGACCATCTAGGACTAGTTTGAAAAAAGTACAAACAAACCATTTCAAGACCTGTGGAGACCGGTCCAACACCGGCCTGAGACCAGTCACAAAAAAGTCAAGAATAAAAAGTTTATATACGTATAATTTTTGTGTTAATTACACATTTTTTAATCATAGATTACCTAACTTCTTGCCTTCTCTTTTTTAATCAAAATTTAGTGTATCATTTTATTAAGTATTAATGTATCAATTTATGTTAATAACACATTTGTTAACAGGAAACCCAAAACCGAAACTGAACCAAAAAAACCCTAAAACAAACTGAAAGAGATGCATACAAAAAAGATCAAAAAAGATCGAGACCAATCCCAAAAAGACCAGACCAAAAAAGACCATGCAACAAAAAAAAGATTTGACCGGTCTAAAAAGATCAGACCATTCTGACACTACGAGACCAGTCAAGATGAACCACCAATGTACATCTCTAGGGAGGAGGACAAGGTCTCAAGCTTGAAACAAAGTTCCAACAATTTTATTCCAAAGGACATGATAAAGCTAAGGGTAATTTAAATTTAACCAGTGGCGGAGCCAGATGGGGCGTTGGGGGTACTACAGTACCCCCAAAAGAATTGTTTTATGTATACAAAAAAAAATTATTTGTAAACATGTTATATGTTATTGTACCCCCAGCTAAAGAGATTATATCATGTTGTTTAATGCCCCGAATATGATAACTACATAGAATATTTAATGATAATGTTTGTACCCCATGTAAAAATTTCTAAATCCGCCACTAAATCTAACTAAGGAAATCACATCCAATATATATGTTTAAAGACTCATGTAGACCGATTGTCATTATTTAAAAATTTCAAGAGTCAAGCACACATAAATAACATTCAACTAAAACATATCAAACAAAGTCCCCAATTCATGAAAGAAAGGGTTCTTTGTAGCAACGGACTTTGATCATTTCTTCATCCAAATCACACACCTTAAGCTCTTCCCTTCAAGAAGCAAGTCAAAAGCCTTGTTGATGTCTTCAAACTCAACTTCATGTGTCACAAATAAGTCAAGTTGTAGTTCCTAGAATGATCAAGAAATTCATTAGTTTCTTATAAAATAAAAATAATAAAGAGAAGGATTCTACATTTTAACTTACGTTATCCATGTAGCGTTTTATGAGAACAGGGATATCAGATTTCGGTTTTAAACCTCCAAAAAGTGAACCCGTTAGAGACTTTCCACCCTCAAGTAACCCAAATGAACTTAAAGTCAACATTGACTCCGGTTGGTCAACTCCAAGCATAACTGTTTTCCCCCATCCCTAAAGATTACATTCATTGTTAAAAATAGATTCAATTAGTGGCTAAAAATGTAATTTCATGTCTCAAATAAAAAAATATAGAAAACAATTAGACCTTTCTAGAAGCAGCATAAGCTTCATGCACAAGAGAAGTCAAACCAACACACTCAAAGCAATAATCTGCACCTCCATCAGTCATCTCAGTTATCACCTGCTTCAACAAACATTTTTTATTTTTCATTTAAGAATTTAAGATATTAATTTTAAAATGAAGCATAATGTATTAAATTAATTACTTGGCTGACAGTTTTGTCCCCAATGTTACGTGGGTTCACAAAATCAGTAACTCCAAATTTCTTTCCTGTTAATAAAAAAAGAAATGATTAATGTTAAAAATGAGAAATTTTGATATTTATTTAAAGAATTATATTAAAATACCGATTTCAAACTTGTCTTGGTTCACATCAACACCAATGATTCTCTTAGCTCCACAAAGCCTTGCTCCCTCAGCAACCTGTAAAAAGATAATTCCCATTTTACCCTCATCAATATATATGTCATATTAAAAAAGAGAAATTTACACAGAAAAAAAAAAACATCATATTTAAGGGTAATTATGTGGTTCAAACTTTAACCATTATTAAACAATAAAAGTTTCACACATTTTTCCTGATTAACCATTTTGGCCTGTTATATCATGTCAACATTGTGAAATAAGAAAATATTCAGCACCCTTTCTTGATGTAATTATATTGTTTTTTTTACACTTTATAAAGTTCTGTGTGTATATAGTGTTTATTATGTTCAATTACAAAAAATTTATTAAAGTCTTTATATGTAAGGCCAAAAAGTTGAATCTTTATATAAGTTGATAGGAATCAATCATACAGCTAGCCCAATTGCACCCAGTCCAAATATAGCAACTGTAGTTCCAATTTCCACTTTTGCAGCTTTCCATGCAGCACCTACCCCTGAAATTAAATAATTTATTTTCATAAACTCAAGTCCTCAAATGCATAATCTTCATTTTATCACCAATCTATATCATAAACATATGAAAAGAACATAAAAACTAACAAAATTTACCTGTTGATACTCCACAACTCAAGAGGCAGGCTCTGTTTGCTGGGATTGCTGGATCAACTTTGATTACACGAGCCATCTCCACCACTGTGTACTCAGTAAAACTCGATACATGCAGGAAATGGTATAAAGTTTCTCCATTGATGTCTGTGAATCTGCTTGTTTCATCTCTACCCACCCATGGAGTACAGTGGAAAGGATATTTTGAACAGAGGTTGCTTTTTTTGGACAAACAATCTGCACATTCACCACAATCTGGCAGAAACATTGGGATCACAGTGTCTCCTTCAACAACTTCATGTACACCTTCACCGATACTCTCTACAACTCTTTTAATGGAGAAAATTTGAATGAATTTATTTAATTAGGATGACAATTCAACAGATTTAACATGAACAGTTTACTAATTTTGATGGATTCTTACCCAATTGCTTCATGACCGAGTATTCTGGGGAAAATTGCAGGAGGACGCTTTAGGAGAAAACAACAATCGTTAATTAACTTCAACAAAAACACTAATTTTGATCTCAAACAACTATCTACCTCCAATTTCCAGTAGTTAATATCACTATGGCAAAGCGAAGTGCATATGATTTTGATTCGAACTTCGCGAGGTTTTGGTGCAGCCACTATCACTTCCTCGATCACCAGCGGTTCTCGTGGTTTCCTAGCAATCGCAGCTGCCAAAAACACAATCCTCCATTGATTCTTCAAAGAAATCAAAAATTACGACAGGTGTTGCCTTCATTCATTAGGTAATTGTTTATTTTCTCAGGAAAACATGCAGTTTCAAAATTTCCAACAGCTTTTTTTTATCGATGTAAGTTAATGGAATTAGAGTGCTGAAGCATGAGTAGAAGAACTTACCTCGGCACCTGATAGGCTTTCCGGCAGTGTTGCTAGAGCTTTTTCCGTCCATGGTTTCAGGCAGCGTTGCTACGAGAGCTTCTGTCTGTCATTGGTATTTATAGTTGCTTTGGGCCTAGTGTGTTCGTAGTCTCCACACGGCGGGAAATGGTGGGAGAGACCGAAGGGATTCTTTTTTTAATTTACGAATATGTTACGTCTTGGACATTTAATTGGTAACTTTTAGTTGATTTATAAAATATCTTTAAATCATAGTATTTGTTTTATTGATTTATTAATGAAATCTGATCTGATGTGATATGATATAATGTTACATTTAATATTTTTTTTTAATATTTTTATAACTTTATTTAATGCTAGTATAGTTCTCTTGTTAAATAACTTACCTCTTTTTTAATGCATTCCATGAACCCTACATGTGAAACTTCCATTTAGAGGTGAGCATCAAATTGGGGTGGGATGTATTTAATTTTGGGGTGTACATGGCAATGCTAAAATCTAAATTTGTGCAAATGCCACTCGGATGAATTGTTCAAAATTCAAGATATTTAATTAAATTGAAGAAATCATTTTGGATAATTGGATCTTACATGAGTGTTAAAACAAATTTGAATAGATAAAAATAATAATAAATAAATAATAAAATAACATATAGTATGAATTACATACTTGTATAAGAGGAGTCTGATCTTGAATATGACAAATAAGAGGATAAAGGGTTGTGTTCTTATAGTTGGTCCATTGATTTTGAAAGAAAAATCCGAAAATAAAAAATGAACCTTTAAATATAAATTTTTTCATATAAGTAAAAAATCATTGATAAATAAATAAATTTTATGAAATTAATCACAACAAAAATTATCACTAATTTATTCTAGTTAATCACTAATTTGTAGCTAATACTAATGTACGTAAAAAAATTAGGCACCTTAAACGACACAGTCCCTATGCGGTCGTACACCTCACACATACCCAAGGACAATCCTAACGCCCATTGTGAGGAACAAGGAGAAGTGTCCTTAAGTTTGGTCCAACTAAGGGCTTGTTTGATACGTAATTGATTGGGTCCATCAACACTTTTGGCTAACTCGGTGTCGTCGGTCTTTTTGATAAATGGCTAATTTCATCTGACCCGGTAAGCATTTACTGACCTCGATCCTTACTTGAAATGTGGTTGGCCTAATAATTGATCCCTAAATGAATGTTCTGTCTTAGAAAAAAAAAAGGAACATATCCTCTCTTTAACGTTCCCTCTCAACAACTCTTCCTCCTTTCCTTCTTCCGCACAGAGTAGCTCTTCTCGCCGGCCATAGAGCCTTCAAGCAGATCACTGCCGCTAGCCTCTACCTATTGCCACTGCCGACCTCCGCCTATCATTCATGTACTTTACTTCTCCCATATTTTTTTGTCTGAAATAAGTTGAAACAATATTCAATTTCATTGTTTTTTCTGATAAAAAATGATGTTCTATGTTTCTATGTTGGTACTTCTATGAAAATCTCCAAAAACTGATGTATGTATGTTTCTATGTTGGTACATCTCGAGAATTATGCATGTACGTTGGTATAGATCATCAACCTTTTGTAATCTTGAAGAATGCAATATACGAGTATTATGTTGGTGCTCGTAGGTGATCTTGATTATTTTCTCTGAAGTTGTCGATTGGGTTGTTACTCATAGTTTAGAACAACGAAAAAGTATCGACCATGTTTATGTAGGAATTCAATCACTTTGTAAATCAATAAATTTGTAATAAGGACTTTTGTAATTTAATGAATATTTTCAATTTAGCAAAAAAAAACCTCATATATCAATATATTTAATAAAGTTAAAATGGTCATTTTAAGCCTTTAGCACAATCAATCTAGAGATGTTACAAAGTTCTGTGGGACTCCGAACCTGTGGTATCCGGTCCCAAATGGGGGATATTTGTTAAAACAATCGGGGGCAGAGGCAGGGACGTGGGTGGACAGTCGCATCCCGAACCCCATAGGGCTCGTTAAAATTTCTTACCGAATCTATATATATATATATATATATATATATATATATATATATATATATATATATATATATATATATAATTGAATATCGTTCGACGGTTGACTGGTGTTAGTATAACGTTTTTGAGCTTCCAAGCTTCAACAAAATCATATTTTTAAGTTGTTAGCAAGGTTGTAAAAATCGTCCGACGGTCGACTAGTGTTAAGGTATTAATCGGTCCTGGTGAGATTAATCGGGGACCATAGATTATTAATATAATATTATAATTAATCAAATATTAATATATCTTAAGAAAAACAAGTACTTCAAAACTATAAAATGAGAAAATTTGTAATTTGAAAATTTGAAGATACTAAAACATGAATATTTCGGTATAATATTTAAAATTTTGAAAATTTGAAAATTTTGAATTAAAAAAAATGATTTTTTGAATTTTTTTGACTTTTGTTTTACCTTTTTAGACTTTTTTGACTTTTGTTAACCGATTAATCTCGGCAAGACCGATTAATCCCACCAAACCCGATTAATTCTGATCCTCGACGATTGGAGAATGTCACGATTAATCGCTGATTAATCCCAATTTTTGCAACCATGGTTGTTAGTATAACGTTTTTTTATATTTGATAACATTTTTGTTTTTAGCATTTTAAATTATGTTATAAATAATTATTTTTAACTTAAAAAATAGTTTATATAAGCCTAAAAACAACTGCTTTTAGCCTAATAAAAAAATATTCCAAAATCAGTCGGGGCAGGGGCAAGGGTAATCCATTAATTCGAAGGTGGGGACATGGATAGGGAGGCTGGAAATTTCAAGAGGGGGGGGGGGGGGGGGGGGGGGCAAGGGAATGGGTAAATTTTGGGGGCGGGAAGGGGGTGCAACCCATGTCCCGTTTGCCCCTCTTGACATCCTTAATGAGATACGTAACGAAACAACATTGTTTCGACCATAGAGAAAAATGCATTCTAATTCAATCAACAATTATCAAACTAAACTTTAAACAAAGTTTTAGACTGCAAAGTGTAGTAGAAAAATCTTGAATAACAAGTTTTTTTGAGATAATGTTAAGGAAGTCTCCAAAGTCGGTTTATTAGGACTAGCCAAAAGTCATTTTAAATTAAAACCACCAAAGTTAGTTTTAAGAATGGTTTTGAGCTTAAGAAACCGACGAAGATAACTTTGAGACAACACCGTGCCGATTTAAATTTATGCTTAAATTTATAAATTTAAGCCACCAATTATAATGACTTATAAAGGTAAACATATTTTTGTTTTTGTACATATTTAGTCATTTATATTTTTTTTGTACACATATGACCATTGAAATTGTTTAAACCGTTATCAAAACATCATTACGACCGACTATAGTAGATGTAGCTGGTTTATGGCGTCTTTGATAGCTTCGATGAGACTCCGGTTAACTTCTCCAACAAACAATGCTTTTTACGACGATCTTCTATGATAATATTCTCTTTTTTATTTTTTTTTCTCTAATTTATGAAACAAATTAATACACTCTTTTGTCTTTCTTCTATTTTCTCTCTCTTTTCTTTTCTCTCTCCTTGAAACAAAGATGGACACTCTATTTCTCTTTTTCATCTCTTCTTTCTCTTTCTTCTTTTCAGTTTCTAAGGTTTTCAGATTTTGGTTTAGCCAATTTCTAGATCGAGTTCGAGCTCAACGTTTAGTCGATTTCGATTTCTAGGGTTTTCCAATTTCGAGTTCTAGGGTTTTATAGGGTGTTGGATCTTGAAACTGAAGCACTATTTGAATCTCAAGAACACAATTTCAAGCTCATTAATCATAAGCAGATAACTCCATCTGCAACTAAACTTGAAGTTCGTTCATTAGAAACCATAAATCCCAATGTTTGATTTCTTGTATGAACTCAATTTTAGATTCTAGTTCATGTGTGTGTGTGTATTTTCGGATTCAAGTTAATGTATGCTTTTTACTCATCTTGTTCACTAGAAAATTTGCTAACTTTTTATTGTTCAATAAGTTTTGGGTTTGGAAATGGAAAAGAAATTTGGGCTCACAAATCGAAACGAAATCTACCATATTGTTCTTGTTTAAACTTTTTGCAGGTTTTTTTCATTTTTGTTCATCATATATTTATTGACCAGATGTCTTATTTGAGTTTCATATGATATGCTCAAATTTTATTACATGAATGTAAGGCAGATTATTCATCCCCCAAAACAAAAACCTCATTGTTTTGTGTTACAACTTGACGGTAAAAAAAATTTGGTCGGATTCTTGCCGAAGAAGACAATCGGAGTCGCACCAGAGTTGCAAAGAATGTCGGAAATCAGCTAAACTCACCCCAACCGATCATAAGGACATTTTGTGAATAGTCTAAAAAGTTCATTGGACAATTTCATACAAAAAAACCTTAATGAATAAATGTGTACAAAAGATAAACTATGTTACCCTTATAAGTCATTTTCCAACTAACTAATTGGCCAAACTATTGGGTAATCATTTGTAACTTCCATAGACTACTAATTTTGGGAATTAGTGGTAGCTTTAAGCATTTTACAATACGCTAATCATAAATATGGGTCTATCCCACTTGTTAGAGGCTTTGTCTCTTAGATTGGAGGTCTCGGTGTAGCGCTCGAGTTGCCAGGTATGAATTTGTCGACTTATTCTTTTATTAATCAAGTTAAGGTGGTGGAGGGTTGGTGAGTATGTTGGGCGTACAAAAGGTATGCACGGCATACTCAATGCATGCACACCATCGGGGGGATCCCCGACGTACGTTGGGCATAAACCCTAATTTTTAGGGTTTGCACCCTATTTAAGAACCTTAAGTCACCAAGTCCCTTACCTTTTCAGCCTCCATTGCCCTTGTAGTGCAAATATCGAACCGTAAGCCACCTTGAGTGCATTTGTGAGCTTTCTTGAGAGTTTGTGGTATTCTTTAGTGATCTTGAAGGAGATGGAAGCTTGGGAAGAACCAAGGACGTGGGAAGAGCTTGTAGATCCAGAAGTTTGTCACCATTTTTGACCCATTGAAGGTATAAAGTTTAAACCTTGATAATTGGAAGCTTAAATCTAGGTTTAGGATAGAAATGCTATCTTTTGGTCCCATAGTTTTGATTCTTTGAGCATAAGCAATTTCATACCATATAAGTTGTCCTTTTGGACTCTTGGAGATGCCTTGAGTCATAAAAATCGGATCTTGATGGTTAAGCCACAACCATGCAAGTGTTAAGAACCATCAAAGTGTACTTATGGACTTGATTCATGAGTTGAGCCCTATCCTTGCATGCAAAAGCATAAAGTTTGCAACTTTATGGCTTAAGAAGTTATTAAGGGCCTGGATCTAAGTTTTAGTTGTTAGGTCTTAATGGGTTAAGATATGGAAGTAAGCTTGGGTTGGCAGACCAGTACGCCATGTGTACTCCTGTGTACGTTGCGTGTACTGGGTCAACACCTTGACTCCTGGTCAACACCTGCGTACGCTGGGTGTACAAGCCAAGTACGTTGCGCGTATGCAGTACAGTGGGCCTAGAAGATTTTGGGCTCATTTGGGTTTTGGGCTTGGGACTTGAGTAAGTTAGGCCTCGATCCCACCTGATTGAAGTTTTGGGCCTAAGGCCATGTTTGGGGTTCTTGGGCCATATGGGCCTTAGAGGCCCTATAGTGGGCTTGGTGGATGCCTTTTTGGATTTTTATGGATTTGGGCCTTGGAGGAAAGAAGGCCCAATTAGGCAAAAGTAAAGGATCCCTTTTTGCCCTAAGTCAAGAATTAGGGTTTTGGACTTTCGAATTAGAATGTGACCTAATTTCTAATTAGGTTTTTATGCTTGTGTGATAGGGAGAGGAGTTCACGAGTCATCCGCTAAGTACGATTTGATACCTACAGCCTGAGGTGTGTAACGCCCACAAATCCGGGCTAGTCAATTTAGAGGCAATAGGGGTCGAAAGAGACTTTTCGACAAAAGATTATCTAGAATAAATAATCTTAACCAAGTTGTAGAGTATGTCACAAGGTTTCCGTACATATAAAGAACGCCGAAATCCGAGTTATAACGAAGAAGTTATGACCCGTCGAAGTTTCGCGACGGAACCGGCACAACACCGGAAAGCGTAAATAGTGAATTTACGATAGAGCGAGATTTAGCCCTAGCAATCTAAACGAAAGTCGTAGAATATGTTAAACTAAGAACATCGATAAAAAGAACGCCCAAATCTGACTTCGTATGAAGAAGTTATGATTTTTCGAAGTTTCGGATTAGCAGTGTACAACCCGAAATTCGAATAGTAGATCGAGTGATTTTTAGCCGACACGAACTAAACGAGAATCGAAGGTCTCGTTAAAAGTAGCGTAATGAGAAAAAGATGGGCGAAAACGGATGTCGGATGAAGAAGTTATGAGGATTTAACGGACCAATCCTATCTCGGCCCGTTAATAATATAAAATTTAAAATCGAGCCAAAATTAGCCAATGGATTCTAAACGAAAGTTGTAGAGTACGTTCCCACCTTCGCATGGATATAAAGAACGTCTAAAACGGAGCTCGTACGCGAAAGTTACGAATTTTTAAAGATTGTACTCGATTTTGCGAGATCTGATACGAAGTCGCTGACGTGGCGCTTTCCCAGCCGTCCGATGATGATCGCTGAAGTCGCCTCGGATGAGTGACGCGTTGCCCCTCGCTACGCCCAGTGTTCGGTCTCGTACGCGCCGCATTCGCTTAGCCATTCTCGGTCCAGAAGAAGCCACGTCACACCACCGAGCCTTCGCCACCTGGTCATCTTATCCGAAGTTACGCACCGCGTAACCTTCTGAACCCCCCGCGTAGTGCGAGGGCAGCCGGTTTTCACACCAAAATCTTCTTCTCTCTCTAAAATACTTTCTCTCTCTAGCTCCCCAACCACCCCTAAGCCCTAGACAAAATCCCTAGCTCCCGAGGGAAGCCCCGAGGCTCCCGGAGTCCCGAGAAAAGGGAGTTTTCGGTTTCGAAACGCTGCTCCAATTAAGTTCCGGTTTTCGATAAAATTCGCTGTAAGTGTGCTACGCTTACGCAATTTTTAATATAGCTTTCAAATAATTATAGGAATGTTATTAGGTCCTTAAAATAATTATTTAGGCTATTATTATGAGTTATATTGAGCGTTATTAACGCTTAATAATAGTCAGACTAAGTAATTTGTCGCGGTTATCATCAGACTAAACCCTAGTGGTATTGGTACTAGGTTTTATCGAAGGAATATCGTTTTGAGAGTATCGAAGCGCTGTCCGAGTGCTGAGTCACCACCTACTCAAGTGAGTGCATAGTCCCTTTCATCTTACACATAGATATGAAGTATTTTATATAAACTACGTGCTATGTGTGCATATTATTTGAATACTTGTTGTCTATGTTGGATGAACGTTTTATACATGTTTTAAAGGATTTAAACTGTATACGTATTTTATATATACGAATATGTTGGGTATGAGATGGGTAGATGAATGATGAGAGATAGAAGATGACGTGAGTATACATTGGCAGCTATAGACTTAGTGCCTATGGGACAAACACCGGTAGCTATGGACTTAGTACCTGTTAGATGTTGGTGGCTATGGATTTAGTACTTATTAGGAATTGGTAGCTATGGACTTAGTACCTATTAGTTAGACGCTGGTAGCTATGGATTTAGTACCTGTTAGGAATTGGTAGCTATGGACTTAGTACCTATTGAACACTGGTAGCTATGGATTTAGTACCCGATGATTAAGATATAGCAGCTATGGAATTAGTGCTCTACGAACGAACATCGGCAGCTATGGATTTAGTGCCAGTCCTATAACCCTGGAAGTAAGGGACTTCGGTATAAACGAATGCAGGATAGATGACTCTTAGGTTAAATCCTTAAGAGTAAAGAAGATAACGGGGATGGGTAACTGGGTTAATTGTTTGATGATTGAACATAACAATTATATTATTGTGGGTTGAAAACCCTATGTACTCACCAGGTTTCCCAACCTGACCCACTCAGTTTATGTATATCACAGGTGACGAAGTGAAGTAACATTACACTGAGAGATTTAAATAGATGTAGATCACTAGTGTAAATCATTGTAAGTTCTGTTTATGCTTATGTTTCGGTATTAACGATGACATCCCAAACGTATTAAAATGAAATAAATACGTTTCTTCGAAAATGTTTTAATAACGTATTTACCATGTTTTTCTGGGAACAAATTCCGCAACCTTTTTATAAAATGAAGTACTCTGATTTTTATAAAGCATAAACAAAATCGGTCTTTTCTGGCCGTGATTTTGGGGATGTCACAAGGTGAGTCTTCCTTTGCAATATCCGTGGGTCGAAAGCACCAAGGCCGAACCACTAGTTTATATTGTAGTGTGATGATTGTCTTTGTGACAATTGTCAGTTATGCCTGTATTTTCCTGATAACTCTATGATTTCTTTTATGATGTTATGTGGTAGTAGCAGGGGGTGAAATAGACCCGATATTCGATTGAAATAGACCGAAGGGGATTACAAGCACCCACATATGCTTGATAGTATCCAGTTGAAATAGACCGAAGGGGTAAACAAGCACCCAAATATGCTTGGTAGTATCCGATTAAAATAGACCAAGGGGTAGGTGAGCACCCAGATATGCTTGGCAGTATATTTGTTTGGTATGTGGTATTTTGGGGGAACTCACTAAGCTTTGTGCTTACAGTTTTCAGTTTATGTTTCAGGTACTTCCAGTTCGAAGGAGAAGAGCCCGAACTGATCGCACTGCATCACTCTATGATTTTCCACACTTAGTGATTTTGGGAATTGTACTTTGATAACATGTTACAATATTACTCTTTCGACTGTTTTCATATCAGTTTCTTATAAATCGAATGAATTTAAAAACAAAATTTTATCTGTATTTTTTGGATGTTACACTCAGATTCTAATCCGAGCATCGGTGAAATCTACTAACTTTGAGATACTAACCTCTAACCAGTTGTTATATATATATATATATATATATATATATATATATATATATATATATATCCCTATTCTAATAAAAGAATAGGTTTAATCTCATATTGACAAGTGTCATGCAATTAGAACCCCTCATTAATGTTATATATCATTTATCATGCCATTTGTCAACCTATTAATTATTCATTTCAAATTTCAAATTTTAAATTTCTCACTCTAACTTTATTAAATTAATAATTGATTCTTCATTTTAAATTTCAAATTTTAAAATTTCTTCCTTTAATTATATTAAATTAATAACATTAGATTAAAAAATATAATAAAATTAATATAAATTATAAAATGATATAACTCCACGTATTTATTTAAATCAACGATTATAATTTTATATAACTAAAAAAATATATCTTAAATAATAATTGATTTAAAATAATTGATTAATAATTTTGATTTTTTAATACGAAAGTTTAATTAATTTTATAACTATGGTTATCACGGGTTATAAACTAGTATATATATATATATATATATATATATATATATATATATATATATATATATATATATATATATATATATATATATATATATATATATAGTAGTTTGATTTGTTTAAATCAACAAAATTAATCAAATCACATACATATGGTGCTTTATGAAAATAACTTTTAAGTTTATGTGATAAATCTGGATGTAGAAACTTGTGATAGAAAATATGATCATGTCTATCGATATCCACACAAGCACACTATGTTGGATGTTAGTCCTTTGATCACCAAGTAAGGTCACATTTTCTTTCTTTTGTGCTTGACAACATTTGACCAAAAGCCTAAAGACGGGAAGGCGGTGTCAACTAGGAAGTAAATAAAGGGGGAGACACAATTAAGGTTTCTTATAAAGCTACATTAATCCCTAGAAAGTATTCTTTATATACTTGGTTGCCATAAATGGACTTTTAATCTCTCAAGTCATTAAAACTAGATAGAAACCTCATGCCTAAATGAATCATTTTTTTATTAATTTAGTCTCTTTTAAACGTTTTAAAATTCATAAATAAACTCTTTTATTTATTTAATAGATAAACTCTTTTGCTTGTCAATTTTGTTTGTATAAAGAATAACAAATAAACCTTTTAAAAATTATTTTGATTAGCTATTATTTTTTTCGTATTTTATTACTACTGAACTCACTTAAGATGTTCACAACCTAACATTTCCACAAGCAATAACCAATTATGTAGGCTTTTAGTGACTCTAGCAACTTCGGTAAGTCATCGGTCATCTTCTCCGGCCAACATCAATTTTCCAGTGAGTATATGGTCTTCTTCTCTAGCCAATGTCAATTTTTTGGCGAGTCTCCAATCATGGATTCCAAAAAAAATAAATCAAAAAACTGTTCCTCATCTTTACTTTTCCAGTTTCAAAATTCAACCCCAAAATTTAAATAAGAAATGTTATGAGTGTTTTCCTCTCCTTTATAATCGTAAAACATCAAGAAAACAATTCTTTTGGTGATTTATCTACAAAATACCCATGGTTCAAATTTCATGCTCCGACTAGGGACACAATTATCATTATCATCAAGAAGGGTATGATCGAGACTTGATTCTTCGAAGTTTTTGGTTAATAGGTATTTGGGTTCGAGGTTTGATTCAACGAGGATGTTAAAGGCTGTTTGGAGATGAGTTCTTGGGGCGAGGAATTGATAAAGTAATTTATCGGATCATATGTTTTGTTGTTGTAGGATTGTTCCGAAGAATAAAGTTTTTGACTTACTTCCAATTCAAATCTCAAGGATTTTTTTTTGTCGTTTTGTAGATAGATCTTACTTGGTTCTTAACCCAGGTCTTAAACAAACCTGAAACCCATCTTCGTTGAATTTATTTTTTGTCTTGTTCTCAACCTAGATCTTAAACAACCCTTGAACCGACTTTATGTCTTAAAGAGTTCAAACTCATTCATCTTCTTCTATTTGTATGTCTTGAATGAGTTTTTTAAATCAATGAACTTCTTTTTGTCTTAAATAAGTTTTCTACACCAATGTTTTGTAATTGATAAAGGTTTCCAGAACACGAAAATTTGATTAAGGTTTCATGAACACAAAAGATATGGGTTTCAAATTGATGAATCTTTTAAATTAGATTCACTCAAGGGAGAAGACGATCGGAAATGAAAAGTCAACGGAGACTCGTCGAAAATTAAAGGGTCGCCAGAAACTGATAATATTGGCTATTATTAGTGAAAATGGTATGTTATTGTAAGACCGTAAAAATTAAAGCAATTTTTTGCATTTTATAAAAACATAATTCGTTTAGTATTCATAAAAACATCATTGTTTGAAACTCAAATCCATAGCATATAAAAAAATCCCAAGATCTCATAACATAAAAATCCCGTGTGTGTACTGATCAGGCCGGCGCATTCCCGCGATCCTCACTAGTACCTGAAACAAATAACACCAAACACTGTAAGCACAAGGCTTAGTGAGTTCCCCAAAATATCATATATAACACATATTAGCCACTCGAGGCTATAACTCTTTGGGTCCGTGCACCCAACTCTATGAACCCTCAGGCTCTATCTCTGTGAACCTTCCGGTTCTAACTCTGTAGCATGCGCAACATAAATCACATAGAATAATGCAGTGCAACACATAGCATACAACACTGTATCACATAACTCTAATTACCTACTCAAGGTAAAGTATAGTGAGAAGACTCACCTCGCGTATCTCGGTAACTCGTAAATCCCTGAAATCACTAGTGCTCGATCACCCGAGCTATAGTCCTCCTATAACACAAATACATCCCTAATTAACACTTTCCAAACTAGGGTTGACTAACTCTATCAAGTCAACATCGGTCAACTCTGGTCAACGGTCAACGGTCAACCCAACTCGCCGAGTCTGGCGTGGACTCGCCGAGTCCCTTCGGGGACCCGATTCCTCTGAATCCCCTTCCGACTCACCGAGTCACTCACCCAACTCGGTTCCTCAACCCCTGGTTCGAAAACACGGAACCACTCGCTCCAACTCGTCGAGTCTGCCAATGGACTCGACGAGTGCATTCCATGCACAACCCCAAACGACCTTCTGAGGTCAGATCTGTTCCACTAACTCATAGATCCAGTCTTTCCAAGCTTATTTATCACGTGAAGTCTATGTCTTGGCGCTCATATCACACCTATTGACTCATAAATGGTGTTTTAACCTCAAACATAATGATCCCAAACCAAAACCTCCATAGACTCATATAAAGCTTGGACAAAGAGGCACTCTGGAACTCCATGGGTCCAGATCCAGAACCTCACTCGCTTAAGGGACCATGGGAGCACTAGATCTTGTCACAAAAGGGCTCAATAAGCCCTAAATCAACATGAACATCACCTCAACAGTAAATGGTTCGAAAATAGTACCTCAAACGTGATGTTCTGGACCTCAGATCTTCAGGAAGTTAAGCCTCCTGCTTCCTCTTGGTTATAGCTTCCTTTCCCTTGCTAGACAACACCACCAAGGTCAACAATGGCTCCTTCTCTCACTCCAAACGCTCAAGCTCACTAGGGTTTCGCTCTGGGGGCTGGTGAGCACAAATGACGGCCATAAGGCCCTTTAAATAGGCCCCAAACCCGAGAAATTAGGGTTTCATTAAACAGCGCGGACTCGCCGAGTCCACCAATGCGACTCGTCGAGTCCGGTCATTAATCCGGGTGAGAAATCGCGTCTCTACTCGGCGAGTCTACGCACTAACTCGCCGAGTCCTCTCACAAAACTCGAAATAAAAATGAATAAATATAATACCTGAAATTCCGGATGTTACAGTTATGAACATCTTACATAAGTTTAATGGTAAATCGTAATAACAAAATAAGAAAGTGACTGAATATGTGCAATAATTATCATAGTTTGCTACCTTATAAAGTCATTATCCCAATTATTCATTATATGTCTTTTTCCATTGTATGTAACCTCATAAATTCATATGTAATTAACAATTTGGTTAAAAATACTTGTTTCTTACATATATATATATATATATATATATATATATATATATATATATATATATATATATATATATATATAATCAACTCCCACTTTTGCAAAAAGACATAACAATTAACTATACAAACAGTGGAAATCATCTAATAATACATCACTCCTCCTAACCATACATAAATGTTTGAGAAATTAAATAGATTCCTATTTTTTGTTTCTACTATCCTGCTACCTATTTTTGATGGTGACAAGTGTCATTAAATTTAATTTAAATTTGATTGAGATTTTAATTTTGTATACTTGTCATCATCTTAAATAGATAGGAAGAAAAATAAGAATAAAAGGTAGGGGGATATTTAATTTCTCTGAATGTTTATATCTAAAAAACGCAGGCCTCGTTTGATACACATCTTTCCAGGTCCAAACAGATCTTTCTAGCTAAATGGACCGGAAAAACTATTTGATTTGTACAAAAAAAGGTCTTTCCCGGTAATATATGTCTTTCCCAGAAACCCCAAAATCATATCTTTCTGGCTGAATGAGCTGGAAAGACAGTTATGCACCAAACCCCGTCTCTTTCTTTCTTTCTTAGATTATTAATTTTTTTAAATAACTTTTTTAAATTTATTTTGTATTGAGTTATTACTTTTTTTCATCATTCAGCAAAGTTAATCAGATGTACAATCAAACAGCATGGTTTCTTTTCTAGTCAGAAAACTTTCCCAGACAGCACTTTACCAGACAGCAATTTCCCAGACAAAAACTATCATACGGGACCTTAATGTTAAATGACTTGTTGTCTTAACGTCCTTTTTTTTTGGCATCAATTGAGCATGCGGCATAAATCAAATCATTCATATATTAGTTCAATTAGTTTTCTCGACATGTAAATATAAATCAGATCATCAGACCTAATTAAGGAGCATGTCAATATCATCTATATGTGGCCATATTCTTATATGTATTAGATTAATTAAGGATTCTTGATGTATCACACTCCAACAAGTAGATGAAAAAATATCGTTTTAATTATATATGTTCATCATAGGCTTCACATTATATATTATATATGATAGTAGCCTTTATAACCGCCTTATTCATGATATCGTTTAAATACTTCAAAACATAATGATTCACTCTTTAAAAAACTAGCATGTAGTTCTTGTAAAGGATATATAGACACAATCATTTTTTAAGGTATACCTAACAATGCTGATCCATGAAGTGCTATCTTGAAATTGAGTCAATCCAATATTCACCACTAGTGAATGCGGCCCTTAACAAAAAAAATCATATTTATCAACAATAAATCTTATGAATGTTGATATTAGTCTTACTTAACAGTTATTCACATATCATGAATGATTATGGATGTTTAGAATAACCAACTATTATCCATGAATTAAACCTGTGAACACAAAACATAGTATAACACCCCCTCACTTAGGCTAATTTTTATTAACCATTTCAATTATAAAAGTTTAATATGCAAGATATTTTAGTTGTGGAGGTTAGATCTCAAGAGTTATACAACAATGTTTAAATAAGCAAGGTCACAGTCAATACAAGACAAGGCATATGTAAGGCATCTATGTTTACATATCAAAATATTCTAAATGTCCCAACTTCCTCTAATGATGTAAATTGTAACATACATATTTTAGGGTATTTTTATTTATTAAACGTCAATAAATAGATTGTCATAATAATTTAGTTGAAGTTTATAAATAAAATCAATACTATAAGCTCAAGTTGAGAAATAAGGGTTAAATGTCTAAACATTTGATGTCGTGTTTTACTTTGGTCATGTTCATATTACATAAAAATTTGTTATGACGTGTCTTGTCAAAAAAAATGACACGGTTGCCCGATTTGACACCTTTAAATTGAGGTACGAGTTATTGTTGCTAACAAAATAACACTAGTTAAAGAAAATAGAACCATCATATAATCATGATTTTTACACTAGAGCATGTTTATTTATAGAAAAGTTTTATTATATAATATAAAAAAATCGCATACATTATGTCATCGTGCACCAAAAAAAGTACAAAATTGATCTCTTGTTTGATAATCCTTTACGTGACAAATTAGTCTCGGATACACTTTGCCTCAAAGATTATAGAAAGAAGAGATAGAATAACAATACTATTTTTAAGGGCCTTCCAGAGTCTATCTATAGCCTTCTAGATTGTACAAATTAATAGTCACATATTCATAGACAGTTGAAACTCGGATAGTATGATCCCTTACCGTTTTGAATAGGAGTTTGTTTGCTTATGTCTATGACTTGATAAACATAAATTTTCATTTATATTGTTTAGATAATTTGTCGAGCATAAAGAACTTGAAACTATTTTACAAAACACAGTAGACCAATAAAAAAACAGGATATGTTCAAAGAAGTTCAATTTTTCCAGACATATGATTTTCGAACAAGTTCAATCTTTTCGAAGATACAAATTTCATGATTTTAGAAAAAAAAACATATAATAATTTACTTCTTTTTATCCAAAACGATTTCGAGAAATAAATTTTTTCATAGATTTTCGAAGATACAATACACATGTTATGAATATGATCTTCAGAAAAATAACACACATTGATTTTTGAGAAAATATTTTCGAAGATATAAAATGTAATATGATAAGGAAATGGCCTTAAAAATAGGGGAGCATATTGAAAAAAAAAACATTCTTGAAAACCCTTATATGACCCTTACTAATACTTTCTAAAATAATATTACAATTTTGAAAATCCTTATTTTAATAAATCATGACCATAAATGTTTTTGATGTGACATAGAGTTTTTCTTTTTGTCTTTATAAGATCATTAATTGTGAAATAGATATTGAGTAGTGATAAAGATATTAGGGAATAAATGGAAACAATGATATAACCACATCAATAATTTAAGAAGAATTGACTTTGATTAATAGCGATAAGATATTTTGCAATACATGTTAACAATGATTTTGAAATATGTTAATAATAGATTTAGTTAAAAAATCAATAACAATATATATATATATATATATATATATATATATATATATATATATATATATATATATATATATATAGTTTTTGATTTATACGATATGAAGAAATTTTAGATTTTGACAGCATGACATGATTGTTTTCAAGCGATCAGAAAAGGGCAAACATTGTTTGAGCTAAAAGTTTACGGGTGTCTTTCCAACTCATGTCAAATTTAAAAGATTGTTGTAAATAGTCATTTATTCGGATGTAGATAATGTATTCAGTTAAAAAAGAAACATCATATAAATCAACAACAATATATATATATATATATATATATATATATATATATATATATATATATATATATATATATATATATATATATATATATATATATAGAAACCAAAAAATGTTAGGAACTCTAGGATCCACATTTTTTAACATATCATGAAGGGTATATTTGCTCATTCAAAAATATTTAATTTTTTTAAAATTTGATCAATGATAAAGAAACATTAAGGGTATTTTGGTCAATATTCCTATAAGATACTAATAAATATCATGGGTCTAATTTTCTCATTAAACATAAACTCAAAGCTCCACCACTAATTTTCTTTCTCATATACTTCCTTCCTTAAACATGACTACAGTTGGCTATCACCCGTCAATGTCGGTAACTAACCCCACCATCACCTCCTCATTTCTTATCGATGTGCCTTCCTTCTCCCATTATATTGGTGGTTTACCTCTATCTATTTCTATCTAAATTGTGTGAAAACCACAAGAGATCTATTCAGATCTGGTCCACCATTGCCACCACAAACCACAAAAGTACTGTAACACCCCAAATTTCAAGGCTAAAAATTTCGTTTTTAAATAAATTATAACATAAAAACCATCGATATAAAACCATTCATAAGGTCATTTCATGTCACAACCAATGTCTTAATAATCCAAAACATGTCACCATAAAAACCATTTTGTCAAAAGTGAAATAAATCAGAGTACATTCCCAAGAGACTCCATGCGCTACTACACCGCCGACTCCTTCTCCTTAGACGAACTGGAACCTGAAACCAAAACTGAAACTGTAAGCACAAAGCTTAGTGAGTTCCCCTATCATACCCATAGCATAAAATCATCGGTATCTTTCAACCGGTAACCGAGAGCTACCCTCCTCTTCGGTATCTTTCAACCAGTAACCGGGAACTATTCTCCCCTTCAATATCTTTCAAACGGTAATTGGGAGCTACTATCCCCTTCGGTATCTTTCAACCGGTATCCGGGAACTAACCTCTTCTTCGGTATCTTTCAACCGGTATCTGGGGACAATTTCACCCCTATCCCTATCACATATTACAGGTCATAGACATATTGGTTTCATAATAACATACATAAGCATACTGAGTCACATAATGACATATCATAATCATACTACTATACATGCATGGGTTTTATCCACCCCTTCGGTATCTTTCAACCGGTAATCGTTATCGGTATCTTTCAACCGGTAACCAGGGCTAGTGTGCCCTACTACTACTTAACACGTTCTCATCACAAATATAGCAACCAAACAATTATCACATAGATAACCATCTCAACCATAATCACCTACTGGTGGGACGACATTGGTGCCTTAGACCCACCCCTACTGGAAGGTAACTCACCTCGTAAGGCTGACTGCTGAAAAGCTGATCGACAGATGTCTGACTGCTGCTCCGGTGATCCTCCAGCTATAATTCCCATAAAACACTTAGTCAGACACTGATAACTGTTCTTAGGGTAAAATGACTATTTTATCCTTAACAAGTCAAAGTCAACTTCCAGTTGACCTGACTCGCCGAGTTGGGCCTCCAACTCGTCGAGTTTAGCAATTCCTCGACGAGTTCTCCTTCTAAAAAAACCTCGAATGAACCTTCATCCGACTCGTCGAGTTGTATGAAAAACTCGTCGAGTTCATCCTCATTCTACAAACAAGTCCTATCCTTGACTCGCCGAGTTGTATGAACAACTCGTCGAGTTCATCTTCAATAGTTGGGAGATTGCCTTGGACTCGACGAGTCTGACTTGCCGAGTCTACTCATGCACTCGTCGAGTCCTATGAACTCCAGGTCTATGGCTAAGTCCAATGCGTTGGGTCACTCCCTCGGACCCTTCTAAGGCTATTCTAACACCCACTGGGTTCCTTTGAACCCTAACAGAAAAAGGGAAGTCAAGCCTCGGACTTGCCGAGTCCCAAGAACAACTCGTCGAGTCGAAGTTGTCCAAGTATCATTTCTCGATTTCTGATGTACAACACTTGTCCAAATGATAGATCTAGGCTCCTAAGATCGATCTAGCACGTAATGTTATGAACTTTACGTGCATGCATGGGATTATGAGCTAAAAAGACCCTAAAAGAAGCTCTTGAGTTGCATGATGCTTTCCATAGGTGCAAAGGCAGTCCATTTCCACCTTCTAACCCTTTAATGAGCCTAGATCTGAAACCTTAACCCCCACCATGCTTGCAATCTTGGTTGGTCACCAAGAATGGCTTATAAAATCCCTAAATCTCCCCAAAAAGGGATCTAATACAAGAAGGAGCAAGGTGTCGACTTTATACCTTCCAAGAACTGTAGATGATGCACAAGTTTGACTCCTCTGGCCAATCTCTTGGTTCCTCAAGCTTCTCCTTCCTTCTTGCCACCACAAACCACCAAAAATCACTAAAAAGGTCTTAGATCTTCACCAAGGACGATTAGGGTTTGATGTGAGGGGGTTCTTAGAGCATAAGGGACGAGGGAGGCTGAATAAGATGTTTAAATAGGGTGCAAACCCTTGGATTAGGGCTTTGTCCAGCCACGACTCGACGAGTCCGCCACTTAACCCCCGGGACCAAGTCGCTACTACTCGACGAGTTGGGCCATCAACCCGCCGAGTCTTAGTCCAAAGTATGAAAAATACTTGAATGAAATGCATACCAGGAACCGGGTGCTACAAATATCCCCCACTTATTTTAGACTTCGTCCTCGAAGTCTGCAGCTTGATCCTGGAAAAGCTCCGGATAGTGCTCCCTCATCTCGTCCACCGGCTCCCACGTCCACTCCAAGCCCTTTTGGTGCTGCCATTGCACCTTCACCAACTTAACCTTCTTGTTCCTCAGGTCCTTTGAATTTCGGTCGAGGATCGCCACAAGCCGCTCAATGTAGTTCAGGCTGTCATCAACCTGAATATCCTCTAGGGGCACTACCACTGAGTCGTCCACCATACACTTCCGCGGCTGGGATACGTGGAAAGTGTTGTGGATCTGACTGAGTTCGACTGGCAAATCCAGCCGATATACCACCCTGCACACCCGGGCTATAACCCTGAAGGGTCCAATTTACCTAGGGCCCAGCTTGCCCCGCTTCCTGAATCGAATGACGCCTTTCCAAGGCGACACCTTCAGGAGAACCATATCCCCGACCCGGAATTCCAGGTCTGAACAGTGCTTGTCGGCATAGCTTTTCTGCCGACTCTGTGCTGTCTAGAGCCTGTTCCTGACCTGCTGTCTGGAGCCTGCCCCTGACCTGCTGGATCCTCTCTGTCATCTTGAGCACCACTTCAGTGCTCCCCATGACCCTCTGGCCAACCTCACCCCAACATATTGGGGTCCTACACATCCTCCCATATAACATCTCAAAGGAAGGACGATCGATACTTGCGTGGTAGCTTTTGTTGTAGGAGAATTCAGCCAATGGGACGTAATTATCCCAGCTATAAATCCCTAATCTGCTTGTGTATCAATTAGATCCGTTTGATGGTGCGGCATCCCAATCAAACGGATGATGTCAGATCAAATAGAAGAGAAGAAGAAGAAGAAGAAGAATCTCCAATGTATTGAATAGATTGGAATGATGCTCCTTTACATGAGATTCACACACACACACATAAGCTCCTCTATTTTCTTTTGTTCATCAACCATAAACCATATTTTTGACCCAACAATCTCCCCCTTGGTTTATAACTTTATTTTCTTAATGACCCAACAAGCTCCCCCTAAAAAGTAGCTGACTTTTCTTGTTAATCTTCAGTTGGAGATTGGCTTCAGCGTTTATCTTCGATGACATCACAGCTTCAAGATGAACTTGATGAATCTTCAATAAATGACTTCATCTTGAGCAGTTGGCCATTTTTTCAGAATTTGACATGTAAAGCACATTGGGTGAGGATGCTTCTTGTAGAGATTCTTGAAAATTGGTGCTTTCAGCTTGAGAATCTTCAGAGAGAGATAATCTTCTGGATCACTTCAGCAGGTTTAAGATAGCAGCAGACTGATTGAGGAGGCTTCAATGCAATCTGTCACATAATCTTCAATTTCAGCTTCACCTTGCTTCTGGGGTTGAAAGATTGAATGTCGAAAGAATAATCTTCATTTCTTGCTCCTTCGAATGAGAATTCTTCGATGATCACGGATGAAGCCTTGGCTCTGAAATCTTCGACACAAACTCCATGAGTTTCATCTTCACCTGAATTCACTTTTCAAGACAAAACAAAACTAAAAGAAAACTTAACACACAATATTTTTGGATTTATATTTTCTGAAAAATAAAATAGAAACAAAAAAAATTGAATTTTTGATTTTCTGATTTTTTAATTCTCCCCCTAAATTTGTGCATAGAGGAAAACTATGAACAAGTTTAACAAAATAAAAATATTTGGGATCAAAGTTGTGAGACAACCTGAACTTGTTTATCAGAACCTTCACCTTCATGAATAGATCTGGTCAATTGCCGGTATTGTGGTCCACTTAAACACGAAGGATATCGATAAACTTTTCTAAATAATCCATTTAGCTGACGACGACCACGGGTATTGTTGTCCACTTAAATTAAGCAGCGAGATCTACAAACAACCTCTAAATGGTTCGATTTTAGTTGCACTAGAACGTGTTCCCCACTTCCCGATATACCCTGGTTATCAAGAACTTCCAAAGAACTCCTTACTTTAGGTGAGTAAACAATTATTAAGGAGGAAGTCAGATTTAGAAATGGGTGCATATGTTGTGTCCCAGGTCGGATATATTTCAATCGCGCAGAGGGTACAACATATGGCTAACTAGGATAGAGGGATTGAGAGGTAGAATGTTGCATATGCTGTGTCCCAGGTCAGATCTTCCGATCACGCAAAGGGGACATCATATGACTAACAGATAGAGATAGTTTCATAGATTAGAAGGTGTGTAGAAATAGAGTTGCATATGTTGCAATCCAGGTCGGATCTTCTGATCATGCAGAGGAAGCAACATATGACTGATAGATAGAAAGCAAGAAAATAATTTCCTATAGACCTACTTTATCAGAATCCCCAGTCGCTCTATCAGAACCAGAATTAAGGACATAAGTCCGTACATTAAGGAAAAGTTAAGCCACAGTTCTAGATGCGTATTAATTTAGTGTATCCTGTAGGTTCCCGTGTTTATCTCACTGCTCAATCTACCCGAGCTTCGTATGGTCAGTCCAAACAATGCTATTTAAATCCACACTGTCAAATCCTTCGTTCCTACCAACACATTAAACACAGAGTCTAGACAATTTAGATTCAGTCCTTTACACATGTTTTAGACTGCCCGTTATCACATTCATGATATCACTTCCCAAACAATACTAACAAAAGCTATTAGAAAATGAAAAATTGTCTTTAAAATGAATCAGTGTAAGATAAAGTCAGGAGTATAAAGAAGAAAACGCAAACCATAATTCACCGATTGAATTTGCATCCAGAAGGTCTGAGAACAGCACGCATAATCTCAGAACATATCCGAAAATTCTTTACGTCATTAGGCACTAACCCCATTTGTGATCTCTTCCTTTCCTCCTTTCCCGCAAAGGATACATACTCTCAAACAATGTTCTGAGTGTTTTACAGTTGAGAGATGACTCCATATCATGTGCCTGGAACAGCCACTACCAACAAACTGAAGTCTGATGATATGCCTCCATAGCTGCTTCGACACAGAGCGGGATCAGTTGGTCTTTAGAACCCAGTCCATTTTGAAACTGGGTTAACCTTTGTCATCAACGCACGATACTCTCTCCCATAACTTATCCTGCTTATCACAAACAGAAGATGTAGAAATATTAGAATCATTAATTGATTTGGGAGATTGAACCTTTGGTACCCATTTGTAGTCGGGTTTAACCCATTTCATGTTGGATCGGATGGGTGCCTCAACACTTTCTTTTGATCTTGATGTCGGCCGTTGAGATGACTTTGACCTAATCGGTCTTTGTTTCACTGGAGCATCTCTTGGATTGGGCTTCTTGACCGGTATTTCCTTCTTGCCCTTGGGATTCGGATTCTTGGCCTTCTGCGCGTTCCAGTCACCATGGTTTGAATGTGACCTTGAGGGGTTTCTTTTGAAGTATCTCCCTCTTGGCGCGTTCTGCCAGCCTTGTGCGTAGTAGGGAACGTATGCGCGATTTGGACAGTTTCGGGCAATATGTCCAGGTGTTCCACAGTGAAAACATGTCTTTTTCTTCACTGTGAAGTTGTTTCTTCCTGCCCCTGGTGGTGTATCCATGTCTTGTCTCTTATTGATCCCACCAACAAACTTGCAATAAGCACTCTGTTGCGCTGGAATTGGAGGCCTATATTTCTCAATGACAGGTTTGTTAGGAGTAACATAATTCGAACCAACATATTCTGATTTCAACGAGTCATTGGTTTGTTCAGTAGTATTCTCCTTGTTCTCATCTTCTTCTACTTTACCTACACATGAAGTAGAAACATTAGTATTTTCAACCTGAATACCTCTTGACACAAATCCAGCTGGTTTGCCATATTGAAGATGTGCCTCCCTGGCAATTTCTTCTTGTGTCATAGGGATGGATGAGTAGTTATGATTAAAAGGTGGAGGAACACTATCATACCCTAGACCCTTGTTTTGATTATCTTTAAATTTTAATTGGGTTTCAAATAAGGACTCGACTGTCTGACTTGACGCAGTATAATTTTTGAAACTAAAATCTGTTTTTCCACACTTAATTTTCAAAGTGTCAAGTTCTTCAGTTACATCAGCAAGTTGTCTCTTAATATAATCATAATTTTCACACTTGTTTTTATACTCTTCCTGAAGTTTCCTAAAGTCTTTGGTTTTTGCTTCTAATTCAGCCTTCAGGGGTTTATGTCGTTTCCTAAATTGATATCCTTCGTATTTTAGGTCCTCGACTTCCCTTTTTAGCAAATAATTATGTTCATGGAGAATTTTAATCTTATCTTCACAAGATGGAGTACATGAAACTTCATTGACCGGGATGTTTGCAGAACTCATTGTTTCTCCACATTTCAAAGCATCAAGCTCTTCAATTACATCAGTAATACTAAGACGATTGAGATCTTTTGTCTTCTTGACGACAACTACGTTCATATCCCACGATTTCGGAAGTGAATTCAATAGCTTTTTGTTTATCTCAGATTTGATCAAGAAGATCCCAGCTATATGCATCTCAGTAGTGAGTGTGGTAAATCGCTGCAGCTGAGCCTCCATGGTTTCTCCGAGAATGTAGTTGAACATGTTGAAATTATGTCTTAACATATCCTAACGATTCTTTTTCATGTCTTCAATTCCCTTGTTGACCTCAAAAGCCATTAAAAGCACAACTCGAAGCTAAAATAAAACTTAAACGTCAAATTTAAAAATGCCCTTTTTCTCAAAAGTCAACCTTAAAAGTCAAATTTAAAAAGTCAAACTTGAAAAAATCAAACTTAAAAGTCAAACCGAAAAGCTAAATTTGAAATTTTAAAAGTCAAACGAGAAAGTCAAAGTTTAAAATCAAAGGTCAAACCTGAAAGTCAAAGTCAAAATTTTAAATAAAAAGTCAAAAATAATTTTTATTTTAATTATTATTATTATTATTATTATTTATTTTATTTTATTTTATTTTAATTTTGGATGAAAAAGGAATTTAAAATTAAAAGAAATTGAGTTTTGGGGTTAAAAGTGACAAATTTGCGAAACTGGGTTCGAAAATGAGAGTTTTTCAATTAAAAACGGAAGGAAAGTAACATGTGGCAAGGTAGACCAAGTGGTGAGGCGCTGAGTGAAAGATGCAGGACACCCAGGTTCGATCCCCGGCCTGTATTTCTCAACGACAGGTTTGTTAGGAGTAACATAATTCGAACCCAGGTTCGTACACTCCTTTTCTGTTCATCACTCTACTCCTCAACCCTAACACCTATATATATACATGAAAAACATGAGCTTGGTGAACATGGGCCGTGAATGGGTTTACGGTCGTAAACCTGTTTACGGTCGTAAACACGTATACGGCCGTAAACACCAAGTTGTTTACAGTCCAAGACACAAAAATACATTTTCCTAGAAAAGTAAAGTATAAACCATATTTTTGACCCAACACCAGCTACCACCGAAGTCTAGCACACATGCCTGCAACATATCCTCCAGAGTCTGGATGGTTCGCTCGCTCTGACCATCCGTCTGCGGATGAAAAGCGGTGCTAAAGTAAAGGCGAGTACCCAACTCGTCGTGGAATTTCTTCCAGAACCTGGAAGTAAACTGCACGTCCCTGTTTGAAATCATTGACACTGGCACCCCGTGCCGTTCCACCACCTCTCGAATGTAGATGTCGGCCAGCTTCTCGGCCGATATACTCTCCTGGATCGGTATAAAATGGGCGCTCTTGGTCAACCGATCCACAATGACCCATATGGAATTCACTCCCCATGCGGTCCTGGGATGTTTCGTGATGAAGTCCATGGTGATATCTTCCCATTTCCACATGGGAATATCCAACGGATGCATCTTGTCGTGTAGCCTCTGATGTTCGGCCTTGACCTTCCTGCAAGTCAAGCACCGCTCCACATACCATGCTACATCCCGCTTCATGCAGGGCCACCAATAGTCGAGACAAAGATCCCTATACGTCTTTGTCGCCCCGGGATGGATAGAAAACCTGGATTTGTGCGCCTCCTCCATCAATGTCTGACACACGCCTCCATGATAGGGGACTCACACCCTACGGTGGAGGGTCAACAACCCTCGGCTATCATAGTCGAAGGAGGAAACCTAACCCACAATACGCTCGCTCTTCCGATGTTTCTCCTTCATAGCCTCCTGTTGGGCCTCTCGAATCTACTCCAACAACGGAGTCACCACGGTCATCGACATACAGATATCTCTAATCGGCGCTGCCTTGCGACTAAGCGTATTGCCCACCACATTGGCCTTTCCCGGGAGGTAAAGGATCTCACAATCATAATCCTTCACCACATCTAACCATCGACGCTGCCTCGTGTTCAGATTCGGCTGGTACATGAGATACCTCAGGCTCTTGTTGTCTGTGTAAATGGTACAACAAACCCCATAGAGGTAATGACGCCAAATCTTGAGGGCAAAAACAACCGCCCCCAGCTCCAAATCATGCGTCTGGTAGTTCGCCTCGTGAGGCTTCAGCTGTCTCGAAGCGTAAGCAATAACATGCCCTCTCTGCATCAATACCGCACCCAAACCCGAGATGGACGCATCGCAGTACACTACAAAATCCTCCATGCCCTCCAGCAGGGCTAAGATTAGCGCCTCGTACAATCTTTATTTCAATGTCTCAAACGCAACCTGCTGCTCAGTCCCCCAGCGAAAGACAACGACTTTCCTTGTCAGCCTGGTCATAGGTACGACTACCTTGGATAAGTCCTGGATGAATCTCCGATAGTAGCCTGCCAGCCCCAGGAAGCCCCGAATCTCAGATGGAGACCTCGGGACCTCCCACCTCATCACGGTCTCCACCTTGGCCGGATCCACTAAAATCCCGTCCTGGTTGACAAGGTGCCCAAGAAACTGCACCTCACGCAACCAAAACTCACACTTGGAGAACTTAGCATACAAGTTCTCCCTCCTCAAAGTACCCAAAACCTCCCGCAAATGCTCCTCATGTTGCTCTTGCGTCTTGGAATAAACCAAGATGTCATCAGTGAAAACTATCACAGACTGATCCAACATCTGTCTGCACACGCGGTTCATGAGATCCATGAACGTGGAAGGAGCATTGGTGAGCCCAAAAGGCATCACCACGAACTCAAAGTGGCCATAGTGCGTCCGAAACGCGGTCTTATGCACATCCTCCTCTCTGACCTTCATCTGATGATATCCTAAACGCAGATCAATCTTGGAGAACGAACACGCTCCCTGTAGCTGGTCAAAGAGCTCATCAGTCCTCGGGAGTGGGTAACAGTTCTTCACCGTTACCTTATTCAGCTCCCGGTAATCTATACACAACCGATGCGACTCGTCCATCTTCTTCACAAATAGAATCGGGGCTCCCCAAGGTGAACTGATCGGTCTGATGAATCCCTTGTCTAACAGCTCCTGCAGTTGTGTAGACAACTCCTGCATCTCAGGAGGAGCCAACCGATACAGTGCCTTGGCTATCGGAGTCGCACCAGGGAGGAGGTCGATCCTGAACTCCACCTGCCTCTCCGGAGGTATCCCAGGCAACTCCTCGGGGAATACATCCACAAACTCTTGTATCACGAGCACATCGCCAACCGTCGCCTTACGCCCCCCGGGTATCCGTGACATAGGCGACAAATCCTGTGCAACCCTGCTGGAGGTAGCGCCTCGCTCTCGCTGCTGAACATAAAGCTGGTCCTCGTTATGGCCTCTCACCCTAGATCACCAGCTCTCCTCCCTTTGGGGTCCTGAACCGCACCAAGTGCTGAGCATAGTCGATCACTGCCCCATTGGGGCTTAGCCAATCCATACCAATAATAACCTTGTTCCCCTACAAAGGTATGGGAACTAAGTCTACCAGGTAACGTTCCTCGAACAACCTCAATACACAATCCCGGTAGACCTCTGATGCTCGCACTGACCGGTCGTCCGCAATCTCGACCTTTAGAGAGCAGTCTAGCATGCCCGAAGACTCAGGAAACTTCTTGCTAAGCGCAAGAGAAACAAACGATTGGGTAGCGCCCGAGTCAAACAACACCTGAACCGGGATACCATTCACAATGAACAATCCCGTCACCACATCGGGTGCATCGCGTGCCTCCTCGTCTGTCGACTGAAATGCTCGGATCTGCACCACTGGAGCCTCTACCTTGGCCTTTTGGCTATCCATAACCCGTGCTGCTGCTGGGGTCGGTGTCGTTGTTGGCACTGCTGTTGTCGCTACTGTAAATCTAGGGCAATTGGCCTTCTTGTGGCCCCTCTGATTGCAATGAAAGCAAATCAGGTCCGTCATCTGCACTGTGGGGGCGGGGGCAGTACAATCCCTGCCAAAATGCCCCGCCTTGCCACACTTATAGCAGCTGGAACCCGACCCAGTGTGACAAGCTCCCTCGTGTGACCGACCGCATTTTCCACAACGGTCCCGACCCTGCTGGCCCTTCGAACTAGAGTTGAATCCCTTGGGTTTCTTCCCCGAAACCCCTGTAACCTACCCAGTCTCAGCCTTCTCTTCCTGAGGTGCTCCAAATCGATCTCCCTCTCTCGCGCCCTGGCAATCCTAGAGTCCAAGGTCGGGCATGCCGAGAAGCTGACATGCTACCGGATGTCGGCTCTCAACATGTCGTGATAGCGTGTCCTCCTCGTATCCTCATCTTCAGCATACTGGGGCACCAAAAGAGCCCTATCCTGGAACTTGGCGGTGATCTCCGCCACAGTCTCCGTAGTCTGTCTCATGTCCAAAAACTCCTTGGCCAGCTACTGAAGCTCTACAGCTGGCACAAACTCCACCCTGAATCTGGTCACAAAGTATGACCAGGTCATAGCATCGATGGCCAGGGCTCCCAATGAGTCACCAACCGACTCCCACAAATCTTTAGCTCTGTCTCTCTGACATCCCGCCGCAAAGAGGACCTTCGACCCTTCTGGGCAGAAGCTCGTCAACTGTGCAGACTCAATGTCTGCAATCCATCTCCTGGAAGCAATGACATCCTTCACCCCGTGAAAATCCGGCGCACCACTCCCTCTAAAGTCCTTGAAGGACAATGTGCGTGTACTCGCCTGGCCAGACGCCAAATCACTCCTGAATGCTCGAAGGCGATCCTCCATCAGCTCGATGATCCCTCCTTGATTGACCCAAAAATGATCGGGGTCGACTCGAGGATGCCTCTCGTAATCTCAGACGTGATGAACTCACGTAATCCATCATCAACCTGCTCGGATCCCGATCCCGATCTGACCCAGATCCTGAGCCTCCTACTCCATGTCGTGTGACCACCATACTGAGAATAAACACATAAATGTCAGGATCAAAACATACCCTGAGAGGTCTCACACATTATCCAAGATTCTTGGTTCCATCTCGGCCCTCCTTGACTCGAGTACGGATCCTCTGCTTTCAGTATTACGGGCCCATACTACCTTCCACATCTATCCGTACTTTCCTCAAGGATTACTTCGACTTCACCAAGTCCCTTAACCAATATCCCTTTCCAACTATTCTCATCCTAGGCTTCCCTAGGGCACTCTCTGACCTACTCTCCGCCATCAGCTGCACCAGGAGTCCTTACCATCCTCCCCCTAACTAGCTTACGGATGTTGTTACATATCCTCTCACTAGTTAGTTGAAGTTAGTCAGGACCCTTATAGCACAAAGCAAGCAACATTCATGAATCGAGTAACCATATCAACCATTACCTAACCATACCATCCTATTGTTGACTAGGTAGTCCTAGCATGCAGCTCATACAACAGGCATATAAGGCAGCCTTCCTAGATCCTCAGCCCTAATCTAGCATGCAGTTCTCAGAAACATATATCAGGCATAAAAGGCATCCTTCTAGATCCTTAGCCCTAATCTAGCATGCAGTTCTCAGAGTCATAAATCATATAACATAACATAACAAGTATGGGTATCCTGGGGAAAACTTACTTGAGCCCGGCTGGTCGCACGCATCACACAACTTGTTCTTTCTCAAACTCTTTTTCTTAGATTTAGAAAACCATTTCTTTTAAAAAAATCCTTTAGCCCCACAGCTTGAGTTCATACACCCCCGAGTGTGTGCCCGAATCCCTCAAACCAGGGCTTTGATACCAACTTGTAACACCCCAAATTTCAAGGCCAAAAATTTCGTTTTTAAATAAATTATAACATAAAAACCATCGATATAAAAACATTCATAATGTCATCTCATGTCACAACCAATGTCTCAATAATCCAAAACATGTCACCATAAAAACCATTTTGTCAAAAGTGAAATAAATCAGAGTACATTCCCAGGAGACTCCATGCGGAAAACATGTGTGTGTGTGATGCGTTGCTACACCGCCGGCTCCTTCCCCTTAGACGAAGAGGTACCTGAAACCAAAACTGAAACTGTAAGCACAAAACTTAGTGAGTTCCCCCATCATACCCATAGCACAAAATCATAAGTATCTTTCAACCGGTAACCGGGAGCTACCCTCCCCTTCGGTAACTTTCAACCGGTAGCTGGGAGCTACCCTCCCCTTTGGTATCTTTCAACCAGTAACCGGGAACTATCCTCCCCTTCGGTATCTTACAATCAGTAACTGGGAGCTACTCTCCCCTTCGGTATCTTTCAACCGGTATCCAGGAACTAACCTCCCATTCGGTATCTTTCAACCGGTATTTGGGGACTATTTCACCCTTATCCCTATCACATATTACAAACCGGTATTTGGGGACTATTTCACCCTTATCCCTATCACATATTACAGGTCATAGACATATTGGTTTCATAATAACATACATAAGCATACTGAGTCACATAATGACATATCATAATCATACTACTATACATGCATGGGTTTTATCCACCCCTTCGGTATCTTTCAACCGGTAATCGTCATCGGTATCTTTCAACCGGTAACCAAGGCTAGTGTGCCCTACTACTACTTAACACGTACTCAACACAGATATAGCAACCAGACAATTATCACATAGATAACCATCTCAACCATAATCACCTACCGGTGGGCCGGCATTGGTGCCTTAGACCCACCCCTACTGGAAGGTAACTCACCTCGTAAGGCTTACTACTGAAAAGCTGATCGACAGATTTCTGACTGCTGCTCCGGTGATCCTTCGACTATAATTCCCATAAAACACTTAGTCAGACACTAATAACTGTTCTTAGGGTAAAATGACTGTATTACCCCTTACCAAGTCAAAGTCAAAGTCAAAGTCAACTTCCAGTTGACCTGACTCGCCGAGTTGGGCCTCCAACTCGTCGAGTCCCTACTCTTCATCTGTCCTTCCTCACGCCTCTACTCGTCGAGTTTAGCAATACCTCGACGAGTTCTCCTTCTAAAACAACCTCGAATGAACCTTCATCCGACTCGCCGATTTGTATAAACAACTCGTCGAGTTCATCCTCGTTCTACAAACAAGTCATGTCCTTGACTCGCCGAGTTGTATGAACAATTCGTCGAGTTCATCTTCAACAGTTGGGAGATTGCCTTGGACTCGCCGAGTCTGCTCATACACTCGTCGAGTCCTATGAACTCCAGGTCTATGGCTAAGTCCAATGTGTTGGGTCACTCCCCCGGACCCTTCTAAGGCCATTCTAACACTCACTAGGTTTCTTTGAACCCTAACAGAAAAAGGGACGTCAAGCCTCGGACTCGCCGAGTCCCAAGAACAACTCGTCGAGTCGAGCTTGTCCAAGTCTCATTTCTCAATTTCTGATGTACAACACTTGTCCAAATGATAGATCTAGGCTCCTAAGATCGATCTAGCACGTAAAGTTACGAACTTTACGTGCATGAATGGGATTATGAGCTAAAAAGACCCTAAAAGAAACTCTTGAGTTGCATGAGGCTTTCCATGGGTGCAAAGGCAGTCCCTTTCTACCTTCTAACCCTTTAATGATCCTAGATCTGAAACCTTAACCCCCATCATGCTTGCAATCATGGTTGGTCACCAAGAATGGCTTATAAAATCCCTAAATCTCCCCAAAAAGGGATCTAATACAAGAAGGAGCAAGGTGTCGACTTTATACCTTCCAAGAACTGTAGATGATGCACAAGTTTAACTCCTCTGGCCAATCTCTTGGTTCCCCAAGATTCTCCTTCCTTCTTGCCACCACAAACCACCAAAAATCACTAAAAAGGTCTTAGATCTTCACCAATGACGATTAGGGTTTGATGTGAGGGGGTTCTGGGAGCATAAGGGACGAGGGAGGCTGAATAAGATGTTTAAATAGGGTGCAAACCCTTGGATTAGGGCTTTGTCAAGCCAGAGTCTACTCGTCGAGTCATGTCGCCGACTCGATGAGTCCACCACTTAACCCCCGGGTCCAAGTCGCTACTACTCGACGAGTTTGGCCATCAATCCGCCGAGTCTTAGTCCAAACTATGAAAAATAGTTAAATGAAATGCATACCAGGAACCGGGTGCTACAAGTACAGTTAACCCTTGTCCATTTTACAAATCATTGAAGTACCTGAAAAACATTTTTATTCAACTGGATAAGCACGAGCTCTAACGTCGCAGGTTCGGGCAAGTCAATTTAGAGACAATAAGCGTAAAAAATTACTTTTTGAGGGAAGATTATTTAGAATACATAATCTTAACCAAGTTATAGTATATGTCACAAGGGTTCCGTATATATAAAGAACGCTGAAATTCAAGTTATAACGAAGAAGTTATGACCAGTCGAAGTTTTGCAACAAAACCGACATGACGCTGTGTGACCTAAAAAGTGAGTTTCCATAAAATACTTTTTAGCCTTAGTGATCTAAACAAAAGTTGTAGTATACACTAAACCGAGAGCGCGCATAAAAAGAACGTCCAAATCTGACTATGTATGAGGAAGTTATGATTTTTCTAAGATTTAGCATAACAATGCACAACCCGGATTCGAATTTTAGATCGATCGATTTTTAGCCGACACAACCTAAATGAGAATTGAATATCTCTTTAATAGGATCTCAACGATATAAAGACAGCCAAAAACGGACGTCGGATGAAAAAGTTATGAATTTTAACGGATTTTAACTGTTTAAGACTATTAAAATATAACTTTAAAAAGTAAATTCAAAATTAGCTGACGTAGTCTAAAAAAAGTTGTATATCCCGTCTATACCTACGTGTGGATATAAAGAACGTCAAAAACGGAGCTCGTATGCAAAAGTTACGGATTTTAGAAGATAATTAGTTTTTGGAGTAACCAACGAGCGACACGTGGCGCGATCTGAGCCACTGCTTCCTCACCACGGCTTGGCACCAGATGATGACACCTGGCTATGAACTCCCAGAGTTTAGCAAGGGAACGCCCCACGTTCAAACCGGACGTAGCCTATAAATAGAGGCGCAAATCAACCCAAAAATTCACACCTTTCCCATTCTTTCTCTCTCAAACACCCCTCTTAGTCCCTCCCATTCCCTACCACTTCCCAAGTGCTATAGGCGAGTCCCGAAGCACCAAAAGGCTCCGAGAAGAAGAGCTTTCGGCTCAGAAGTTCTGCCCGCGCAGAGCCTGGTTCCTATCCAAACCTCCTAGTAAGTGAGTTATGCTTACCCTACATTAAGTATAGCTTATGTTTAAGTTCAATATTGTTATTATGAACTTATAAACATATATATATATATATATATATATATATATATATATATATATATATATGTTATAAAATATAATATACAAAGTGTTATTATAATATATTTTAACTAATCGAGGTACGGGGAATCTGGTTTGAAGGGCCGCATAGAGTTGGTGGATTTCAGAAGTGCTATAATGCCAAAATGGCCCTGCCCTCTGGTGTTTCATGTCTTGCTCCTATCTGTACATAGTGGTTGAAAAGTATTGTTTAACACTTAGAAAACAATATCGCTCGTAAATAGTCTCAATAAATATTAGACTAAAATCTAACACTAATGGTACTAGGTTTCGTCGAAGGAAAAGACGATTGTTAGAAGCGAAGCGTTGTACAAATTTCGAGTCATCACTTTAACAAGTGAGTGAATAGTTACTTTCATCTTACACATAGATATGAAGTATTTAATATAAATTACGTGCTACGTGTGTATATTATATGTGTTCTTGATATCTATGTTGGATGAACAAAATAGACATGTGTTATTCGATTTAAACTGTATACATATTTTATACCTATAATTATGATGGGTAAAGATGGGTAGATTAAATATGAGATGAGATGATAGATGAAAGATGATATAGATGATGAGAGGTGAAAGATGATGAGAAGCGATGACCCAAATGATGGCCCAGGCATCTAGCAGAGTAAAGATGACAACCACAGACTATTATAGACAACCCAGTGGAACACTAGCAGGCTCGTAACCTATAGGTGTTGTGAACGATATGTTCATCAAATGTACTCTAAAAACCCATTGACATGTATTGTGGGTGGACTCCCTAAAATAATACTGTCAATAAAAGAGATAAAACCTGGTAGCTATGGACTTAGTGCCTAACAAATAACCTCGACAGCTATGGACTTAGTGCCTGTTATATAACCCCTGCAGTGATGGACTACGTTCCTATTCCTTAGGAAAATACTTAGGAATGAATGAGTGAATGATAGATGATTCTTAAGGTGGATCCTTAAGAAATAAATAAGATAATAGGGATGGGTAATTGGATTAATTGTTTGATGATGAAACATAATAACTTTATTATTGTAGGTTGAAAATGTTGGATTAGTGTCTAAGTCCATAACTATTTTGGTATGTACTTGACCCGATGGTGCATGGTCCTTTTGGGTTGCCTTCACCAAAGCAACTTGATAGGATGAATTATGGAGAGAAAGGATTAAATATGATTTATTAATATATTATGAGAATAATATATTAAAGGATAAATCATATTGTTTAATTAATATTAGTCAAGAATTAATAAGAATTAAGTTTGTGACTAAAAGAGATTAATTAAACTTAAGGGACTGGAATTGTAATTATAAGATAATTGCAATTGGGCTATGGATTGCCTTATATTATAAGGTTGGACGAATTCTATGGGGAAACCCATTAGAAATTGTCCAAGACCTTTAAGGAAAGGAGTCCATGGGTTGCTTAGGGCTTAAGCATCCAAATTAGGGTTTCCTTGTTAGATAACCTTAATAGCCTCACTATATATAGAGCCCTTATGCCCCAGAAACGTGGACAAGCTTTCTTCTAGGGTTTACACACGTTTTGGGCAGCCTCCTTCTCTTCTCTCTTCATCCTCTTCCTCTTGGTGTTTGTGAACCATTAGAGGAGTGACATTTGTGACTCTAAGCTTTCTAAAGTCAATACAAGGAGGATTTGAGATTGTTATTGCTACATAACAATCAAGGTATGATCTAAACCCTAATTATATGTTATATTGATTATCATATGCTAGATCTAGGGTTTATAGTCTTGGATGAATTGCATGTACAATAGAGAAACCTAGATCCAAGCATTAGGGTTTGTATGAGCACATAGGATGTTCTTATAGCTAAAACCCATCAGTGGTATCAGAGCCTTGATTGGTTTCTATTGTATTGACGCTTTATGTTGCTGAAAATCGTTTTCTGGCCTTCTATTCGACCTGACTTGGCGAGTCACTACTTGGACTCGGCGAGTCAGCCCTACTCGGCGAGTTCCAAAGTGTGACTCGGCGAGTCGGAGCGTCAGACAGAGGAAACTTCGGATTTTGTTGCTGTTTTGCTTAAGGATTATTACCATATTCGTCTTAAACCTATAAAATACGAATTTTATTGTTTCTTAAAGAATATCCTTGCCAAAACACAAGATAATTACCAATTGATTAGATAATAACTTCCTTATATGATAAAGATTGGATTATTTGTATTAATTGGGTAACTTATTTTGCAAGAAATTGAAATTAGGTCAAATATAGATAATAATGAAATTAATTGTTTAATTTATATTATTTGTTATTTGATCCTTGTGTTATGAAAAGTTTCAATTTTCCCCTTTAGGTTTTATAGTTTAAATTTGAACTCAAAAGTTTAGTTTTGAAATTTAAATAGTTGAAACCTTAATGTTTTGAAAAGGTTTCAAAACTTGTCCTCAAGTTTTGGAATTTAAATTTTGATTAATAGTTTAATTTTGATGTATATTTAAATTCTAAACCTAATGTTTTGAAATGTTTCAAAACTTGCCCTCGAGTTTTGGAATTTAAAATTTGATTAAAAGTTTAATTTAGGAATGTTAAATTCTAAAACCCTAGTATTGTTTTGAAAAGTTTAAATCACACCCTTATGGTTTTATTAATTAATTAAGGTGTATAATTAAAAGAGGTTTAATAAATCCATAAAAGTTTAGGTTTACAATTTAATTGAATTAAAAGTATAATTGTTAAATTTGACCTCCTAGTATTTTAAAAGTGTAAAATACACCCTATACTATATATAACATTAAAAGTCTAACATTATATATATGTATGAGTAAAAGTCAGTCTTACCGTTAGTAGGCCTCATTCACGAAGCTAGTCTATAAGAGGTGTTTAAAGAAATTTCCTATAAAATGACGATTGAATGGGTATGCACTCTTACCCACCGCACTCTTGACTAGTGGAGGGTCGTTAGCCGAACGGGTAGGATAGGACAAAACTTTCCATTATAAGTATAATGAAGTACAAAAGTAACTAAATGTTTTACAAATTCCCAATCTTAGTTACTTAGGCAAAGTGAATTGATGCAATTCCATGAAATTACACGTTGTGCCCTTGCGAAGACGTTAGTGGAGCGTGTGTGGTTAACTGGAACACTAAATGGTTCTAAGCAAAGGTAGCAAAGGGTGACTCAATGTTTGTCATATTTCGGTGGAGCATGTGTGGTTTACCGGCATATCGAATAGGTAACTGTAACATGTGAGGGCACCATGTAAGTTTGCATGGTTATTCACACCCGCTTTGTGATCCTCGGCATCCCAGTCACAAACTAGAGGGGCATATCGAGATTTAAACATGCCATTGAAATGTTTAATGAATCTCAAAGGATCTAGGAGTTTTCATAGATTTAAAACTTAAATTTCTTTTTCATTTTTCATGGTGGAAATTAGTGAATCGTCATTCACTTACCTTCAAATATTCTGCAACTAGATTACGACATCCCTTTTCTAGTTTGTAGCATATTGTGTTGGGTCCTAGCCTTAGTATCTCATTTAGGTGATTTACTAAGGACTCAACCAATCAACTAACTTGAATTCTTTTTCTCCCGTTTTGTAGATGTCAAAGTTCGACAACTATGGTCTTCCCAAATCCTGTGGAACAAGCATTCCACATGAAGATGATATTCCACGATTCGATCGAGGAACAAGAGATCATGCTTCACTTCCTCCACCCCCTCCAATTATTCTCCCTAACCCACAAGTTCGAAGGCTTGAAAAGTTCAAGCTCACTCAAGCCCTTTTGGCAAGTAAACATAAAGAAGGAAAGTCGGTGTGTGCACACATCCTAGGGATGAAGTCACACATTGATAGGTTAAGAATGTTGGGATCCGTTGTCTGTGAGGAGATGGCTGTTGATTGGGTTCTTCAGTCACTTCCTAAATCATATAGTGAGTTTTTAAGAGAGTACTATATGATGAACTGCGACGTGACCCTTATAGATCTCACTTATATGCTTATTGCTGCTGAATCAGCAATGGTTTGGCGCAATGGAAAAGCAAAGTTGATTGGTGAATCTGCCTTCCAAACCTCTATGGATATAGGCAATGGCAACAAAAGACATGCCATGATCGAAGAGTTTGATCATAAGAGAAAGGCAATATCTGAAGTAGTTCCATGTGCTGTTCCAAAAGAGTCGATTTGCTTTTATTGCCAAGAGAAGGGGCATTGGAGACGAAGCTGCCCTATTTACCTAAGAGATCTAAGAGATGGGAGAGTCAAAACGTATGGCTCTGCTCTAGGTAAAATCCATTGACTAACTCTTTTAAGCTTCTATTCTAGATTCTTAATACATAATAAGATTGATGTTTTGTAGGATCGAAGAAAGGAAAGGAAGCTTGAGGGAAGAAGTGAGCAGAATCTAACCGTGAAGGAATGGATTTCGATCGCATTACTTGAAGATTAGATTCTCGAGCTGCTACTTAGAGTTAGAATTAGATTGCTAAGAAAGATGTATTAGCATAGTTTTTCAATGAATTGCATTGTAAGGACAAATTTTTCCGCAATAAAATAAATTTTGATTTTTATATTTTTTATCCTTGCAATGGCATATATGAAAAATTGATGTTTTGAATGTTTCTATTATTAGCAATAATGGATTTGATTCTTAATTATATTATTTGTGGAAATGTCGAGAATTTACCAAATAGGGAGAGTTTCTCATCACCCAAGTTTCAATTGGACAGAAACTTGGAATCATGCAACTTGGTTGCATGATGAATGAGAAATTTCATATTTGAAAATTAGAGTAATTCATTGACAAAGTGTCAAGTGAAGGACTAAGAGATCGAATACACAAAGTTGTGTGCTGATCAAGTCCACCACAAGAATAACAAAGATGTTCTTCATGATTTACTAAAGGTTTAGAAAGTATGATTATACTTATAAGATTAAGTATAATTCTGAATTGACTGAAAAAGTTTAAATCAATAGCAGAACGAATAAGAAGAATCAAGTAGGCAGAAAGATAAAAGTTTCTCCATTCTAAGAAGAAGGGAGAGTACTTTTTATGCTTTATGATAGGTCTTAATGATTAAGAACCATATCTCAATTGATCCTCTAAGTGAGTCTTAGTGCAATTGTATGTCTAAGAAGAGGAATCAAGAATTAAAGAAATGGTTAAACCAAGAAGTCAATCATACTTCGTTCCAAAACAAGTCTTAGAGTTAAGATTGTGACATTGAGTGAAAAGTATTAAGAAGGTTTATAACGTTCATCAAATGTGGAAAGTTGTGATGTCTTGGATAAGACAAAGACCAACTAGGAGCAATTTATGAAGTGTTTTGATAAAAACTACACTAACTCTTGAATATTTGTTTGTCAAGAAATGTTTATTGACAAGAGAATCTTATATGTCAAGGAGTCAGTGGAAGTCTTAATGGTCTTGAAAGGTTTCAAGAACAAATCAAAATAAACCTTATCGATCATCACTAGCACATGAGTTGAGGTTTACAACCTATCGTGTTGACACTATTTTGTTTCTGTTCCATTCCAATTGAGTTAATTATGCATGTGAGTTCTATGAGTTCTCATTTGAATGCATAAAAGGCAAGGACCTTGATCAACTACTTGGAAGACATGGTGGGCAGCTGTGTTACCATAAGGAAAGAAGTCAAGATTAAGAAAGTTCGGTCCATATGAGTTTGAATTTGTCGTAAACTTTGGTTTTGACAAATTCACATGGATAGGAACAAATACACCATTAAAATCTAAGTGTCATAAGATTCCCTCCTTCATGAAAATGACTGTGAGGAAATGCTTTCACTAAGAAAGATTTTAAAAAGATAGTGATTGTGAAAATTGTATTCTCGAATTCGATTATGGTTACGATATCCCTTTCCATGATTCGAATTGTGAGATTTGGCTATTAGTCTGAATTGTTTAGACACACAAATGAGCTATCTAAGGGAAAGGTGTATAAGCTTAGATAAAGGATTATCAAAGCATTAGGTATTAGAAACATGAACTTAAGAAATTCAATAAGTATTGTTTTCTGGAAGTTAAGTTGATTTCTGAATACATGTCAAAGCTAGTGGGAGCATAAGTGTTATGTTTATAATAATCATCATGATAGTGGGAGCATAAATGTTATGATTGTATGATTATTAAGGCAAGTATTGCAAGTTAGCAATATTAATTATAGAAAAACAAGAGTTATACCTTGCAAAGTCGTGAGGGTTGTAAAGTTGTTTTACTATAATTAAGGGATAGAATATTATGCTTCATTTCAAATCTAAAGGCTTAGGTTGTGGAATGTTAATAATTTAGTCAAGGAAACATAGTGCGTTCTTAAAAATCCGATTATGATTACGGCATTCCTCTTCATAGTTCGAATTTTGAGAACGTAGCACATAAAATATTATGGCAGAAGATTGATAAAGTATCTGTAACACCTGTGTTTCTGGGCTGTCGTTAATGTTGATATAATAGTCTAGGTTAACCTTTGTAACCCGTTTTGAAATAATAGAAGTGTATTATTTGAGTATTATGTGTTTTGTGCTTAATTGCTTAATTATGTGGTTTGATTAATTAAGAAAAAAAATAAGCATCAAAAAAATTAAGTGTAAAATAAACTTGATATCTTTGGTTAATGTTGTAGTAGTTGAAACGAGGTTTCCGAATATATATAGAACGCCCAAATCTGACTTCGTATGAGGAAGTTATGATTTTCTGAAGTTTCGACTTAGCGGTATGCAGCCTGAAATACTCGACTTGAGATCGAGCGGTTTTTAGCCGAAGCAATCTAAACGAGGATCGAAGGTCTCGTTGTTGGTATCGAATCGATGAAAAGTTAGGCGAGAACGGATGTCAAACGAAGAAGTTATGAATTTATAACGAAGTTTTCTGTCCCGGCGTATTAAAAATAAATAATAAAAATAAAGTCAAGATTAGCCGACGAAGTCTAAACGAAAGTTGTAGAGCATGTCTCACCTTCGCGTGGATATAAAGAACGTTTAAAACGGAGTTCGTATGAAGAAGATATGAATTTTCGAAGTTTATTAAATAATTAATAATTAAATTTAATTATTAAATCCGACATTATCCGAAGAGGAGTCATCGGACTCATCCGAAGTACGCCCAGCGTACTAGCGTACGCCCCGCGTACAGCGAAGCATGACACACCTCGCACTCGAGCTCTTCGGATACGTAAGCAATGACGATTCTGAGGCAGTACGCCCCGCGTACTCCGAGGCTCCAGCCTCCTATAAATAGAATGCGAGGGCAGCCGACTCCTTTGCTATTTTTCTCTCTTCTCTCTCCCGTTTTGCATCGATTTGCGTGCCAGAAATACCCCGAAGCCACGGTATTATTCTCGAGCCCCGAAGCAAGTCCCGAGATCCCGAAGATCCCGAGAAGTGCGATTCCCGAGCCGAAGCTCTGCCCGCGAGAAGTTCGATTTTTGTAGAGATCTTCCAGATCTGCTGAGGATTACTACTTCTGCGAGTCGTAGTGTTGTCCGATCATCTTCTGATCAAGTGAGTGTATACTACCTTTCATAAACATGGTAATAATACAAGTATGGTTTGAGTGTATAAAGTATATTGTTGCTTATGTGTATAATTTTGTTGTTATATGTGTGAATGTATATTGATTCTCTTCTATCTCATAGATCCGATTTATTTCCTATGAAATACGTGTTATGTGGGTGTGCCTCATCTGTTATGTGGAATATGTATTGAATGAAAATGATATACAGGTTTTAAACTATGTATAAAAATATATATTTTTATCTACTAATATGTTGGGTAGAACATGGGTAGATAGTTGGTGTGTAATAAACAGATGAGAGGCCTCGATGTTGTTGTTGTTGTTGATCTAGTTATTCAGCGGAGTATGGATAACGACCACGGATTCTTTCTAGACAGTCCAGTGGAACGCTAGCAGGTTCATAACCTATAGGTGTTGTGAACGATGTGTTCACCGGTGTACTCTATCCCCCTCATGGTTGTCTTTAGGATATCTATTGTTGAGGAAACCCCTTAGCAGTAATGTCCGTCCCGATGAAAATCCTAGATTAGGTCCCTTGAGATAGATATTATTTTAGGGACGTAAAGTGAGGATAACGGGAATGGGTAACCGGGATAGTGATTGGTTGGTGAAATTAAATATAATTTATTTATTGTGGGTTGAAAACCCTATATGCTCACCAGGCTCCCAAGCCTGACCCACTCAGTTTTATTTGTATTACAGGAAGTGGCGTAAGGGCGTAAGATGGATGAATCATCGAGTTGTTTTGTTTACAAGTGTGTATATGTATATATTTGTTGAATGACTTGTAATGTTATCGTTTATGCTTTATGGTCTGTATCGGAACATGACATCCCGAGTTTTGATTATATATAATGAAAATGCATCTCTTGATGAAATGCTTTGATAAATATTATTTTATCATGTTTTGTTTTGGGAACAAATTCCGCAACTCTTTTAAATCAAAAGGATTTACTCTGAAATTATTTAAAAAAACATAAATGAAATCGGTATTTTCTGGCCGTGATTTTGGGGATGTCATAGTTGGTATCAGAGCATTAGTTTAAGCAAACTAGGAATTTGTAGGATTTCTAGACTTAAACTTAGAATGCTAAGTGGAATTGTGAGATGTGTGTCTATTGGATTTTAGACACGAGCGCTAGTTTATTTTAGGAAAGTTGCCTAAAATGCTTTTATGTGCTAAATGTTATATGTTGCCATATATGATATTAATTGTTCGGATCTACGGTCTGTTGCCGACCGGATCTGGAAACCTTATGTGTGTAGGATTCTAAGCGTATGCCTACGGTATTAGAACTAGCATGTAAACGTTTCGGAGTAATAAGGATGATTTGAATATCTATCGTGAATGAGGATATAATTTCACCTTATTCGGTGTGTAGATCAAAAATGGTGAGAACAGGAGTGCAAGCCATGATTCGGGCAAATACCTGTTGTAGAAGCAGCACCAAAACCAATAACAATGGCTGGGGTGCAAGCCATGATTCGGGCTATGCTAGCCGAACAAAGGGATGAGATGCGACAGATGTTGCATGATAATAGGGACGAACCTATTATACCTATTGAGGAACCCGAATTGATCCCCGAGCAATCGGAGGAAGGGAACAATAGTCGCATTATGAGTCAAGTTGGGACTCAAGGAGAACGAAGGAACGATCTGGAAAGGAGAAACAACAAGGATGGGCGAACGTACAAGAACTTCTTGGGCGCCAAGCCGCCAAGTCTTTCTAGGAGCCCAAAGCCTGTTGAGATAATGGATTGGATCTCCGAAATGGAGATGGTGTTTGAAAGTTGCGACTGTAGCAACAAACAGAAGACTGTCTTTGCAGTTAGACAACTGAAGGCTGGAGTCTTGAGTTGGTGGAAGTTGTTGGCAGATACTATGCCATGAGGAGAAGCCCTGAAAATGTCATGGGAGGAGTTCTTGGAACAACTAAGGGTGCAGTATTGATCAGAGATAGACCTGATTGATCTGAACAATGAGTTCCAAAACTTAAAGAAGGGGAGGATGAGCATAGATGACTATGCAACTGCATTCACTGAGAAAATGAAGTTATTTCCGTACCTATTGCCAACGGAACTCTCCAAGATTGAGAGGTTTGCTAATGGACTGCCTGCCGACTTTGGTCCGACAGTCAAGATGGCAACTACTCTGAAAACGGTTGTTCGTGTAGCTAAGAATGTGGAGGCCCAACAGAAGGAAAAGGTTCTGGAAAGGATAGAAGTTGGTGAAAAGAGGAAGTTCGATGGAACTTCAGGGTCCAATAAGAAAAACAAGTACTCGAAGTCTGGTTCGAGGGGAAGTGGAGGCGAAGCGAAATGGTGCGACAAATGTAAGAAGAAACATCATGGAAAATGTGAGGTAGCGACCACGTGCTACAAGTGTGGAAAGCCAGGGCACTATGCCAATGAATGTACCCTCTATAAGAAGGTTTGCTATGGTTGTGGTGAGGAGGGACACATGTCGAGGGACTGCCCGAAGAAGAAGGAGGCAGCTAGACCCAACATTCCGCCAAAGCCAAAGGCGAGAGCATTCCAGATGACACTGGAAGCTGCCAAAGATGAAGCTGATGTCGCTTCAGGTATCTTTCTCGTTAACGAATTACCTGCCCAAATTTTATTTGATTCTGGAGCCAACTACTTCTTTATATCGCATGAGTTTGGTAGAAAACTAGCTTTGCCTGTTGATAGACTAGATAATGCCTTATTAGTCGAAGTTGCTAGTGGCAAGTTTGTACCTGTTAGCCATCGTATGAAAAACACCTTAATTGATCTGAATGGGAATAAGTTCCACGAGGAATTATTGCCTATCGAACTTAATGGTTTCGACATCGTGCTTGGAATTGATTGGCTTAGCGCCAATGATGCCGAAAGTTTATGCAAGAAGAAGATAGTTAAAGTGAACCCGCCTGGGAAAGATTCGTTTATGGTGTATGGGGACAAACGCAGAGTAAATTCTGGAATCATTTCCTTAATGAAAGCCAGAAAATGTTTGACCAAAGGGTGTACATCATACTTAGCATTCGTGATCGATGCTAAGAAGGAAAAGAAGGTGATGCAGAATATTCTTGTTGTGTGTGATTATCCGGAAGTATTTCCCGAAGATCTTCTTGGATTACCGCCTAATAGACAAGTGGAGTTTAGAATAGACTTATTGCCAGGGACAACGCCAATAGTAAAAGCACCTTATCGATTAGCACCGACGGAGATGAAGGAGCTGATGATGCAACTTCAGAAGTTATTGGACAAAGGTTTCATTAGACCTAGTTCATTGCCCTGGGGAGCTCCGGTGTTATTTGTGAAGAAGAAAGATGGAAGTATGAGAATGTGCATCGATTACAGAGAGCTGAACAAGGCAACAATAAAGAATAGATATCCGTTGCCAAGGATTGATGACCTGTTTGATCAAATGCAGGGTTCGAGCTATTTCTCGAAGATCGACCTAAGGTCAGGATATCATCAGCTGAAAGTAACAGAGCAGGATATAGAGAAGACCGCATTCAGAACCCGATATGGACACTACGAGTTTTTGGTTATGTCGTTTGGACTAACCAATGCTCCAGCGGCATTCATGGATTTAATGAACAGAGTTTGTAATCCGTTCCTAGATAAATCTGTGATAGTGTTCATAGATGACATTCTGATTTATTCGAAAAGCCAAGAGGAGCATGGCAGACACTTGCAAGAAGTGTTAGAAGTCTTGAAGAAGGAGAAGATGTATGTTAAGTTCTCCAAATGTGATTTTTGGATTCGTGAAGTCCAATTCTTGGGTCACGTGGTCAACCAAGAAGGGATAATGGTTGATCCAGCAAAGATTGAAGCTGTAATGAAGTGGGAACAACCGAAAACTCCCACGGAGATCCGAAGCTTTTTGGGATTAGCCGGATATTACCGAAGGTTTATCCAAGGCTTTTCTTCGATCGCTACTCCTTTGACAGCTTTGACCCACAAAGGAGCTACTTATGCTTGGAGTGATAAGCATAAAGAAGCATTCGAGAAGCTAAAGAAGAAACTATGCAAGGCACCGATACTTTCTTTACCCGATGGAGTTGAAGACTTCGTTGTTTATAGCGATGCGTCTGGGGTTGGATTGGGTTGTGTTTTGACCCAAAGAGAAAAGGTGATAGCATATGCGTCTCGACAGCTGAAGGAGCATGAAAAGATTTACCCGACTCATGATTTGGAGTTGGCAGTGGTAGTTTTCGCTCTGAAAATATGGAGGCATTACCTCTATGGCACGAAGTGCAAACTTTTCACTGATCATAAGAGTCTCCAATATCTCTTTGGTCAGAAGGAATTGAATACGAGGCAACGACGCTGGCTAGAATTACTCAAGGACTACGTGTAACGCCTGTGTTTCCAGGCTTTCCATTTTTAGTAATGTAATAGTCTAGGTTAACCTTTGTAACCCGTTTTGAAATAATAAGAATGTATTATTTTGAGTATTATGTGTTTTGTGCTTAATTGCTTAATTATGTGGTCTGATTAATTAAGAATAAAAATAAGCGTCAAAATTTAAGTGTAAAATAAACTTAATATCTTTGGATAATGTTGTAGTAGTTGAAACGAGGTTTCCGAATATATATAGAATGCCCAAATCTGACTTCGTATGAGGAAGTTATGATTTATCGAAGTTTCGACTTAGCGGTATGCAGCCTGAAATACTCGATTTGAGATCGAGCAGTTTTTAGCCGAAGCATTCTAAATGAGGATCGAAGGTCTCGTTGTTGGTATCGAAGCGATAAAAAGTTAGGTGAGAACGGACGTCAAACGAAGAAGTTATGAATTTATAACGAAGTTTTTCTGTCGCGGCCTATTAAAATATATAATAAAAATAAATTCAAAATTAGCCGACGGAGTCTAAACGAAAGTTGTAGAGCGTAGTCTCACCTTCACGTGGATATAAAGAACGTCGAAAACGGAGTTCGTATGAAGACGATATGAATTTCCAAAGTTTGATAAATAAATTGTATTTATTTTTAATTGAAAAATCCGGCATTATCCGAAGGGGGAGTCACCACTCCGATCCGACGTACGCCCCGCGTACTCCGAAGAGTGTCGACACTTCGGATGACGCATGCAGTGAAGACTTCGGAGGCCAGTACGCCCCGCGTACTCCGAGGCTCCAACCTTCTATAAATAGGATGCGAAGGCAGCCGAGTCTTTTGCCAATTTCTTCTCTTCTCTCTCCCGTTTTGCATCGTTTTGCATGCCAGAAATACCCCGAAGCCCCGGTATCATACTCTAGCCCCGAGGCAAGTCCCGAGATCCCGAAGATCCCGAGAAGTGCGGTTCCCGAGTCGAAGCTCTGCCCGCGAGAAGTTCGATTTTTGTGAAGATCTTCCAGATCTGCTGAGGATTTCTACTTCTGCAAGTCGTAGTGCTGTCCGATCATCTTCTGATCAAGTGAGTGTATACTACCTTTCATAAACACGATAATAATACAAGTATGGTTCGAATGTATTAAGTAAATGGTGGTTTATATGTGTAAGGGCGCAGTTACTTTCTTCTAACAAGTAACTATGAAGTATTATATGCGATATACTTGTTATGTGTATATTTTGTGATTATATGTGTGAATGGATATTCACTTTATTCCATCTCATAGATCTGAATTGCTTTCTATGAAATACGTGTTATGTGGTATGCCTCATCTGTTATGTGGAATATATATTGAATGAAAATGATATATAGGTTTTAAACTATGTATGAAAATATATATTTTATCTACTAATATGTTGGGTAGAACATGGGTAGATAGTTGGTGTGTAATAAACAGATGAGAGGCCTCGATGTTGTTGTTGTTGTTGATCTAGTTATTCAGCAGAGTATGGATAACGACCACGGACTCTTTCTAGACAGTCCAGTGGAACGCTAGCAGGTTCATAACCTGTAGGTGTTGTGAACGATGTGTTCACCGGTGTACTCTATCCCCCTCATGGTTGCCTTTAGGATATCTATTGTTGAGGAAACCCCTTCGCAGTAATGTCCATCCCGATGAAAATCCTAGATTAGGTCCCTTGAGATAGATATTATTTTAGGGACGTAAAGTGAGGATAACGGGAATGGGTAACCGGGATAGTGATTGGTTGGTGAAATTAAATATAATTTATTTATTGTGGGTTGAAAACCCTATATGCTCACCAGGCTCCCAAGCCTGACCCACTCAGTTTTATTTGTATTACAGGAAGTGGCGTAAGGGCGTAAGATGGATGAATCATCGAGTTGTTTTGTTTACAAGTGTGTATATGTATATATTTGTTGAATGACTTGTAATGTTATCGTTTATGCTTTATGGTCTGTATCGGAACATGACATCCCGAGTTTTGATTATATAATGAAAATGCATCTCTTGATGAAATGCTTTGATAAATATTATTTTATCATGTTTTGTTTTGGGAACAAATTCCGCAACTCTTTCAAATCAAAAGGATTTACTCTGAAATTATTTAAAAGCATAAATGAAAATCGGTCTTTTCTGGCCGTGATTTTGGGGATGTCACACTACGACTGTGAGATACTTTACCATCCCGGTAAAGCTAATGTTGTTGCTGATGCTCTCAGTCGGAAAGTCAATCTTGAAAGGAAAAGGCCAAGAGCGTTGAGAATTGAAGTTGTCTCGACCATTGTGGAAAGTATAAAGAAAGCTCAAGAGGAAGCTTTTGAAAAGAATGACCGAAAGGAGGAACGTTTGGGCAAAACGTTAGTGTTCGGTGTAAACAGTCATGGACTGAAGGTGTTCCAAGATCGGTTTTGGGTACCTAAGTCCAGAGGGATAAGAGATCTTCTGATGGAAGAAGCTAACAATACCATGTACTCGATTCATCCCGGTAGCACAAAAATGTATAGGGACCTAAAACCCTACTATTGGTGGCCAACGATGAAGCTTGATGTTGCAAAGTATGTGGCTGAGTGTGTGACTTGTGCGAGAGTAAAGACACAACATCAGAAACCGTACGGGAGTTTAGAACCTTTGCCTGTGCCTATGGGTAAGTGGGAAGACATTGCTATGGATTTTGTCACTAAACTGCCCAAAACAAAAAATGGTCACGACATGATTTGGGTGGTCGTTGATCGATTCACTAAGAGTGCGCATTTCATAGCAGCCAAGGAGAAATGGTCTATGGAGAAGCTTGCAAATTCTTACGTGAAGGAAATTGTAAGGCTTCACGGTGTTCCGTTAACGATGGTGTCGGATCGTGATAGCCGTTTCACCTCGCGATTTTGGAAAAGTCTACAAGAGGAATTGGGTACCAAGTTGTGTTTAAGTACAGCTTACCATCCGCAGACTGATGGTCAGAGCGAACGAACGATACAAACGCTTGAAGATATGCTGAGAGCATGTACTCTGGAATTCCTAGGTAACTGGGATGAACATTTACCTTTAGTAGAATTTTCCTACAATAATAGTTTCCACTCGAGCATTAAGATGGCACCTTACCAAGCTTTGTATGGACAGAAGTGTCGTACGCCGTCTTGTTGGCTTGAGGCTGGGGAAAAGCAGTTTATGGGACCGGAGATGGTTCATCAAACTGCTGAAAAGTTGAAAATAATTAGGGAAAGAATGTTAACATCTCAGGATCGTCAAAAGAGCTATGCTGACAAAAAGCGAAGACCGATGAATTTTGAAGTTGGAGATTCAGTTTTGCTTAAAGTCTCGCCGTGGAAGGGACTTATAAGATTTGGTAAAAGGGGAAAGTTGAGTCCAAGGTTTATTGGACCGTTTAAAGTTCTTCAGAGGATTGGGAACCAAGCTTACAAGCTCGAACTACCAGAAGAACTGAATAGAATTCACAACACTTTTCATGTGTGTTATTTGAGGAAGTTCACGGGGGAAGTTCCCGACATGATTCCACTTTCGGAGTTGAGAATCGATGAAAACAAAAGGTTGATTGAAGAACCAGAGGCAATTGTTGACCGAAAGACTAAGAAGTTCAGACGCAAGATGGTCGAGTTAGTGCTTGTCCGATGGAAACACACGAATGGGCCGAATCTCACCTGGGAGACGGAGAGTGACATGATGGGTCGCTATCCGCAGTTGTTTGTTGATGTGTGATTCCGGGTACGGAATCATTCTAAGGTGGAGAGAATTGTAACGCCTGTGTTTCTGGGCTGTCATTAATGTTGATATAATAGTCTAGGTTAACCTTTGTAACCCGTTTTGAAATAATAGAAGTGTATTATTTGAGTATTATGTGTTTTGTGCTTAATTGCTTAATTATGTGGTTTGATTAATTAAGAAAAAAATAAGCGTCAAAAAAATTAAGTGTAAAATAAACTTGATATCTTTGGTTAATGTTGTAGTAGTTGAAACGAGTTTTCCGAATATATATATAGAACACCCAAATCTGACTTCGTATGAGGAAGTTATGATTTCTGAAGTTTCGACTTAGCGGTATGCAGCCTGAAATACTCGACTTGAGATCGAGCGGTTTTTAGCCGAAGCAATCTAAACGAGGATCGAAGGTCTCGTTGTTGGTATCGAATCGATGAAAAGTTAGGCGAGAACGGACGTCAAACGAAGAAGTTATGAATTTATAACGAAGTTTTCTGTCCCGGCCTATTAAAAATAAATAATAAAAATAAAGTCAAGATTAGCCGACGAAGTCTAAACGAAAGTTGTAGAGCATAGTCTCACCTTCGCGTGGATATAAAGAACGTTTAAAACGGAGTTCGTATGAAGAAGATATGAATTTTCGAAGTTTATTAAATAATTAATAATTAAATTTAATTATTAAATCCGACATTATCCGAAGAGGAGTCATCGGACTCATCCGAAGTACGCCCAGCGTACTAGCGTACGCCCCGCGTACAGCGAAGCATGACACACCTCGCACTCGAGCTCTTCGGATACGTAAGCAATGACGATTCTGAGGCAGTACGCCCCGCGTAACGCAGTACGCCCCGCGTACTCCGAGGCTCCAGCCTCCTATAAATAGGATGCGAGGGCAGCCGACTCCTTTGCTATTTTTCTCTCTTCTCTCTCCCGCTTTGCATCGATTTGCGTGCCAGAAATACCCCGAAGCCACGGTATTATTCTCGAGCCCCAAAGCAAGTCCCGAGATCCCGAAGATCCCGAGAAGTGCGATTCCCGAGCCAAAGCTCTGCCCGCGAGAAGTTCGATTTTTGTAAAGATCTTCCAGATATGCTGAGGATTACTACTTCTGCAAGTCGTAGTGCTGTCCGATCATCTTCTGATCAAGTGAGTGTATACTACCTTTCATAAACACGGTAATAATACAAGTATGGTTTGAGTGTATAAAGTATATTGTTGCTTATGTGTATAATTTTGTTGTTATATGTGTGAATGTATATTGATTCTCTTCTATCTCATAGATCCGATTTATTTCCTATGAAATACGTGTTATGTGGGTGTGCCTCATCTGTTATGTGGAATATATATTGAATGAAAATGATATACAGGTTTTAAACTATGTATAAAAATATATATTTTTATTTACTAATATGTTGGGTAGAACATGGGTAGATAGTTGGTGTGTAATAAACAGATGAGAGACCTCGATGTTGTTGTTGTTGTTGATCTAGTTATTCAGCGGAGTATGGATAACGACCACGGATTCTTTCTAGACAGTCCAGTGGAACGCTAGCAGATTCATAACCTGTAGGTGTTGTGAACGATGTGTTCACCGGTGTACTCTATCCCCCTCATGGTTGCCTTTAGGATATCTATTGTTGAGGAAACCCCTTCGCAGTAATGTCCATCCCGATGAAAATCCTAGATTAGGTCCCTTGAGATAGATATTATTTTAGGGACGTAAAGTGAGGATAACGGGAATGGGTAACTGGGATAGTGATTGGTTGGTGAAATTAAATATAATTTATTTATTGTGGGTTGAAAACCCTATATGCTCACCAGGCTCCCAAGCCTGACCCACTCAGTTTTATTTGTATTACAGGAAGTGGCGTAAGGGCGTAAGATGGATGAATCATCGAGTTGTTTTGTTTACAAGTGTGTATATGTATATATTTGTTGAATGACTTGTAATGTTATCGTTTATGCTTTATGGTCTGTATCGGAACATGACATCCCGAGTTTTGATTATATATAATGAAAATGCATCTCTTGATGAAATGCTTTGATAAATATTATTTTATCATGTTTTGTTTTGGGAACAAATTCCGCAACTCTTTTAAATCAAAAGGATTTACTCTGAAATTATTTAAAAAGCATAAATGAAATCGGTCTTTTCTGGCCGTGATTTTAGGGATGTCATAGTATCGAATCTTTGTGTAAGACATTATGCATCGTGTACCGTACGCTTCGGGTATAGGATTAATTGAAAATGCTATAATATTTGACCATTCTAAAATTTTCCAAATGTCTAGCGCATTTAGAGGGAAAAAGGACAAGAATCGGTTTTGACTAAGATAATTAAACAACTATCAAAGGACAATCCAAAGTTCGCCTAGGATAGGTCGCTTGTGAGTAGTTGGAAGTACAGTATTGGATGGACCATATCGACATTATTATGAATAGATAAGATTCTATTAAGAATGAGTTGTCATATGGAAAATATGGAACCTTGTCCATATTGGGATTTGAATATTGAAAAATCTATGTCTAGATTAGAAACTTTTATATAAAAGGATGTTCAAAGGAATGTACTTTGAGTGAGAGACATCATATCTAAGGAATTGTATTGTAACAATCTCCGATAGAGAACTTTGTAATTTCATTGGTAATAGTCATTGTGACTTTAGTGCAGTGACATTACAAAAGGAGCGTTGCATAAAATGTTAGAATCTAACATATTCCATAAGTGGCAAGAATTTGATATCCTTTTACTTGTGAAAAGGATTGGAGTTGTGAAATGAGTATGATTGGAAATGTGTTCATTTGATCTATTTCACAAAGTAAGAACCATAGGTAAACATTGTGTGCATGCTAAGAGCATGTGACAAGTGTAATAAATCAAGTAAAAAGTTGATTACCCGAAACAACAAATAATGAGTAATCGATATGGTGATAAATAAAAGGTGTTTTATTTATGCTCAAAGGTTTGAGGCCATATGAGATTAGTATTATTCTTGTGTTTCACTTTGCATGTTTTGACTTCCTGAATAATTTAATTGGTTTAGAACAGTCAATTATTCGAACGGGCCACAATCGTTCATATGTTGGAAGTAGGTATGAATAAAGACTGTCGTGAATTGGTGTGTGGATTGTCTAAAGAGTATTAGACATAAGCAAATGTTTGTTGCAACGTTCATGAGTGCTTATGAATATGATTTGAGCATTGGATTAAACCCACGCTCACTTGGATCACTCCATGAATTGTATCACAAGTGATTGGTTAGACGATAACATATTATATTCTTGAAACCGAGATGTGTGAGTTGTATCTTGCAAATCGGTTGCACATTGATAATATGTAAACGCACCAGTAACTTGGTGTCATAAAACATATTATTGTGTGTGATTCGGTGAGTGAGTGCAAGCGAGCATTGAATCAAAGTTTATCCGTTCCTTTTATCCAAAGCAGGATAAAAGTGATATCTTTGGGCCCCTCGATGATTTAGTGATGACAAACGTAAATGCTCGGCCGGGCTAGGGCTAATTTGATTTGTTCAATTAGTCAGTTGTCATAAATCGGAAGTTGAGAAATAGTACAAAGAGAATGATTAGAAATCATGTCTCATATGATATATAGAATGGAGGAATATATGATCCCTTATCTAAAGGACACGCGTATCTGATAGGATCAGAGTTGACAACGGCTTTGGAAAGCTACGATTGCAGATCAGGATCTAAAGTCATACGCAGAATAGTTATTAGACTTATCCAAGTGGGAGACTGTTGGATTAGTGTCTAAGTCCATAACTATTTTGGTATGTACTTGACCCGATGGTGCATGGTCCTTTTGGGTTGCCTTCACCAAAGCAACTTGATAGGATGAATTATGGAGAGAAAGGATTAAATATGATTTAGTGATATATTATGAGAATAATATATTAAAGGAGAAATCATACTGTTTAATTAATATTAGTCAAGAATTAATAAGAATTAAGTTAGTGACTAAAAGAGATTAATTAAACTTAAGGGAATGGAATTGTAATTATAAGATAATTGCAATTGGGCTATGGATTGCCTTATATTATAAGGTTGGACGAATTCTATGTGGGAAACCCATTAGAAATCGTCCAAGACCTTTAAGGAAAGGAGTCCATGGGTTGCTTAGGGCTTAAGCATCCAAATTAGGGTTTCCTCGTTACATAAACCTAATAGCCTCACTATATATAGAGCCCTTATGCCCCAAAAACGTGGACAAGCTTTCTTCTAGGGTTTACACACGTTTTGGGTAGCCTCCTTCTCTTCTCTCTTCATCCTCTTGCTCTTGGTGTTTGTGAACCATTAGAGGAGTGACATTTGTGACTCTAAGCTTTCTAAAGTCAATACAAGGAGGATTTGAGATTGTTATTGCTACATAACAATCAAGGTATGATCTAAACCCTAATTATATGTTATATTGATTATCATATGCTAAATCTAGGGTTTATAGTCTTGGATGAATTGCATCTACAATAGAGAAACCTAGATCCAAGCATTAGGGTTTGTATGAGCACATAGGATGTTCTTATAGCTAAAACCCATCAGAAAACCCTATGTACTCACCAGGTTTTCCAACATGACCCACCCAGTTTATTTGTATCACAAGTGTCGATATGAAGCTACATT
>NC_136415.1:37305571-37395571 GCF_051521515.1 Lactuca serriola
GTCCCATGATTGTATATCTCGGGACCATACGTATTTCAGGAAGCAGTTGCTCGTCTGCATGGCATGGACTCGCCGAGTTGTTCCTCAGACTCGGCGAGTAGCTTGAAGATTCACTGGGACTCGCCGAGTTGTTCTTCAGACTCGGCGAGTGGAGTCGGGGTGGCCCCGCGATTCTTCCAGGAGAAACTCGTCGAGTAAAAAGGGGATACTCGACGTGTAGAAAGGGAATCTTAAGGAATCGGTGAGTCAAGGGCGAGTGGACTCAGAGTCGTTGAACTCGGCGAGTCTTGGGGTGACTCGGCGAGTTAGGTCGCGGGTTGAGTGAAGTTCTGAGTATGGGGACTCGGCGAGTCACAGGGTTGACTCGACAAGTAGGGTCAGTCAGGGGTTGACTTTGACCTTGTCTTTGATCAAGGATTGACCAGTGGTTCCAGGGGTATTTTGGTAATCGTTGTTTATCGTTTGAGTTCAGTGCATTGGCGGCTATCCAGGAGTGGAGATCGTATCAGTGATCAGAGCAGCTTGAGCTATCTGTTCAGTCGGCAGTTTCGAGGTGAGTTATCCTCACTATATCGCTAGGGTTTATGGCATCAATGCCAACCCTTTTATCGGATGGAAATCCGGGTAGTTGTCAGTTGTTATATGTTATGGGCCGGAAGGCAATATATGTTATGGGCCGGAAGGCATTACTATGTGGACCGGAAGGTCATGGCCTGGAAAGGCGTATGTATGCATTTAGTATGTTGACTGATTCATAGAGTAATGTCATGATAGTGACCGGCTAGACCGGTATCTCGTTAGAGTAATGCTATGATATGTGATCTGTGATCGATTGTTGTCTATGAACTGTTATATGATTGTTTGTTATGTTATATGTGCATTTTATGCTTATGGGCCGGAAGGCAATATGTTATGGGCCGGAAGGCGATATGTTATGGGCCGGAAGGCGAATATGTTGTGTGATGGACCGGAAGGTCGGCGTGGGTAGGACCGGAAGGTTTACCCAGCAGGGACGGAAGTCCCCTGAGACACATGGACCGGAAGGTCAGGGCCTGGAAAGGCGTATATGTGGTTGGTATTCTGGGGGTATCTCACTAAGCTTTCGGGCTTACAGTTGTGGTTTTATGTTTCAGGTTCTCAAGAGTCTGTGGCAAGGCAAAGACGTGATCGTACCGTTCCTCGCGTTGGTGTTTCATGATATGAACCTGGGAAATTACTCTGTTTAATAATGTATTGAAAACCTTTTTGTAACAACGTTAATAAAATGGATGAATTTGAAAAGTTTTAATTGTTTTGAAATTTTGGATGTTACAAGTTGGTATCAGAGCCTTGGTTTGAGTGAATTGGGGAAACATTCGTGTGACTCCAGTCTCAAATCGAGGAGGATTTTAAAAAGAGAAATTAAAATGAGAAATTAAAATGGTTTTCAAATTTGGTAAAAGGAGGACGCGGAGGTACGATCAGCCGGAGCCAGTAAGTAACCCCAAGATACCATACATGATATTTGTTTATTTGAGCTTGATAGAACAGCATGCTAGAGTTAGGCTAGGGATCTACAGGAATTCATGATAATGTTGCCTGATATGTGATGCTTGTAGCCTAGGGTCCCTTATGGGATGTTCTCAGTGTTCCTCTAGTGGTGAGGGTTGATAGTTGTTATGCATGTCTCCTAGGGTATTGTGGTAGTACTTCATACAAATATGGGTAGGTGTGGAAGGTAGTATGGGCCCGTACTACTGAAAGCACAGGACCCATACGCGTATCAGGGAAACCATGGTCTCTAGGGTAGGGTTGCGAGAGTTGGATCCCAGGATTTTGGGAAGTGTCTGAGATTGGTAGGGTGCCTTCAGTATGGAGATTTCGAGGCATGATGATAGTGGATCCGGATCAGGATCGGGAGCTGTAGAGCGAGTTCCGGGTGGATCAGTGCCGTCGAAGGTTATCGGTCGGACGAGCACGAGCGAGCGGGATGCGAGGATTCATGAGATCCTGCGTGATGGGGTTGCTGCATTGTTCCGGGCTGAGTTGCCGGAGTTGTTTGGGTCAATCGAGACCGCCATGATTGAGTATTTCGATGAGCGATATGCGGCTCTCGCAGAGACGGTTGCCGCGGCGGCTACAACGGCTGTAGCAGCGGCAAGGGGAGGAGCTAGTCGGGGTTTTCAGTATCGGGACTTCTATTATAAGAAGCCTCCCACGTTCGATAGGGTTCAGGACCCGAGTGTTGCTATGAGATGGTTATCAGACGTGGAGGGGTATTTCTCCACGAGTTTGTGCCCTACTGATCAGAGGGTGAGGTGTGCTCTGAACCTGTTGAGGCTAGGAGCGAAGGATTGATGGAGATTGACTACGAGGTCATTTTCCGATGCGCAGAGGGCTGCGGTTTCATGGGATCAGTTCAGAGAGATGTTCAGTACTCGCTATGTTCCGCGGGATGAAAAGGGAGATTGGCTCGGAAATTCCTTGAGCTGAAGCAGGATTTGGAGTCGGTGACTGAGATCACCAGGATGTTTATTGAGAGGGCGATGTTTTGCCCTGAGTTCGCTTCGGAGCAGGCTCAGATGTCCTGATATCTGAGTATGCTCAAGAGGGATATCAGACAGTTCGTGTATGCGCAGAGGTGTGAGACCTTGTTGGAGTTGCAGGAGGCCGCCATGTGGCGTGAGTTAGAGGTTGAGTTGCAGTTGCGTGAGCTGAGGCAGGCCCCGATGCAGTCGCAGTCGGCGCCGAAACGGTCCAGGACCGTAGATGTTAGAATGGGGGATCGAAGCGGCCACACTTGTGGGAAGTGTGGGAGGGGTTACACCAGAGCTTGCTGGTCCGGTGGTGCACGCCGCAAGTGCGGAAAGGAGGGGCACGGTGCACGGGATTGTCGGCAGTCAGTGCCAATTCGGGATTTGAGGATTTGTTATCAGTGTCGGCAGGATGGACATTTGAGGGTCAACTGTCCACAGCTTTCTGCAGGACCGGTGCAGGCTCTAGTACCGGCCACCTTGAGGAGTTCAGGAGGAGGACAGGATGGAGCGGAGCCCCAAGGGCTCAGGGTCGTGCTTATCGGCTTGCGGCAGAGGAAGACGGAGCAGTGCCGGAGGCAACTGTGGGTATGATGCTTTCTTGAGGTCTTGATTGCCTTGCGTTGATTGTGGCGTATTGTTTGTGCTGGTATCTTGTGTGGATTTCGATGCGGTATTCGTTGTTTCGCGGGTTTGGCATGGTTATGGATTGGTGCTTCAGGTTTTCGCTTTGGCATTCGTTGTTCCCTGATGGTTTGGTATGGTTATAGTTTGGTATTTTGGTGCCGGTAGCCTTGTGCGGTTTTCGATGCGGTATTCATCCTTTGGCAGGTTGTGGGTTTGGTTACGGGTTATTGTTGGGAATTCCGTTGGTTATCGTTCGTGAGGGTTGTTGGTGGAGATGCGGCACTGGGTTGAATGTCGGGTAGCATCTGCAGTCGTAGAGTGGATAATTGAAAGACCGGATTCTTTTGAGTGGATTGATCAGGGAGGAGATGTGTTTTGCTGAGGGTTGTTTATGCTTGTGGGAAGCAGTCAGTGTGTAAATGTTCTCTTTGTGCAGGATTGTTCTGAAAGGTCGTTAATGACGATCGGTGGCAGTTAGTCAGAGCTTTAGTGGGGGAGAATTGGAGAATTCCCCGGGAGATCGATGAGTATGTAAGGGTACTTAGCTGTTGGGATTCAGCAGTGTTTGTCAGCTCAGAGTGTAGGCCGACGAGAGCGAGTGTCGGGTATGCGGGGCGGGATACAGACCTAGGGCATTTGATGGTGGAGGCCTGAGAGAAGGCCGGGATCAAGCTTGAGTAAGTAACCGGGGTTATGTGATCAGAGTATTTGTATGTTTGAGGTACGTGATGGGTTGTACTGCATTAATCCCACGGGATTATGTTGTGCATGTTTCTAGAGCTGGAACCGGAAGGTTCCCAGAGTTAGAACCTGAGGGTTCGCAGAGTTTGGGTGTACGGACCCACAGAGATATAGCCTCGAGTGGCTAGTATGTGTTATGAGAGTCGGTCCAGTCATGCTGGAGACTCTAGTGGTATTGCTGGATCAGTTTGAGATTGCGGATTGTGTATGTTGCAGTGTGATTGCATTGGAAGGTCTGGCCCCGGGTTAGTGATCTTGTTTAGCTGAGACAGTGATTTTGATGAGTGGAGAGAGTGCATGGGATTGAGAGCCCATGCAATGAGAACCCGAGTATGTGAATAGCGGTTACGCAAAAGGGTGGTGTCGCTTGGGGCAAGCACCGTGGCGCCGGTTGTAGTGGCATTATGGCCAAGAGGGTCCCTTAGAAGGAAAAGGGAAAGGTGTGTAACTCCGAAGGGGAGTGCAAGTTCACGAAAGTGGAAGCTGCAGAGCAGAAGTTATGGTTAGAGTATTTCGAGTATGGCTTTGAGCATCGTGTTCGCGGCAAGAAGTAGGAACCCATCCGGGTTGGAGATGTCTGTTGAGGCTCAGAAGGGATGCAGGGGGAGAGAGAATCGTAAATTCTCCGTGTGATTCTGATCAGAGTGTAGGATGGATGTAATGGTTCATCTTGGGAGATGTTCGAGGATATCATCAGTGTATCGGGTCTTCCAACCTGCGGGTGTTGGGGTTAGTTCAGCATGTGTATGTGATGGCAAGAGGAGAACTTATGAGAGTTGCTCTGAGAGTGAGAATGGATCTCTCAATCGGTCCGGAATGGACAAAGTGGGCTATGGATCGGGGATCCGGTGGTTCATGGTTTCCTAACCCTTATGGGTCGAGTGATTGTTGAGATTTAGAGCAGAGTTGCATCTCGGGTAATTCTCGGTTACAGAGAGTAATGTGCAGTACAGAGATCGTGCTTCGGTCAACAGAGCAGATCCGACAAAGCCAACAGGAAAGTTATGCGGACAGATGCCGGTCCGAGCTTGAGTTTCAGGTCGGCGACTTCGTACTCCCGAAGGCCTCTCTTTGGAGAGGAGTGATTCGATTCAAGAATAAGGGCAAGTTGGGCCCCGGTACATTGGGCCATTTCGGATGATTGCAAGGATAGGCCGGGTAGCCTACCGATTGGAGTTGCCAGCGGAGTGGGGTCAGATCCACGACACCTTTCATGTGTCGCAATTGAGGAAGTGCTTAGCTGATGAGTCGGCAGTAGTCCCATTAGAAGACATTCAGGTGGATGCGGGCCTGAATTATGCTGAGAGACCAGTGGTCATCAGAGAACGGAAGATCGAGGTTCTGAGGAACAAGGAGATACCTCTGGTGTTAGTTCAGTGGCAGCACCAGAAAGGATCGGAAATGAACTGTGATCTGGAATGTGATATGTGGGGGCAGCATCCGGGGCTATTTTCAGAATGAGACTTCGAGGGCGAAGTCTAGTTCTAGTGGGGGAGAGTTGTAACAGCCCAGAATTTCAAATATTGATATAATTATGATTTGGGGGTGTTTTAAGAGGGGACTCGGCGAGTTGGAGCCTAGACTCGCCGAGTAGGACCGCAGACCGGGTCGCGGGTTCGCGACTGGACTCGACGAGTCCAGATATGGACTCGGCGAGTCGACGCTGTTCAGCAGAAACCCTAGCCGTTTGGTTTTGGATCGTATATAACGCCTCTTAGGCTGTCATTGTCCGTCTTTTGGCCGATTGAGAAGAACCCTAATCGTTGTGGACGTCTAGAGCAGGAGAGAAAGCTATTGGAACTTGGAGGATCTTGTTAGGCAAGAAGAAGAAGAGTTTGGCCAAAGGAATATCAAGGAGGATCGAGTCCTGAGGCTTGGGGACACAGAGAGTGCGTTTTCAGGTAATACTCGGACCATTTCTGTTATTTTGATGTGTATACGAATCTAGGGTTTATGAAACCCATTTAGTGATTAGATGGGTTATTATGTTATTACCCAGACGTTTATACCCCAGTAACAAGATGTTTAGAAGTCCAGAAAGTCCCATGATTGTATATCTCGGGACCATACGTATTTCAGGAAGCAGTTGCTCGTCTGCATGGCATGGACTCGCCGAGTTGTTCCTCAGACTCGGCGAGTAGCTTGAAGATTCACTGGGACTCGCCGAGTTGTTCTTCAGACTCGGCGAGTGGAGTCGGGGTGGCCCCGCGATTCTTCCAGGAGAAACTCGTCGAGTAAAAAGGGGATACTCGACGTGTAGAAAGGGAATCTTAAGGAATCGGTGAGTCAAGGGCGAGTGGACTCAGAGTCGTTGAACTCGGCGAGTCTTAGGGTGACTCGGCGAGTTAGGTCGCGGGTTGAGTGAAGTTCTGAGTATGGGGACTCGGCGAGTCACAGGGTTGACTCGACGAGTAGGGTCAGTCAGGGGTTGACTTTGACCTTGTCTTTGATCAAGGATTGACCAGTGGTTCCAGGGGTATTTTGGTAATCGTTGTTTATCGTTTGAGTTCAGTGCATTGGCGGCTATCCAGGAGTGGAGATCGTATCAGTGATCAGAGCAGCTTGAGCTATCTGTTCAGTCGGCAGTTTCGAGGTGAGTTATCCTCACTATATCGCTAGGGTTTATGGCATCAATGCCAACCCTTTTATCGGATGGAAATCCGGGTAGTTGTCAGTTGTTATATGTTATGGGCCGGAAGGCAATATATGTTATGGGCCGGAAGGCATTACTATGTGGACCGGAAGGTCATGGCCTGGAAAGGCGTATGTATGCATTTAGTATGTTGACTGATTCATAGAGTAATGTCATGATAGTGACCGGCTAGACCGGTATCTCGTTAGAGTAATGCTATGATATGTGATCTGTGATCGATTGTTGTCTATGAACTGTTATATGATTGTTTGTTATGTTATATGTGCATTTTATGCTTATGGGCCGGAAGGCGATATGTTATGGGCCGGAAGGCGATATGTTATGGGCCGGAAGGCGAATATGTTGTGTGATGGACCGGAAGGTCGGCGTGGGTAGGACCGGAAGGTTTACCCAGCAGGGATGGAAGTCCCCTGAGACACATGGACCGGAAGGTCAGGGCCTGGAAAGGCGTATATGTGGTTGGTATTCTGGGGGTATCTCACTAAGCTTTCGGGCTTACAGTTGTGGTTTTATGTTTCAGGTTCTCAAGAGTCTGTGGCAAGGCAAAGGCGTGATCGTACCGTTCCTCGCGTTGGTGTTTCATGATATGAACCTGGGAAATTACTCTGTTTAATAATGTATTGAAAACCTTTTTGTAACAACGTTAATAAAATGGGTGAATTTGAAAAGTTTTAATTGTTTTGAAATTTTGGATGTTACATTCAAGTTTTTAATGGAGCTTCAAGTCCAAGAGGGACCTCAATCACAACCAATACAGCAACCTTATGATTCTAGAATCCAAGGAGGGTCCAGATCTGAAGTTACAACCTCAGATCTAGCCCATAGCTCATCCTTTCAACTTAATATTTCACCAAAAACCCTAGAACTCAACCAATAGAACGGATTCACAAGGAAAAAGGCGATTCCGTTACCTCTAGAAGATGGCAATTGAGATAAGAGTTGATTCCCACACTCCACTTGCTCCAATATCCTTCTCTTCTAAGCCTTCCCCCTCCAAAATCCTCTTTTCAAGCTTCAATCACCCAATGGCACACACACGTATTAGGGTTTTAAGGACTCTCTAGAACTGTAAAGAGGCCCAAGGGAGGCTAAGTTTCCCTTAAATAGGGGTGCAAACCCCAGAGTTAAGGGTTTCAATTGCCATCTCCTACTCGTCGAGTCCCAATATGGACGCGTCGAGTAGGTCACTTAATACGCGTTCCCACCCCGCACCTACTCGATGAGTAGGTCAACCAACTCGTCGAGTAGAGCTTTACCCCATAAATCTTCTTTAAACAATACCTGAGAATTGGGGCGTTATAAGAGGAATGAAGCAATAATTAGAGCTGAAAAACACTTACAACTTAAAGATCTTGGAGCTAATTCGATGGTAGAGAGAGAGTAGAGTGAGAAAGTCTTTGGAGTGGGGAAATGGTGAAATGAAGGTACGCTATTTATAGGGTAGTGTTTTCGGCCAAGGGGTGGGGTGGGGGGTGTACGGCCGTAAACTCGAGTTTGCGGCCGTACACTCTTCTCGAATGGGTGTTTGGCCCGAATGCTACGATATGAATTTGAAAAACTCGTTCTCGGACCCAAACCTTGATTGTACTGAGTTTAGAATATTCGGTTAGACCCAAAATAATACTAACGAGAACAGAAATAAATCTGAATTGATTTATTTTTAAACGGTTCGTACAAGAGAAATTTCGGGTTGTCACATCGGTCATCTTCTCCGGCTAACATCAATTTTCCAGTGAGTATATGGTCTTCTTCTCTAGCCAATGTCAATTTTTTGGTGAGTCTCCGATCATGGATTCCAAAAAAATAAATCAAAAAACCTGTTCCTCGTCTCTACTATTCCAGTTTCGAAATTCAGTCCCAAAATTTAAATAAGAAATGTTATGAGTGTTTCCCTCTCCTTGTAATAATCGTAAAACATCAAGAAGACAATTCTTTTGGTGATTTATCTATGAAATACCCATGGTTCAAGTTTCAAGCTCCGACCAGGGACACAATTATCATTATCATCAAGAAGGGTACGATCTAGACTTGATTCTTCGAAGTTTTTGGTTAATAGGTATTTGGGTTCGAGGTTTGGTTCTACGAGGATGATAAAGGCTGTTTGGAGACGAGTTCTTGGGGCGAGGAATTGATAAAGTAATTTGTGGGATCATATATTTTGTTGTTGTAGGATTGTTTTGAAGAATAAAGGATTTGACTATATTCCAATTCAAATCTCGAGGATTGTTTGTAGATAGATCTTACTTTGTTCTTAACCCACGTCTTAAACAAACGTGAAACCCATCTTCGTTGATTTTATTTTTTGTCTTGTTCTCAACCTAGATTTTAAACAACCCTTGAACCATTTTTATGTCTTAAAGAGTTCAAACCCATTCATTTTCTTCTATTTGTATGTCTTGAATGAGTTTTTTAAATCAACGAACTTCTTTTTGTCTTAAATAAGTTTTCTACCCCAATGTTTTGTAATTGATAAAGGTTTCCAGAACACGAAAAATTGATTAAGGTTTCATGAACACAAAAGATATGGATTTCAAATTGATGAATCTTTTAAATTAGATTCGCTCAAGGGAGGAGACGATCGGAAATGAAAAGTCAATGGAGACTCGTCGAAAAATTGATATTGACAGGAGATATGACCGGAGACTCTCTGAAAATTAAAGGGTCGCCAGAAACCGACTATATTGGCTATTATTGGTGAAAATGGTATGTTATGAACATCTTAGATGAGTTTAATGGTAAATCAATAAAAAAAATAAACAAGTGACTGAATATGTGCAATAGTCATAGTCCGTTACCTTATAAAGCCATTATCCCAATTATTCATTATATGTCTTTTTTCATTGTATGTGACCTCATAAATTCATATGTAATTAACAATTTAGTTAAAAATCTTACATATATATATATATATATATATATATATATATATATATATATATATATATATATATATATATATATATATATATATATATATATATATAACCAACTCCCACTTTGCAAAAAGACATAACAATTAAATATACAAACAGTGGAAAACATCTAATAATACATCACTCCTCCTAACCATACATAAATGTTTATATCTAAAAAACATGCATCAACATTTAATGTTAAATCACTTGTTGTCTTAACGTCCTTTTTTCTGGCATCAATTGAGCATGAGGCATAAATCAAATCATTCATATATTAGTTCAATTAGTTTTCTCGACATGTAAATATAAATCAGATCATCAGACCTAATTAAGGAGCATGTCAATATCATCTATATGTGGCCATATTCTTATATGTATTAGATTAATTAAGGAGTCTTGATGTATCACACTCCAACAAGTAGATGAAAAAATATCGTTTTAATTATATATGTTCATCATAGGCTTCACACTATATATGATAGTAGCCTTTATAACTGCCTTATTCATGATATCGTTTAAATACTTCAAAACATAATGATTCACTCTTTAAAAAACTAACATGTAGATCTTGTAAAGGATATATAGACACAATCATTTTTTAAGGTATACCTAATAATGTTGATCCAGGAAGTGCTATCTTGAAATTGAGTCAATCCAATATTCACCACTCGTGAATTCGACCCTTAACAAAAAAATCATATTTATCAACAACAAATCTTATGAATGTTCATATTAGTCTATATTAGTCTTAATTAACTGTTATTCACATATCATGAATGATTATGGATGTTTAGAATAACCAACTATTATCCATGAATTAAACCTGTTAATATTATAAAAGTTTAATATGCAAGATATTTTAGTTGTGGAGGTTAGATCTCAAGAGTTATACAACAATGTTTAAATAAGCAAGGTCACAGTCAATACAAGACAAGGCATATGTAAGGTATCTATGTTTACATATCAAAATATTCTAAATGTCCCAACTTCCTCTAATGATGTAAAATACATATTTTAGGGTATTTTTATTTATTAAACGTCAATAAATAGATTGTCATAATAATTTAGTTGAAGTTTATAAATAAAATCAATACTATAAGCTTAAGTTGAGAAATAAGGGTTAAATGTCTAAAAATTTGATATGTCGTGTTCTACTTTGGTCATATTCATGTTACATAAAAATTTGTTATGACGTGTCTTGTCAAAAAAAAAATGACACGATTACCCGATTTAACACCTTTAAATTGAGGTACGAGTTATTGTTGCTAACAAAATTACACTAGAGCATGTTTATTTATAGAAAAGTTTTATTATACAATATAAAAAAAATCTCATACATTCGATCATCGTGCACCAAAAAAGTACAAAATTGATCTCTTGTTTGTTGATCCTTTACGTGACAAATTAGTCTCGAATACACTTCGCCTCAAAGATTATAGATAGAAGAGATAGAATAACAATACTATTTTTCAACGGCCTTCCAGATCCTATTTATAGCCTTCTAGATTGTACAAATTAATAGTCACATCTTCATAGACACTTGAAGCTCGGATGGGATGATCTCTTACCGTTTTCAATGGGAGTTATTTTGCTTATGTCTATGACTAGATAAACATAAATTTTCATTTATATTGTTTAGATAATTTGTCGAGCATAACGAACCTGAAACTATTTTGAAACTATTTTACAAAACACAGTAGACTAACAAAAGAACAGGATATTTTCAAAGAAGTTCAATTTTTCCAGACATATGATTTTCGAACAAGTTCAATATTTTCGAAGATACAAATTTCAAGATTTTAGAAAAAAAAAACATATAATAATTTACTTCTTTTTGTGCAAAACGATTTCGAGAAATAAAATTTTTCATAGATTTTTGAAGATACAATATACATGTCATGAATATGTTCTTCAAAAAAATAAAACACATTGATTTTTGAGAAAATATTTTCGAAGATATAAAATGTAATGTGACAAGGACATCGCCATAAAAAGAGGAGGGCATATTGAAAAAAAAAAACATTCTTGAAAACCCTTATATGACCCTTATTAATACTTTCTAAAATGATATTACAATTTTGAAAATCCTTATTTTAATAAATCATGGCCATAAATGTTTTTGATGTGACATAGGGTTTTTCTTTTTGTCTTTATGAGATCATTAATTCTGAAATATATATTGAGTTTGATTAGCAGTGACAAAGATGTTAGGGAATAAATGGTAACAATGATATAACTACATCAATAATTTAAGAAGAATTGACTTTGATTAACAGCGATAAGATATTTTGCAATACATGTTAACAATGATTTTGAAATATGTTAATAATGGATTTAGTTAAAAAAAAATAAACATTGTAAAAATCAACAACAAAAGATATTATATATATATATATATATATATATATATATATATATATATATATATATATATATATATATATATATATATATATATATATGTTGTTGTTGTTGATTTATACGACATGAAGAAATTTTAGATTTTCGCAGCATGGCGTGATCTTTTTCAAGCGATTAGAAAGGGGCAAACATTGAGAGAGAGAGAGAACCATTATTAATCAAGGAACCAAAAAACCAATTCAAAGCGTCGAAATTTAAAGCGATCAACGACAAAAGGAAAGGTTGTAGACTTTTACAATGGACGCACATGCACCGAATTATAACAAAACACACTTGTTTATTTTCGTTTAAAAATGTTTTTAGCCAATGTTTTTTATCGGAAAAAAAAACCGAGTATACTGTTGTTCACGATTTTTCGTCATCTTTCAAAAAAGATCCATGATGATATATATAAAAAACCAACTTTTTTTTTCGAAAAAACTCACTTCATTTTTTTTGTTGAAAAGTTAAGGTCTATTTTTTTATAGAAAAAATTAATAAATATATCAAATTCATGTTTTTTTGTACTTTTTAAACATAGATTCATACTCGCGTAAAAAATAATAATAATAAAAAAACGATATTTCAGTTCAGATTCACATTGTGAACCTGTTCAGATTCATATTCTGAACATGTTCAGATTCACATTGTGAACCTTCTCGGATTCATAGCGTGCATAATAGTAAGTCAGATTCACAATGTGAATCTGAACTGATCGAGCTTTTTCATATTGTGAATGTTAAAAATTGAAATATTTACAGTTTAGATTCACTGTGTGAATCTACACGGATCGAGGTTTTTTTGTGAACTTTTTTAGATTCATAGTGTGCATAATAGCAAGTCAGATTCACAATGTGAATCTGAACTGATCGAGCTTTTTCACATTGTGAATGTTAAAAATTGAAATATTTATAGTTTAGAATCACAGTGTAAATCTACACTGATCGAGGTTTTTTTTTAGTCGGTGTTGATGCTTATTAATAGAGTATAAAAAATTAATTTTTTTTTGGTATAATTAGTTTTTTTTCTATAAAAATAAACTTAAATATTGAAAAAACTAACAAAATGAAGTGGGTTTTTTTCGAAAAAAAGGTTCGTTATTTATATATCATCATAGATCTCTATGGAAAGAGTACGAAAAATCGAGAACAACGGTATATTCGTTTTTTTTCGATAAAAAATATGGCTTAAAAAAATTTAAAACCAAAAAAAGAGGTAAGTATTTTGGTAAGGAGGTGGATGGTTTTTGGTATAATTTGGTGTGTGTGCGTCCAATGTACAAATATACATCTATTTCCTTGGCCGTTGATCATTATAATTTCCGACGCTCACGATTGGTTCTTTGGTTCCTTGTTAATTATGGTTCTCAATTGAACCTCACCCTATATATATATATATATATATATATATATATATATATATATATATAGTTGAGTTAGTTTAAATGTTTCTACTTTTTATTGTGTGCATGTAGGATTGATTGTGGACCAATCAATTTACTTATTTTAAGAAAATAATTAATGCATATTAAATGTTGAAAATTTAATTAATATTCATTATATCTTCAACATGTAATATGCATTAATTACTTTCTTAAAATAACTAAAATGATTGGTCCACAATCAATCTTACATGCACACAATAGATAGTTAGAACACAATAATCTAACCCAGAGTAAACTATATATAAGTTTAGTCATTTTAGATAGAGGTACATGTATCTTAGGAATACAACCCTACACTTTGATCATTTTGTTTGATGGTTCTCGTTTTTTCCTCCTTGTATGACTTATTCTATTACGTATTGGATTTGTTGTGACGCATGTTCCCACAAAATTAAATGGTTCTATAAAAGTTATTAGCATTTAATTAATAATGTTTTTCAATGTATTATTTTGTTTAGCTATTCCATTCTTTTCATGAGTATAACTAGCAATTTTTGATATACAATACCTTACTTAAAAACATATTTGTGAAAATGGCAAGTATAACAAACCTCACATTTATTCATTTTATCTAAAAAAAATATGTTGGTAACATGTCAAGTTTTATCATTATTTAAAGAACAAATTACACGAATGGTCCTTAAGGTTTTGTTTTTTTCCCTAAAGTAGTCCCTACAAAACTTTTTTCCCTCAGATGGTACCTACGGAGCAAACATTGCACACAAAAGGCCCCTGTGACTAACTTTGTTAACGGATTCTGTTAAGTTTTGTTAAATGACAAAAATACCCATTTGTTTGATGCACATAGATGGTCCTCTCTCTCTCTCTCTCTCTCTCTCTCTCTCTCTCTCTTTCTTCCACACAAAGCCCTAGTCTTGACTTGAAATAACCACCGGAGAATAAAAAACAAACATCCTTCAAGCTCACGGGTTTCTGCCATGGAGAAGACGAACCGTCGTCTCTCTCTCTCTCCTCCGCCATCTTCCCCAAATTGTTAGTCTTGTTCGGGTTTGACAACGCCAAAGTTCAGGTTCTAGTTTGTAGCGTATGTGGCTAGAGTAAAACTTTGATCTCCGTCTATGGCTCGAGTTTGCAGCGCCTCCGCCTCTATAAATCCCTGGTAGTGGTGATACAGAACTCTCAAATAAGATGGCTTCGGGGAGCAAGGGATGAAGCAATAAGTTGCAGGTTTCATGGGGTTTCTGCAAGGTGGTCCGACGAGCATTAACAGGGCGACGATGTGGATTAGAGGCAACGACCTTCTTCCATTTGCAACTAAAAACACACACTAAAACCACACACATCGTCCACATGATTACTAAAAGCGCTCACCCCCAAAAAATCATAGTTAGGGTTTCAAAAACAATAACAACAAGAGGTGGTACGGTGGTGGTTTAGCAAATCGTGAGGAGGGAAGCCGACAAAAGGCTGTCATCGGCATCTTCTTTCTTTTTTCCGGTCCAATCGGCAACAAACATGAATGGAAAAAGAAGAGCCCATTAATCGTCAAGGAAAGCAGTGAGGGTCACCGATGGTACCGTTGATCGGAGTGGGAAGTGGAGCAGGTGGCAGGAGGGGGGTTAGATCGGAGGCAACACACAACCATCTTCAATCTGATTAGTTTTTCCAGCGAGCAAAGGAAGAGAGAGAGAGAGAGAGAGAGAGAGAGAGAGAGAGAGAGAGAGAGAGAGAGAGAGAGAGAGAGAGAGAGAGAGAGAGAGAGAGAGAGAGGGAGGGAGGGTGGGCCCCATCTTTTTTTTTAATTTCAAATTAACATAATATTAAAAATGAATAAATAAATAAAAACAAAGGGCATTTTTGTCTTTTCACACACACTTAACAGAATATGCTAAGAAAGTTAGTCATAAGGATCATTTTCGTAAGGACTACTTTAGGGAAAAAAAACAAAACTTTAAGGACCATTCGTGTAATTTGTTCTTATTTAAACATAAAGAAAAAGATGTAGTATAACTTGTAATAAGCGTAAAATCTGTCGGTGTATCAACTTTTTATAAGTTGTCATATTGCAATTATTAACTTCTAACTAACAAAAAAATATCGATAACCAAATTAACTGTCAAGACAATTAATACAATATTAACATATTTTTATTAATTTTTAAAATATTATTTCGGATTTAATAGATAAAAGACAAACCAATTAGTTAATATCTTTTACTATTAATTATATTTAATCCAAGCCTAATCCAAACTTAAATCGGCTAGCCCAACACTACGATCTAAGACCAAATATTTTTGTGTCCTACATCATACATTGTAATATAGTGAGATGTAGACACAAAGAAAAAGACCGGTTTTGAAAAAAAAAAAAAAGATCAAGACCGAATCAATCTAAAACAAGACGAACCAACCCAAAACCGTCAATGGCCAGTCTGAAAAAAGAAAGGACTAGTCCCAGAAAACACCACCGATCCAAGGCCGACCTGAGACTGGTCTCCAAAAGACAGGAAGCGAAAGTTTATATACATATAATTTTATGTTAATTACACATTTTTTAATCACACATTACCTAATTTCATATCTTTCGATTATTAAATTTTAACTTATTATTTTTATAAAATCTTAATTTATCATTTTTGTATTAAACATACATTTGTTAATTGAAAAACTTGAAACCGAAAACAAAACACACACACACAAAGACTGGGAGACTGGTCCAAGAAGACCAACCCGATGAGAACGGTCTGGAAAAAGACTTGATGTTTCCTAAAAAGACCAAACTATTTTAAGACCGCCCTGATATTAATCCAAAACGCCAATGTGCATCTCTAGTGATAGTGAGAAGGACAAAAGCTTATAAGACTTTTCTACAAGTTTTATTTTATGTGAATCTAAATCAGTCACTCACATCCAATATATATTTCAAGAGTCATGTAGACCGATTATTATTATTTAAAAATGTTTAAGAGTCAAATAAAGTCACCAATTTAAGAAAGAAAGGCTTCTTTGTAGCAACGAGCTTTGATCATTCCTTCATCCAAATCACACACCTTATGCTCTTCCCTTGAAGAAGCAAGTCAAAAGCCTTGTTGATGTCTTCAAACTCAACCTCATGTGTCACAAATGCATCCAATTGTAGTTCCTAAAAAGATGAAGAAATTCATTAGTTTCTTATAAAATAAAAAATATTTTAAACATTCAAAATATTTACCTTATCCATGCAGCGTTTTATGAGAACAGGGATATCAGATTTTGGTTTTAGACCTCCAAAAAGAGAACCCATGATTGATTTTCCAGTGTGAAGTACCTCAAAAGAGCTTAAAGTCAACATTGCCTCCGGTTGGTCAACTCCTAGGATAACCGTTTTCCCCCATCCCTAAACATTACATTCATTGTTAAAAAAAAGATTCAAAATTAGTGGCTAAAAATATAATTTCATGTCTCAAAATATAAAAATATAGAAAACAATTAGACCTTTCTAGAAGAAGCATAAGCTTCATGCACAAGAGAAGTCAAACCAACACACTCAAAGCAATAATCTGCACCTCCATCAGTCATCTCAATTATCACCTGATTCAACAAACATTTTTTCATTTTCATTTAAGAATTTAATATATTAATTTTAAAATGAAGCATAATGTATTAAATTAATTACCTGGCTGACAGTTTTGTCCCCAATGTTACGTGGGTTCACAAAATCAGTAACTCCAAATTTCTTTCCTGTTAATAAAAAAAGAAATGATTAATGTTAAAAATGAGAAATTTTGATATTTTTCCAAAAATTTATAATAAGTTACCTATTTCAAATTTGTCTTGGTTCACATCAACTCCAATGATCCTTTTAGCTCCACATAACCTTGCTCCCTCAGCAACCTGTAAAAAGATAATGCCCGTTTTACCCTCATCAATATATATGTCATATGAAAAAAAAAGGGAAATTACACAAAAAAAAATCATATTTTAGGTTTAACCATTATTACATTATTTTTCCAATCAAACCATAAACATTTCACACATTTTTCCTGATTAGCTATTTTGGCCTGTTAATGTCAACATTGTGAAATAAGAAAAATATTCGGCATCCTTTCATGATTTTAATTATATTGTTTTTTTTTTTTTTGGTATAATATGCATTTTATAAAGTTCTGTGCATGTATGTAGTGTTTATTATGTTGGATTACAAAATTTTATTAAAGCCTTTTATATGTAAGGCCCAAAAGTTTAATCTTTATATAAGTTGATAGGAATCAATCATACAGCTAGCCCAATTGCACCAAGTCCAAATATAGCAACTGTAGTTCCAGTTTCCACATTTGCAGCTTTCCAAGCTGCACCTACCCCTGAAAAAAAAAAACAATGAATTTCATAAACTCAAGTTCCCAAATGCATAATCTATTAATCTTCATTCATTTTGTTACCAATTTATATCATAAACATAGTGAAAAGAACATAAAAAGTTAACAAAATTTTACCTGTTGATACTCCACAACTTAAGAGGCAGCCTCTGTTTGCTGGGATTGCTGGATCAACTTTGATTACACGAGCAACTTCAACCACTGTGTATTCACTGAAACTTGATACGAACAAGAAATGGTATAAAGTTTCTCCATTCATGTCTGTGAATCTGCTTGTTTCATCTCTACCCACCCATGGAGTACAATGGAAAGGATATTTTGAACACAGGTTGCTTTTTTTGGACAAACAATCTGCACATTCACCACAATCCGGCAAAAACATTGGGATCACGGTATCTCCTTCAACAACTTCATGTACTCCTTCACCAACACTCTCTACAACCCTTTAATGGAGAAAATTTGAAGGAATTTATGTTATTAGGACGAGAATTCAACAGATTTAGCATGAACAGTTTACTAATTTTGATCGATTCTTACCCAATTGCTTCATGACCGAGTATTCTGGGGAAAATTGCAGGAGAACGCTTTAGGAGAAAACAACAATCGTTAATTAACATCAACAAAAAAAACACGATTGATTTATTAAATTTTGATCTCGAACAACTATCTACCTCCAATTTCCAGTAGTTGATATCACTATGGCAAAGCGATGTGCATATGATTTTGATTCGAACTTCGCGAGGTTTTGGTGCAGCCACTATCACTTCCTCGATCACCAGCGGTTCCCGTGGTTTCCTAGCAATCACAGCTGCCAAAAACACAATCCTCCATTGATTCTTCAAAGAAATCAAAAATTACGACAGATGTTGCCTTCATTCATTAGGTAATTGTTTATTTTCTCAGGAAAACATGCAGTTTCAAAATTTCCAACAGCTTTTTTTTTATCGATGTAAGTTAATGGAATTAGAGTGCTGAAGCATGAGTAGAAGAACTTACCTCGGCACCTGATAGGCTTTCCGGCAGTGTTGCTAGAGCTTTTTCCGTCCATGGTTTCAGGCAGCGTTGCTACGAGAGCTTCTGTCTGTCATTGGTATTTATAGTTGCTTTGGGACTAGTGTGTTGGTAATCTCCGCCCGGCGGGAAATGGGATTCTTTTTTTAATTTACAAAATATGTTAAAATCATATTTGTTTTATTGATTTATTTACGAAATCTGATATGATATAATGTTACATTTAATATATATTTTTTATTTTTAATATTCTTATCACTTTATTTAATGCATGTATAATTCTCTTGTTAAATAACACTCCCCTTTGGTATACGATTTAGAGGCGAGCATATAATTGGGGTGGGATGTATTTTATTTTGGTTGTACATAGCAATGCAAAAATCTAAATTTGTGCAATTGCCACTCGTCGGATGAATTGTTCAAAATTCAAGATATTTAATAAAATTCAAGATGGTGCATCTCATCTTTTGGGTAATTGGATCATAAGTGTTCGAGCATATTTAAATTATGAACCGATCATATTTGTATAAAACGATTTTGATCTTGGTCATGACAAATAATGAGATAAAGGGTTGTGTCCTTGTAGTTGGTCCATTAAAAAGGGTCCCCTAATCATAATTTTTTTTATATAATTACAAAGTCATTGATAAATTGATAATTGTTATGAAATTATTCGGAACGAAATTTGTCACAAATCTATTCTAATCGGTCAATAATCCGTTGCTAATACTAATATACGTAAAAAAATTAAGCCCCCTAAACAACACAGTCTATGTGGTCGTACACCCCACACATCATCGGTGAAAACCCTCACGTCCCTTGCGAGGGTCAAGGAGTAGTGTCCTTGAGTGGGTTCAACTAAGGGTCTGTTTGATGTGTAGTTGATTGGTTCGGTCAACATTTGTGGCTAACTTCGTCCAATCAGCTTGTTTGATAAAGGGCTAGTCTCGTTTGACCCAATAAGCATTTGTCGACCAGCTTGCTGACTCAGTCCTCCTGACTCGGTCCTTACTTGAAATGCGGTTGGCCTGATAATTGCCCTTAGATGACTTTTGTGCCCTAAAAAATGCATCCTTTCTTTAATGTTTCCTCTCAACGACTCTTCCTCATTTCCTTCTTCTACTGTTCCACACAAACTAGCTCCTACCACCGGCCATCGGGCCTTCAAGCAATTCACTGTCGTTGACCTCCACCCATCGCCAACGCCCCTATCATTCAGGTACTTTACTTCTCCCTTATTTTTGTTTGAAATCATTTGAAACAGTCTTCAGTTTTGTTGTTTTTTTCTGGAAAAAAATGATGTTTCTATGTTTTAATGTTTATGTTGGTACTTCTATGAAAATCTCAAAAAACGGATGTATGTATGTTTTTATGTTAGTACTTCTCAAGAATTCATATATGTTAGTACTTCAAAGAAAGATCATCACCCTATTGGAATATTAAAGAATGCAATATATGAGTATTATATGGGTGCTCGTAGGTCCTGCTCTTGAATATTTCTCTAAAGTTGTCAATTGGGTTGTTACTCATAGATTTGGAACAAGGAAAAAGACTCGATCAGTTTGTGTTTATGTAAAAAATTCAATCAGTTTGTAAATCAATAAATTTGTAATAAGGATTAATGTAATTTGATGAGTATTTGCAAATTATCACCAAAAAAAAACCTTATATGTCAATATTTGTGGGGATGTAAAGCATCAAGTACACTATCTAAAGGTAGTGGAAAAATCAAAACTTGGTATACCTAAGTGCATATGCCTCCTAGAATCTATGTTTTACTATTATAACAATGTACTTTGAAAAAACTAAAAAGTAAAGATTACTAAGCTAGGATTCACTTCCTTGTGATCTCGAATGTGCTAGTTTGTTACAGGATAAAGGTTCCAAAAGAGAACCACTCTAATGTAATTAGACACACACCAAATAACAAAAGGAAGAACCTGCAAATTAGGGTTTATATGAAAACACCAACCCTAGGAGAGAGGTTATGATATGCAATTTATATATATTACCTATTTTAAATTTATAAACATAACAACTTGACTAACTAATTGCACTGAAGCAGTGTACCTAGTTAAATTATACGAGAGTTTAGGTAAGTCGGGTGTCGATCACAAGAACATAATTTTATTTTATAAAATAACTACTAATAATTAAACCAAGAAATAACTTTATATGAGGGTTTAAAGAGTACTTCTGTTTAGTTTTAAATTCCCCATCTCCTATGGTCGATTTCTAGTGGATAAATTATATTGATTGCAAGTTCATTAAATTACTAGTTATCATGATCCGATATATAGATTTTCCAATTTATGAATTGTCATGCAATGATCAAGCATAAGTTAGACACAAAATTGATATAAGCACGGATTGGACTATGAATGCTAAATCTATGAATTACCTATCCTAGATCAAGAAAAGATAACAAATTAATGGTCATAAACAACTGGATAACAAATTAATGCAATCAAATTATGAAATCTAACACAACCAAAGTAGCTAAATTTTATTTACCTAACTCTGGGATTTGTTTAGTCACTAGATCTAATTATTTAATGGTCATAAAGAACTAGATAAAAAAATTAATGCAATTAGAATGATCATCTACTACATAAAACTTGTATAATAAGCAATATAAGATAAAAATTCAACATGCTAGGATTGTGATTATCAAACACTAGTAAAATCAACATAAAACATCCATAAATTCAAAATCAACACATAGGATAAGGGTTCATCTTCACCAAACAGAAGTATAGGTTAATTAGCGTATAACTAAAAAAAATCGAAGCTAATTAGACTAGACATGGTTAAAGCTAGCAAATTGAATGATTAAATTTTGTTTTCCTTCTAAATCTCTTCAATACATAAACATCAATTCTGATCTTCCAAGAGTTCTCCAGGGGGTTTAGTCGTAGATCTTAACTTAATTCCATAGCCAACTCCGGAAATTCAACCAAAAGTTCGATATATATAGTTGCCAAAAATTGGTTGCCATACCGTGAGAATTAGACCTCCACGTCATGGCCCTCATTTAAAACACGTACGCCCCAAGTCTCGGGAAGCTTTTGTGTCAAGGAAAATGGCCACATCATGGCCTTGAGATTGTCGCGTCGTGGCATGTAATTTGCACGACTTCATCTTTCTTCTTCTTTATTTTCAGCATAGTCCTCTAAGTATCCAACTCTCTTCAATTTCAGTTCCTTTTCCCTGAGAATATACTTTTTGGTTGCAACATTCAATTTAATCATTATAAGTACCAAATATCTTTGTATTTTACCAAAATATAGCTAAATTGTATTAAAATAATGCCTATATATATAATATGACAATATCAGGTTGTGATTTTTATATTTAGAGAGTGAGAGAGACACAGATTGGATGAATTTTAAATAGAGAATAACTGGCTATAGGGTTTCCCCTAGCTGTCTACGTATAGCTAGTTATTAGAATCACAGATAGATACAAATTCTAGGGTTTATCCTTATATGATTCAAAATAACTCTATCCCTATCCTAAAGATTTAGAAATCATCCATAATATTGATGGGTTTTCTACGCATCTTTACACTAGATTTAGGCAACAGAAGCATTCAAATATAACCCTAAGTATACATGCACCCTAGATCTACATTTTACTATTGTAGCAACCTATTTTCAAAACCATGAAATTAAACTAGAAAGAAGGATAGAATTACTAACCTCTAAAGTAAAATCGTATTTACTTTTGATTCCTTTGAAGATCCTAAATTCCTTGCAATCACTTGGAAGGGATAACACCATAAGTAGAATGTCTCTAATACGTCACACCCGAAAATCTAAAACCCTAGAAAGTTGAGAAGAAAGGAGAGAGAGCACTTGAGAAAATCAGATTCTCTAAGTGTAGGGAATATTAGGAATTAAATTATTAAGGCTATAAGGGTCTATATATACCTGAGGTAACTAGCAGATAAATCCTGATTTAGATCAATTAAGTAATCAGATTTAATCCTGATTCAAATGCTTACCTTATCTGTTACCTGGATTAATATTGGAGGCTCTAAGAGCTCCCTAACCATCCTCCCCATGAGGACTTCCAGAATGTTCCTTTTGCTTAACTTTTGAATAATTAACATTCAGTCCCTACACTTTTAATTAATTCCTGATTTATTCTAATTAATTCTAGTTAATTCAAATTAATTATAAATTAATTCTAACAAGTTTCTAATTAATTTACCAAGCTATGATAAATTAATAAACCATTTATGTCACTCTTTTAAATCCTTTTCTAGCTATTTTAGCTCTTGGGGCAACTCAAAAGGGACTTTGTTATTATTCCCAAAGTTATACCAATTTAGTTATGGCATTGGACACCTATTTCCAACAAATATGTCTTCCAAGAGGTTCTGAAATATTCTAATTAATCCATATGATTAATTAATATTCAACCTCTTTAATTAATTAAATCCTTTTAATTTATCATAATAATTTCTAATTAATTTATTAATTCCTTAATAAATTAACACAATATTTTTCTCCTTTTTACTTATGTCATTTGGGTCATGAGGCCAACCCAAAAGGCCCATGTTGTTATTAGAAATATTACCAAAACAATTAATGACATTGACACCATTTCCAACAGTCTCCCACTTATATAGGTCGTCAACTTTTTGCAATCAAATATTTCACTAACAATCAATAAATAGTAGTCATTTATGAAACTACCAAACTCTTATTAGAATTCGGCCCTTAGGCAAGTGATCAATATATTCCTTTGTTCATGATATCTATATGAACATGAGTCATGGATATGATTCAATCTCATTGGTCAACATTCTCTTTCCCCATTAATGATTTCTAACATTACATCTCACAACTAAATCGAACACATTAATTTAGTCAGGGCTCGACCAAGCACGTCAGATGTTAGCACCAAATCATCGAGGGGCCTATAGATATTGCTTTTGGGTTATGATAAGGGGAAAATAAACTTTGACTAAATAGTTTTTTCTTACTCTTCTAATCATACATGAAAATACCATTTATAAATACAAGCTACGAATAGCTTTAGATCATACCAATGCATAGTAGAGTTTGCAAACACAACCCAATATGTATCTTCGTTTGAAGAATAAAATATATCGTCGCTTAAGAATTACTTGTGACTAGATCCATCAAGCAATCTCTAAGTGCAGGTTGTTCCGATACTTAAAATCTCTATTTTCAAGTACTCATGCAGTATTAACACAATCTCTATTGCAATACCCAAATCACTTTGGCCAATCAACCAATACTTATGACAATCTTTAAAACCAACATTCACTCCTGAGAATGTGACCGACTGTGGTGTTTTGAGCATAATTAAATATTCTAGAAGTTGGTTCAAAACATGCAGAAGTGAAACAAAATATTTGAATTAGCAAGATTTTGATAGAAAACTAAAACTCTTTATTAAGACTCTTCAAAATAAACATCAAATTGTTACAATTCATATTGTAAATTTTTTTCATGATAACTCAATAACAACTAAATTATTACATCAAATCACTATCTAATCTCATGCCAATGGTCCTAGCATGACCATCATGTTTCTCTCTTGATAGTGGATTTGTGAATGGATCAACATGATTCTCCTCATATAATACCCGAGTCATGATGATGTCACCATCTTCTACATGATGTCGAACATAATGATACTTCCTCTGACTGTGTGTTTAATCATCATCATCCTTGGGTTCTTTAGTCAAGGCGTTTCTACCATTGTTATCACAAAAGATCTTCATTGGTTTTTTGTTGTTTGGTACTACTCCAAGATCACTAATGGATTTCTTTAACCATGTAGCCTCTTTTGCAGCTTCACTTGCCGCAATATATTTAGACTCCTATGTCAAATCTGCCACTGTCTCCTTTTAGAACTTTTCCATGAAACAATCCCCCCCCCCCCCAATTAATCAAGAATACACATCCCGATTGTGAGCAAGAGTTGTCTCTATCAGTATGGAAACTTGTGTTAGTGTAACTTGTCAGGGGAATATTAGGGTGATGGTGGAAACCGGACTCCTTGTGGATCGTATAGTTCACTTTCCGAACTGATATTTCCACTCTATGTCTGTGTTATAGGAAGTCCAACCTAAGACAATCCAAATGGATACTGGTGTATATAGGCACAAAAACACAAGCCAAATTTTCAGAGAGTTTTGTATTCGTTTTTGAAGAAAAAGAGTTAAGAAGGGTTTTTTCCACTGTCAGGATCTCTGCCCCTTGGACCTCGCAAGGGGACGCAACCCCCTTGACCCTTGTCATTATGTTATACCGAATTATGATTCGATCTTATACATGCATACGCTCCACATTCACTAAACATATTAAATAGAGTACAAAATGTGTGAATGAAATTGCCTCATGAAAAATCCCAAAAAACATGCAAAAAGCATGAGTTTAAGCCTATATGCAATGCACTTTTATGAAATAAAGCTACAAAATGGGTGCATAAAATGCACCTAACAATCACGCCTGCTCCGAATGCCCTGCATAAGACATCCAAAAGGTTTAGATGTTTAAGAGAGATAAGAGTAAAATCGTAATATGTATAATTATAGAATTATAGGTATATAGTATATAGTACTGGATCTATTGTGATTTTCTCCTAAGGGTCTGTCGGGTAAGCTCTGCCTAGATCATCATCCTTGTGTTATGAACGGAACTCTATGAGTAGTAATTCGGACTCGATCCTAAGAACTCTATGACGTAAATCCTTAACTTATCTTGTTGTATCACTTTATACAGGTCTAGTCCTCGGGGGAGTCGATTAGTGCTATTGATCTAAACATCTTCTAGTCGTAGACTTTGTCCTAATTTCTTAACTACGCGTATAATAAAACTTAGTCGTGCATTCTAGGTCTAGTTGTGGGTCGGCCGCAATACTAACTAAACCTAGAATTCGTTTTGACCTAAAATCTTAAGTTGTGATTTGAATGGATAATCTTTTTGATACGAGGGTGTATTTATAAGAGTTTACACAACTCTTTATATAACTAATGTTTGGTTGGGGTATTTTATTTAATCCTATCTTTGTTTACTATTAATATACAAGGATTGGTCGGCTAAGAAAATTCGAATGGCAGGACCATTTTGGTATATAGTTGTTCTAAAATCTAACAACCTTATCGACAAGTTTTTCCAGTCTAGACACCTCAACAAGAGTAGTTTATTCATACAGTGATTATTAATAATATTTTTATTAGGTTTGACTAATTTAGATTTCTTATTCCCTAGGCTATAGTCGTATTTCCTAAGGAATTACCAATTCGCAATAACCTGAGGCTCTGATACAAATTCGTCACACCCTGCCAAGCTGTTGGCAGAAACACTGAGCAGTGTGGCATGGGGATAATTGGATCTCGGCAAGGGGCACAATCAAACACAAATGTATAGTTTAAACATTTATTTATTATTGAACTAGTTTATAACCCATGGGAACCACGGTTACAAAATTAATCAAACCTTTATAGTAAAAACTCAAAATTATTAATAAGTTATTTTAAATAAATTATTAATTAAGAGACTTTTTTAGTTATATAAATTTTAATCATTGATTTAAATAAATATGTGAAATTATATCACTTTATAATTTGTATTAATTTTATTTTTATTTGTATTCTAATGTTATTAATTTAATGTAATTAGAGTGGGAAATTTAAAATTTGAAATGGATAATTAATAGGTTGACAAGTGGCATGCATTAATTAATAGACATAATAGGGTGATACATGACAAAATGAGAATAAAATATTCATTAATTAGTAGTCCTAACAAGGTGACACATGTCAAAAGGAGAGTAAAACTATTCTTTTATTAGAATAAGGATTTTGAAGTATTACACTGTTTTTGAGATAGATACAAACTCGTAAAAACCGATACTAAACTTCAACAAGTCCATTGCAAACCTCCTTACTACTGAGACAGTCATCCACACTCATCTTCCTAAGAATACATGTATTTTGAAAGTCAACATAATTTTGGTGAGTGCACGAGTTTTTATTTTTGAATCTTTTTAAGAATCCTTTTCTTTGAGAAAACATTTCTTAATTATTAACCTATCTTTCTATCTTTTTAGGATACTTAACGATCCTAGCATATTTTAATTAGGATGTCTTTTATTAATCTCAGCTTACTATATTTTTAGGATATGTAATGATCCTAATGTATTTTAATTATTGTATCTTTTATTAATCATAATTTATTATCTTTCTAGGATATCTAACGATCCTAACATATTTTAATTATGATATCTTTTATTAATCCTAATATACTATCTCTTTTAGGATATCTAACGATCCTAACGTATTTTAATTAAGATATCTTTTATTCATCCTAATTTACTATCTTTTTAAGATATCTAACGATCCTAACGTATTTTAATTACGATTTCAAGCGTCCCTAATGGTAATCTAAACTCTAAGGCAATTTTTAATGTATTATTGTGAGCCCCTATAATCGACGCTATGACCGTAAATATACCCCAAATCACGACGTTTCATCTGACGTCGAATATTAACTTCTATGGAAAGTATCCTACCGAAATTATAGCTATCAATCACAACTGGGGTTGTCATGGCCCCGTATAGATCTATATATAACTTCCTAGCTCTCGCAAAACTAATGATTATAGGTATTGTGGATATGCCGAATTTAATCAAGGCTTTTGGATGAATAACCAACTCCCTAACACATTAACCCTATACTTTTTATCTTTTAATCTTTTATCTTACCATAATTACCCCTATATATATATATATATATATATATATATATATATATATATATATACACACAAATATATATATATATATATACATACATACATACATACATACATACATACATACATCACACTATCTTTGTGTGTGTGTGTATATATATATATATATATATATATATATATATATGCATTTGATAATTATATTTATGATCTCATAATTATCTGATCTATATATATATATATATCCTAATTAAGGTTATTTTAACAGGATATTTGAGCAAAGTAACAACTAAGTACTTTGCATATCCTAAATCTTGTCTAGCATAACTGCTCGATACTAAGGTTTCCTAGGAATTTGACCATTATAACATCTAGGTAACACCTACACCTAGATTATTGGGCATTATAACCTTTAGACATAAGGTAACTAGGTATTGTATCTACAGTTATATTATCCTAAGGCATCTAGCTTATTATAAAATGATTTGACATTTATAAAATAAATATTTTTATAAAACCATTTGATAAGCATGTATTCCCACCCTGAAAACATTTAAAACAATAAAATAGGGGTCGTGAACTCACGCTAGGGTTTGAAACAGTTGACGTAGGGTAAAGATGAGCTCGGAACTCCGGGGACCGCTCCATGAGGTAGCACACGGACCATAGAGAAAGAGAGAAGTGAATGAAGGTGTGTTGAAACCTAATAGCACCACCTTCTATTTATATTCGAGTTTTAGTGGTGCACTTCGTGCATTTCCTATGTGAGACGTGAACGTCGTGGCTCTACATGAAGTTGCCACGTGTCACCTCCAAACTCAGCCACGTCATTCTCAATATGTCCGAATTTGTAGGGAGGAGTGCAACGTACGGAGGTGCTCGACGTGCGTAGGCATGCACTTCACGCGCAAGTAATGATTTTTCAAAAATCATAACTTCCTTTTGTATGCTCCAATCTAGAGCCTCTCTATATCTATATGACACTCTCAACGGGTACTACAATTTTCCTTTTGGTTTTTAGCGGATTTTGATTTTCATTTTCGAGCCCAACGGGGGTAAGAATTAATGGTTTTATAAAAATCATAACTTACTCATATGGATCCCATTTTTGACAAACTTTTTCCTAAAGTTTATATCTCGAGGAGTACTAAGAAACTCCTTTTTGAGCTTTTAGTCAAAACTCAACCAATCTCTAAGTACCGTTTTGAAATAATTAATTTTAACTACGTGGTTGATTTCTTTTTTCTATAAAATCCATAACTCTCTCCTTCGGAGTCGGATTTTACGAATATTATATTCTTGAGATCACGTTAACAAGTACTATCCAATTATGTTAACCGAATCGAAAAACATCACAACTGTTTTATCACTAATTTTTAGAGCCTAATGGACGATTTTTAACAAATAAATGTAACATCATATCCAATTCTTATTATCTTGAAAATCGAATATTACAATGCTTTCTTTTACATTTATTTTCCTATTATTTCCTAACGGTGACTAGTGATGGAATTTCTCAGGTTTGTCACATCTTTATTCTTCAAGCTTCACCAAATCCAAGAACATGCACTTCAAACAAGAAAACAAGCTCACAATCATACGTAGATGCTAGGGTTTTGAAATAAGAAGATGGAGGCTGATGGAGAAGATGTAATCCATGAATTAAGATGCTTAAATATGGGATAAACCCTAAAAATCATGGGTTTGGGTTGCATCAGCCACCACGTCATGGCACATTTCTTGCCATGTCATGGTACCTACCAAGACACACATACATTTCAAGCTATGTCACGTCGTGGTCATCCATGCACCACGTTGTGGCATAAGGTTTTCCTCAAAAACCTTATCTTTGACCCCTTAAGGTCTTCAACTAATCCATTGTGGAAAATGGGTGTTACAATTACTATCAAGACAGGTTGAGTTCACTTTACTATCTGAGATGGGAGGTGTGGGGTGATCACTCGGAGTGATAAACATGAACTCAGGAATACAGATTGGTGGTTCTGGGGCTCTAACGGTTTGTATCCTGAAACTTAAATGAATTTCTTCAATAGAAAAGAGTTCGAACATACATTTTCCCGCCAAAAATAGGTTATGGCATCTTGATGATGTGATAGTTGGTTATGTCTTATAACCACCTTTCAACCACTTGTTTTGGCGACATTTTGGTGTACAACTAACTTCTAACCACCATGTTCTTTATATATAAGGAAGATGAATGTTCCAGAAAACTCTCAAAAACACAAAACAACAAGGTACTTTTATGCGTTTCGAATTTGGGAGTCGCCTGACTTCTACATTATCATTATTGGATTATCCCAAATCAAATATTGTGATACTTCAACAATAGGGTCAAAATCATAGATTTTGAAAAGTTATTGCAATCACAATTCTTGGATTATCCAAGTTTATGTTTATATTCTTAGACCCAAAATCTAACACTTAACACCCTCCACTACACCATCATAACCTCCCTTATTCGGTTTCTTTTACCGATTTGTCATAAAATTGGAGAATGAAAAGCGGGGTGGGGCTATGATTTGTTTCTACAACCTAGATACACACAACCAAAAGAATACGATCAGAAATCTTTATATTGATTCAAGAAGAAATGGGAATCAATTCAAGGAGGGGATTATTCTTTTGTTGTTGAATGAGAACACACATACACACTATACACTAGATTTTGGGGTGATACTTGCAGGTTGTGGAGAGTGAACCAATGGAATAAACAAAAAGGCGGACTCAAAAAAGAACCAAGGGTTTTTCCTTTTCAGTATCTGTTGGATTTATTTAGGGAAATTTTTCTAGGTTTTTTTTGATTTGCAGGTCTAATCAAGTAAAGAAAGTGAAGAACAACAAGAGAGGAAATATGTGGACAAGGTGGATGGTGATGGTGTTTGACAGTGATAAATAGTTGGGATGATGGTGGACAATGGTGGTAATAGTGGTGCACGGTGGTTTTGTGATGGTGACGATGGATGATGATATTAAATGATGGTGAGGATGATGGAGGTTGTAGTGTTTTTTGAAGCTGGTGGTGACAGTGGGTTGATGATTGTGGTTCGGTAACGAATAGTCAGTGGTGGTGGAGGTCCGATAAGGTAAGGTAGGATGAGGTGGGGTAAGTGTATTTATTTTATTTTATTTATTTTTATTTTAAATATAAAATTAATCAAAAGAAAATGTAAAAGAAATTAAGAAAGGTAAAAAAAACTAAGTTCTTACATATGAGGGATCAACCACCATAGAAATTAAAAGCATAGGGACTTTCCATAAGACCGAAAAGAAATTAAAGACTAAACTTGATATTCCTAGAAACCATAAACACCATTTATGAAGATTACTCTTTTTAAAATAACATACAACAAAAAAGCTAAACTAAAAGTTTTTAAACGTTCTCAAAATATATTTGAAGTAGGTTTTTATTATAAATTTTTTGTTTAAAATAAAATCTTTTAAAATTATTATTATTATATATATATATATATATATATATATATATATATATATATATATATATATATATATATATATATATATATATATATATATATGAAGCTTAGGAATAGTAAACTGGATATTTTTTGGCAGAAATGGTTCCTGCACTTTGCTCCTCATTCTTTACCTATTTTGATATTTTTGGTCCTTACAATCAATATTTTTATACTTTTTAGAAACCTTTTAATATTTAAAGTTTGGCCACAAAATTTTAACGGTTTGAGAACTTTGATCCCTTTTCTAAAAATTTGCTAATTCCTACCCTTTTAATTCTTTAACCGTTTTAAAGCTTCTGATCATTGCAGTCAAAACTTTTACATTTTTTCATAAAAACATGAAAAAAAAAAAAAAAAAAAAACGGTCTGGGGCAAACTCCGGGCTTTTCATCTTTGCACTTTCTACGTCTGTCATATTTATCGATTCAGAAATAATATTGAAAGCTTCTGGCCCCTGCGCAGCAGGGGTAACCTTTCTAGTTTATTTAAAAAAAAAAAAAAAAAAAAGAGCTAAAAGCTCACAAAAAACAATGAATGAAACAAGCCATGTTAAATTGCACACAAAAAAACAAAAAGAACAATCAAACATTCCAAAAACCCTTTTGGGGTTTTTATGTGGTTTTCTAATACGAATCTATCCTTTGTTTTAAGGTGAAATCTCCTCGAATTTCAAGATAAACTCTTCAAATATGTTTTTCCCAACTCATGGTTATATATTTATTTATTTATTTTATAAATTTTGGGTTATACATAGTCATGAACACAAATACAAATAGTTAAGTAATACTTATGAAAAAAACAATGACCAATTCATGACTTTTGGTCATTTCTTCATCCAAATCACACACCTTAAGCTCTTCCCTTCAAGAAGCAAATCAAAAGCCTTGTTGATATCATCAAACTCAACCTCATGTGTCACAAATTCATCTAATTGTAGTTCCTAAAAAAGATCAACAATTCTTAGATTCCATTCAAAAGAGTTTGAAAAGTCAAGATTCTGCTTATACCTTATCCATGTAACGTTTTATAAGAATTGGAATATCAGATTTCGGTTTGACACCTCCAAAAAGTGAACCCATGAGAGTTTTTCCACTGTGAAGTACCTCAAAAGAACTAAAAGACAACATTGCCCCTGGTTGGTCAACTCCCAACACAACCGTTTTCCCCCATCCCTAAAGATTGACATCCACATAATCAAAGATAAATAAACTTTATGTAATGTCCAAAAATGTAATTTCACATCTCAAATATAAAAATATGGAGAAAAATTAGACCTTTCTAGAAGCAGCATAAGCTTCATGCACAAGAGAAGTCAAACCAACACACTCAAAGCAATAATCTGCACCTCCATCAGTCATCTCAATTATCACCTGCTTCAACAAACATTTTTTTAATATTATAAAAATTTTCATTATGAATTTAAAATCTTAATTTTAAAATAAAGTATTAAATTACCTGGCTGACAGTTTTGTCTCCGATGTTACGTGAGTTCACAAAATCAGTAACTCCAAATTTCTTTCCTGACAATAAATAAAAAATTATCAATGTAATAAAAGAAACCATGGAAAAAAGCTTCTATTATTTATTAAAGATTTTTTTTTTTTTTTTTTTTTTAAATCACCTATTTCAAACTTGTCTTGATTCACATCAATACCAATGATCCTCTTAGCTCCACATAGCCTTGCTCCCTCAGCAACCTGTAAAGTGATAAAACAGCAAAATTGCGCAAAATATATAGTTTTTATGTAATTTGTGCAAAAGTTTTAAAATATATAAATTATAAAACAGAGTTATAATTATACCGCTAGTCCAATTGCACCAAGTCCAAATATAGCAACTGTACTACCAGCTTCCACATTTGCTGTTTTCCAAGCAGCACCAACCCCTGAAAATATAATTTGCATATTAATTTTGTTATCAATTTGTCATAAATATAAACAGTGAATAAAAAGGAAGTAAATTTAATTACCAGTTGATACACCACAACTTAAGAGGCAAGCTCTATTTGGTGGTGTTGCTGGATCAATTTTAGTTATGTGAGCAATGTCAACCACTGTGTATTCACTGAAACTTGATACGAACAAGAAATGGTATAAAGTTTCTCCATTCATGTCTGTGAATCTGCTTGTTTCTTCTCTATCGATCCAAGGGGAAACTTTGAAAGGAAATTTTGTACATAGGTTGCTTTTTTGGGACAAACAATCTGTACATTCACCACAATCGGGCAAAAAGATTGGGATCACAGTGTCGCCTTCAACAACTTCATGTACACCTTCACCAACACTCTCTACAATCCTTTGATGGAGGAAAACAGGATGAGTATAATCTGATTTCAGGTTAAAATTTCCCAAAAAAGAAGAAGATTTGACAATCGCAGATTACTAATTTCGATGAATTCTTACCCCATTGCTTCATGACCGAGTATTCTGGGGAAAATAGCAGGAGGATGCTTTAAGAGAAAACAACAATTGTTAATTAACATCAACGAAACACCGGATGAATTTGAATTTGAGTTTGAATTTGACAAAAATGTGATTTGATTTCAAGTTCAACGACTCTATACCTCCAATTTCCAAAAGGTAACATCGCTATAACAAAGTGTAGTGCATATGATTTTGATTCGAACTTCGCGATGTTTGGGTGGGGCTACTATCACTTCCTCTATCACCAACGGCTCCCTTGGTTTCCTAGCAATCGCAGCTGTGAACAACAGATGCATCCATTAGTTCTTCAAGGAAATCAAAAATTCCGACAGATAATTGCTTATTTTCAGGAAAACATGGAGTTTCAACATTTTCAAACAGAATTTTTGATCGTTTCAAGTTCAAAACATGGAATTAGAGTGCTGAAGCATGGGGTGAAGAACTAACCTCGGCACCGGATAGGCTTTCCGGCAGTGTTGTTAGAGCTTTTTCCGTCCATAGTCAATCGGAGATGCTGTTGTTAACTTTTGTTTTTGTCTGTTTCTTGAACACAGTTGTACCTTTTTGGATTCTATTATGGGGTTTTATAGTTGTTAGGACTTAGGAGTTACGAGTACTAGTATTCTCCGCCCGGCGGGAATTGGTTGGTGAGTGAACGACGTATTTATTTTTAACTAGTTTATTTTATAATAAAAATTTTAAATTATTAATCAATTATTTTAAATAAATTATTAATTAGAAAATTTATTAGTTATATAAAATTATAATCATTGATTTAAATAAATATGTGAAATTATATCATTTTATAATTTGTATTAATTTTATATTAATGTTATTAATTTAATTTACTTAGAGAGAGAAATTTGAAATTTAAAATGAAAAATCCATAGGTTGACAAGTGGTATGTATTAATTAGGAGACATAATAGGGTGCCACATGGCAAAAGAAGAATAGAATATACATTAATTAAGATTAAGATGTCTAATAGGGTGACATATGTCAAAAAAAGAATAAAACTATTCTTTTATTAGAATAAGAAGATTTGGCAAGAAGTTGCATCTTTAACCTCTTATTGGATTTATTTGAGGACATGTCTTAAAAAAATAATATGACATGTCTATACGTTGGACAAAATAATAGACAAATGAATAAAAGAAATGGCCAAAGATTTATATTTAAATTTTGAAAGCAACTGGTTAAGGTTAAGGCTGGCAATTCTCGACACGACACGCGACACGACCCGCGACACGACACGAAATAAACGGATTTGGGTTGAATTTTTCAACACGTCAACCCGCCAACCTGCCAACACGTTTATTAAACGGGTCATATATGAGTTTCTCAAAAAATAAATGGGTTGACCCACCAACCTGTTTATATTTTTAATTTAAAAAAATATTTTTTATTTTTAAATGTATTTATATTTTGACTTGTGGTCCTACCTCATAAGGTCGTATGTAAGTTTGTAACCAATTGATTTTCCTTATTTTTTCCCTAAATCAAATGGCGTATCGGCATATGGCTGTATAAGCGATTGAGGCATTGAACATGTTTCTATGAATGTTTTTAATTTTCATTTGGATGTTTAAGACTTTAAGACTTAAGTAGTTAAGTGTCTAAAATTTAGATATGTTTGCATCAACCATCAAGAATTTATTCATGTTTAATTGTTAATTTTATTTATGGAATCTGACCCACGAACCCAAATCTAACCCACAAACCCGCCAACCTGTGAACCCGTATAAATAAATGGGTTCGTGGGTCATATATGGGTTTATGTTCCAAACCCGCCAACCCGTGACACGCCAACCCGTGACCTGTATATTTAAATGGGTCGTGTTTGGGTTGACATATTTTGACCCGCCAACCCACGACACGCCAACCCGAACACGACACGATGGTCAGGCCTAGTTAAGGTCTATAAAAATATATATTATATCGGAGATTGTAGGTGTTTGATATTATAAAAGAAAATGATGAAAGTTATAGGTGTTTGATATTATAAAAGAAAATGATGAAAGTTATAGATAAATGTTTTTTTTTAAGTTATAGTTGTACAAAGTAATTAATTTTTTTTTTAACAAAACCTCGTTATAGGGTGAAGTAGGCCATTTTTACTGGTTTAAAAGTGTTCGATGATCTAGTTGAACTTGTTTTTTTACAAATCGGTTGGTTGTAAATAGTTTAACGTAACCATCAAACACATATATGTTCTGTTCGTTCTTTTTCTTATTTCATTTTGGTTTAAGGGGGAGTAAAGGGCGGTGGTTTAGTTTGGCTAAAAATGCGATGATGATGGTAATTCACGTTTTCTTCTTGCTGCAACAAATAAAAGGAACCAACCTCCTTATTCATTTTTCTTCTTCATTCTTGGTGCGTGTGGGTCCGATGGAAGTGTTCCAACGATGGCTTTCCCGGTTGTTCTGAGGTGGTTCTGTGGGACTATAGTGAGGATGGTCTACAGTGGCAATGGGGGATGAAGGTGGTACCTTTGGTAGCTAGCGACAACTGAAGGACCGTGAAGCAGATAGTGATAATGGTGCTTGATGTTCACGAGGATGGTTCAATGGTTTTTTAGTGGGTGGATGTTTCTTCCGTCGGTACTGCTTGTTGCATTGTGAAGGTGAACTAGTGATGGTGGTTGGCTATTGGTGATAATTGGTGGTTCTTGGATGTAGCAAGGGAAGTTTACAAAAAAAAATTGTATTACACATATCCCTCGATGTTAGAGCTCCACTGATTGCGTGTTGCATCAATCCTACTTAGAATGGAGGTTATGTATTTTTATCATCCTTTCTTTCTTATCTTTTTGGTTAATCACGTGAGAAGTTGAGGCGTTTTTTGATTTCATCTTCTTTAACTTGTTCTTGGTGTGCGCATCAGGTAAAAATAAAGTAGATTGATTCTAATTTTTATTTCAATTTAATTAGAGGTTTGTAAACGATACCAGGTTCATTCTATGGAAATTTATATGTATTTTCTTTTCAGATATAATGCTTCATATAATGTACATCAGAGGTTTGATTAAATTCCTAAGTGAAGTTTTCCCTTAATATAGCTTAAAAGGCACAAGCTTTTATCGACAATGGGTGTTATTCATAGTTTTTGGAGTTAAGTGATGAAGATGTAAGTTAATATTCTCAAGTTCTAAATCTTTTTATTTGTCTTAGTATAGAAACTTATGGCATTTTTGTTGTTTATGAGGGTACTCAAATTCAAGCAACCATGTTTGGTGAGGCTGCAAGAAAGTTCGTTGAATTGTTCCAAATGGAAAAAGTGTATTACATATCTAAAGGAACTCTAAAATTTGCCAACAAGCAATAAAAATTGTACATATATTCTCAAGTTGAATAAGCAGTCAATAAAGTCACTTTTGAACCCAAGTTTTCTTTTGTCCCAATTGATCAATAAGGATCTTATGCCAACCACTAGGAGCTCTTATTCTAATGAAGGAAAAGAAACCTCCATGGAAGTTGTTGACTCCAGCTTCAGCCTTACCAAATATCATTGTATATTGATATAGGTTTTATTATTTTAATGAAATTTGAGTGTAAAACATACTATCCAAAATTCTAAATTTCCTAGTTGGTTGTACTTATTCACTAATAGATGAGTTAACATGGAAGAATTATGCAGTTTTATTCTATTTTGAAAAAATACATAACAGAATTGTAACCGATTGTTGTAGCAACATGTTCTTTGTTAGCTACCTCAATTTCATTCCTATCATCATTATCATCGTCTTATCTTATAATTTCAAGCTTGTTGTTATTGGTGGTGGTGTAAAATTTGAAGTTTTTGTGGCAACAACTTATAATATAAATTCCTCAGTTTGAGTTCTGACACACCCGAGAGTATACCCGAATCCCTCAAACCAAGGCTCTGATACCAACTTGTAACAACCCAAATTTCCAATAAAAAAATTTCATTTTTATGTAACGAAATCATTTCCATAAAATATAAAATTCCAATCACATTTTTTTTTCAAAATCGATAACATCAAACAAGTTATTCATAATATCAGAGTGTCCCTAATAAAACGCCAAAGAGTGCATGACGCGTCATCACACCGGGCTCTTGCCCTTAGATCTTGAAGTACCTGAAACAACTGACATGAAAAGACCTTAGATCAATCAATTTATCAAACAATGACAGTGAACAAGAACAAATAAGGATTCACAAAGAAAAACTTTCACTAAGAAAGATAATCTCACAAAGAGATTATCGTATGCACAAAGCGGCTATTAGGGTTTGTGAAAGATGTAACTTTCACAAACTGATACAAAAGATTATATACTACTATTCTAGACAATCCCTATAAATCAGGGATATGCCAGCTAACTAATTTACGCTAACTATGGAAACAAGATAAATACAAAATCTGTTACAATGCACTGAATGAATCTAAATACACTGAGCTGCTGAAATGCTGATGCTGATGCTGAGATATGCGCTGATGCTGAAAGATTAATTTCAAACATCATCATATTTCAAGGTTTGACCTTACAATCTCCCCCAATATGATGATGTTCAAAACCAACTAAATTAGAACACCTCTGGACAAGAACTCTTCATACTCAGCTCAGCTTCTATTTTTACTGGCTAGTAAGGACTATCCAGCAACTCCTGTCTTCTATTCAGCAGCTCCATAGCAATAAGGATGTGAAACTCTCCGGAGAGATCTTGATGACTCATGCACATTTGCCTTAATCCAACGAGATGAGTGGTTGGAGCCCTTGGAATCTCAGCAGTTCGCTGAAAACACATTTTTCTGTTTTTGTCGAGATAGAACATCCCGTGTTCAGGAACTGAGATAAATTTATGTTGAACTGGATCAACACCGATAGGAAGAGAGTTGTTTATTCCACCAGCACCAAAGTTTAGAACCAACATATCTTCACTGTCAACTTGAAATCTGGTTCTTCGAATTCTAGGAACAGATGAACTTTGTCCTTGATGCTGTGGTCGTTCTTTAGGAACAAGATCCAAACGCTGAAATTTCTTGATCAGCAGATGAAGAGCACATGTCAGTTCAGAGGAGTGAGCTGAGGTTTGCTTGGATGCTAATTCAAGTAATTCCATCCATTCAGAATATCCATATTTGATCAGCTCATCCCTCTTGACAACTTCAATGTATGAATGTTGTGGACCCTGACGAGTAATCAGCAACGTAAGAATTTTCTCATTGCGTGGTTTGGAAGCTTTAACTTTGATGATTTTATCACTACACACTCGTCGTCTAAGAACATCTTCAAACCTCTTTCGATCAATCCTGTCTAGAACACTATCAGTCTTAGGCTTACTGCTGCTAGGAGGAGGCTGAGAGGATTGAGATTTGGACTGAAATTCCAAGAATTTCTGCATCTGAGCTTCAAAAGATACTCTGGCCTGAAGTTTATGCTGAATGAGTGATTCATCAGCTTGAGCAATGTTCTTTAGAAGCTGAGCTTAATTGGCTTCATCAAGAATTTGTTTAACTTGATCAGGAGACATGTTCCATTCAGCCGCCAAGTTTGATATACTGACAATGGACTTGGGTTTCTTGCAAGACAAAGAAGTATCAGTGTGTGAAGAAGCCAAGTCAGTATCTGCTGCCTTGCGCTTGCGATATAGCGGATGAGAATCTTCACTAGCAACGTCTGAATCTTCTCCTTGGACCGGAATAATGGAATCAACAATGGGATCAACGAATTTCATGTCTGGCCTTTGAGATTCATTATCAAGATCATCTGAATCTTCTTCTTGGACTAGAATAAAGGGATCAATGAAGTTCATATCTAGTATTTGACATTCATTATCTTGTTCATCATCATGCTCACTATCTTCACCAAGCTTTTCAGTAGCTGCTGGACTATTAGGCTCCGCAGAGTCAGACTCATCCATCGGCTTTTGTGACATCCCCAATTTCACGGCCAGAAAAGACCGATTTGTTTATGCTTTGTTTTTTTTAAATCAGAGTAATCGTTTAAAGGAAACTGTTGCGGAATTTGTTCCCAAAAACAAAAATATGATAACCATTTATCCAGACATTTCTCAAAGAGAATGTATTTTCATTAAATAATAAAACCTTGGGATGTCATGTTCGATACAGACCAAAAGCATAAACAATATAAAATAGACCTTACAATAGTTATTTATAACTACTGATCTATAATCCAAAATCTCTCGTCAAGTCCGCCAACTTATACCCTTGTGCCATTACCTGTAATGAAAAGAAAACTGAGTGGGTCAGGCTTGGGAGCCTGGTGAGCATATAGGGTTTTCAACCCACAATAATATAATTATTATATTTAATCAGCAAACAATCAACCCAATTACCCATCCCCATTATCTTCTTAAGGTTTTACCCTAAGAATCAACTATCCTTCATTCATTCATTCGTAAGAAATTTGGCATGAATTCCATTTCTGCCAAAGCTTACTTATCAAGTACTAAATCCATAGTTATCTGGTGCTAACTCCATAGTCACCAAGGTTCACTTAACAAGCGCTAACTCCATAGTCGCCAAGGTTTACTCAACAAGCGCTAACTCTATAGTCGCCAAAGTTTACTCAACGTGCGCTAACTCCATAGTCGCCAAGGTTCATCAAATAGGCACGAAGTCACATCGTCGCCAAAGTTTATACAATAGGCGCTAACTCCATAGTCACCAACAATTTCCATCTACCTATGTTCTACCCAAAAATTTTGTAGATATAAATACTTACACAGTTTAAATCATTTAACACCTATATAAAACTCCAATTTCCATGCCCATCTCAAATAGACAAATAACATATAAACACATAGCACGTATTTCATAGCAAATACTTCATATTCATGTGTTAGAAGAAACTAACTACACACCCACACATCTAAACAACAATATACTTAATACACTCAAACCATACTTGTATTATTATCGTGTTTATGAAAGGTAGTATACACTCACTTGATCAGAAATGATCGGACAGCACTACGACTTGCAGAAGTAGAAATCCTCAGCAGATCTGGAAGATCTCTACAAAAATCGAACTTCTCGCAGGCAGAGCTTCGACTCGGGAACCGCACTTCTCGGGATCTTCGGGATCTCGGGACTTGCCTCGGGGCTCGATAATAATACCGGGGCTTCGGGGTATTTCTGGCACGCAAAACGATGCAAAAAGGGATAGAGAAGAGAAGAAATGAACAAAACTCTCGGCTACCCTCGCAAGCCTTTTATAGGGGCTGAGTCTCGCACGTACGCGGGGCGTACTGGTCCGAGAAACGTCACTGCTTACGTATCCGAAGCCACTTGCTGCGATGTCGACACCTTCGGAGTACGCGGGGCGTACCTCGGATCAGACCGGTGACTCGCTTCGGATAATGCTTCCGAATTTCCAATTAAATTTAAATACAAAATGATTAATAAACTTCGGAAATTCATATCTTCTTCATACGAACTCCGTTTTTGACGTTCTTTATATCCACGCGAAGGTGAGACTACGCTCTACAACTTTCGTTTAGACTCCGTTGGCTATTTTCGACTTTATTTTTATTATTTATTTTTAATAGGCCGCGACAGAAAAACTTCGTTATAAATTCATAACTTCTTCGTTTGACGTCCGTTCTCGCCTAACTTTTCGTCGTTTCGCTACTAACAACAAGATCTTCGATTCTCGTTTAGATCGCTAAGGCTAAATATCGCTCCAACGTAAATTCACTTTTTACGTCGCGCTGTGTCGTGCCGGTTCTGTCGCGAAACTTCGACAGGTCATAACTTCTTCGTTATAACTCGGATTTTGGCGTTCTTTATATGCACGGAAACCTCGTGACATATACTACAACTTGGTTAAGATTAATCCTTCTAGATAATCTTCCATCAAAAAGTCATTTTTGACGCTTATTGTCTCTAAGTTGACTAGCCCTGATCTACGAACGTTACAATTATCTCCCCCTTAGGATGATTACATCCCGGAATCATCAACGAAACAGGATTCGTATAATGACTCCATACGTTATCTCTCCATCCTAAGTAATAGCCTTGATGCTCAATCCTGCATCTGCTCTTCGTACTATGTTGGACTTTCAATCATAACCTTCGAGTTATAAAATAAATCCTTTTTGAGGACTCCTTCTTCTTCTTAGGATAAGTACATTCCCTTATCTATTGTAACAGACCGATGGGTCGTGATCTAATGACCTCTCATCGTATGATGAATGCTTAAACTCAAGTCTCTTAGAGTCAAATTCCAGAATGGAATATACCTTCCTTCATATTCTAATGTGATATAATCACATTTTTTTATATGCAGCATTTCTAGCTACAAGCTTCCTTAACAACGAGCGCGATGCCATCGATCGCATTGATTTCAATCTTATGAATTAAGTCAAATGCTACATCGAACTCGGTTCTCTGAACCACGTAACAAACTCATCGTAGTCGGACTCAATTTGATATGACCACTAGGGTCAGAATATCAGTCATCTTTTTAGTCATTACCAAAACAATGGTAACGACATACTTGAATAAAAACGAACTCAATTACAAGTTTCTTGGTAACCTTGTGACTTCCCATGATCCAAGCGTGAGTCCTGTGCTTCCGGTAGTATAGATCTCTACTACCATTCACACCTACTCATACTCGTCCCAAGCATTGTCTCACAGTTAACCAAGTCACCATACATAAATCATATAATCATTCAACACATCAGATAACAAAACCAGGGTTTATATTAATTCTTGAAACTATTACACAAAAGTTCAAGTTCACCCTATACTATGCCTCTAACAGGCTATGCTTCTCGATACAGACTTTATATATTAATATGAAGTCTTCATCTTTTAATCCTCCCATCTTTTTCTGCTTCATTGAGGAACATGTTGAATGCCCTTGGCTATGGAGGTGTGTTTTTCTTTGGGCATTCTTTAGAAATATGCCCTTCTTCGTTACATCTATAGCACACCTTCTTGATGGGTGTGCACTTGTTGGCGTAGTGCCCTGTCTTCCCACATTTGTAACAAGTCATCTCCTCGCTACATTTCCCAAAGTGTTTCTTCTTACACTTCTCACACCACTTAGCTTCATCTCTTCCCCCAGATTTAGAGAATTTGCTTTCTTTGTCGATTATTGAAGATCCTTCACGCTTCCTTTTCTCTCCAACTTCAGCTCTTTCCAGACCCTTTTCTTTTATTTGGGTCTCAACATTCTTGGCTGCCCAGATGGCGGCTTTCATAGTGGTTGCTTGCTTGACTATCGGACCAAAGTCCGCTGGTAATCCACTGGAAAACTTGTTGACCTTGGAAAGTTCAGTTGGAATTAGGTATGGAATAAGCTTCATCTTCTCCGTAAAGCTCGTAGCGTATTCAGTGACGCTCAATTTTCCTTTCTTCAGATTCTGGAACTCATTGTTGATTTCCAGGAGATCTTGCTCAGAGCAGTATTGCATTTTCAGTTGCACCACGAACTCTTCCCAAGACATCTTGCTAGCTTCCCCCTTGGGCATCGAACCAGCCAGTAACTTCCACCAGCTCAGTACTCCAGATTTTAACAGAGGGATTGCAAGAGCGGTCTTCTGTCTGTTGCTACACTCACAACTTTCAAACATTGTCTCCATCTCGGAGATCCAGTCCATGACTTGCACCGGTGTCGGGCTCCCAGAAAGACATGGTGGTTTGGATGCCATGAAATCCTTGTACTTGCATCCACGTCCATCATTGCCTCCATCATGATTGTGTCGATGAACTATTGGTGGGTTGGCTTGACCAATGGTCCCACTATTGTTCCCTTCTTCTGACTGCCCCTCATTCAGCTCAAGCTGTTCAACTGGTATTGAGGGTTCACTCCTATTGTTCAGAAACAATTGTCTCATTTCCTCCTTTTGTTCAGCCATCATGGCCTGAATCATGGTTCGCACTCCAGCCATTGTGATTGGTTCAGGTGTTGCTGCTACCACAACCACTCGCTCAACCACAAGTGGTTGATTCCTGTTTTCATTCACGTTTCCAGCTCTACTCCTGGTTCTTGTCATTCTGATCTATACACCGAATAAGGTGAAATTAGATCCTTATTCACGATAGATATTCAAATCATCCTTATCACTCCGAAACGTTTACATGCTAGCTCTAATATCGTAGACGTACGCTTAGAATCCTACACACATAAGGTTTCTAGATCCGGTCGGCAACAGACCATAGATCCGAACAAATAATATCATATATGGCAACATATAACATTTAGCACATAAAAGCATTTTAGGGACCGCTCCTAAAATAAACTAGTGCTTGTGTCAATTTAGGTGTAATACCTAAAATATAATGGACACACTCAACTCACAATCATCGCTTAGCATCCTAAGTTTAAGTCTAGAAATAAATCCATATTCCTAGTTCGCTTAAACTAATGCTCTGATACCAACTGTGACATCCCCAATTTCACGGCCAGAAAAGACCGATTTGTTTATGCTTTGTTTTTTTTTAAATCAGAGTAATCGTTTAAAGGAAACTGTTGCGGAATTTGTTCCCAAAAACAAAAATATGATAACCATTTATCCAGACATTTCTCAAAGAGAATGTATTTTCATTAAATAATAAAACCTTGGGATGTCATGTTCGATACAGACCAAAAGCATAAACAATATAAAATAGACCTTACAATAGTTATTTATAACTACTGATCTATAATCCAAAATCTCTCGTCAAGTCCGCCAACTTATACCCTTGTGCCATTACCTGTAATGAAAAGAAAACTGAGTGGGTCAGGCTTGGGAGCCTGGTGAGCATATAGGGTTTTCAACCCACAATAATATAATTATTATATTTAATCAGCAAACAATCAACCCAATTACCCATCCCCATTATCTTCTTAAGGTTTTACCCTAAGAATCAACTATCCTTCATTCATTCATTCGTAAGAAATTTGGCATGAATTCCATTTCTGCCAAAGCTTACTTATCAAGTACTAAATCCATAGTTATCTGGTGCTAACTCCATAGTCACCAAGGTTCACTTAACAAGCGCTAACTCCATAGTCGCCAAGGTTTACTCAACAAGCGCTAACTCCATAGTCGCCAAAGTTTACTCAACGTGCGCTAACTCCATAGTCGCCAAGGTTCATCAAATAGGCACGAAGTCACATCGTCGCCAAAGTTTATACAATAGGCGCTAACTCCATAGTCACCAACAATTTCCATCTACCTATGTTCTACCCAAAAATTTTGTAGATATAAATACTTACACAGTTTAAATCATTTAACACCTGTATAAAACTCCAATTTCCATGCCCATCTCAAATAGACAAATAACATATAAACACATAGCACGTATTTCATAGCAAATACTTCATATTCATGTGTTAGAAGAAACTAACTACACACCCACACATCTAAACAACAATATACTTAATACACTCAAACCATACTTGTATTATTATCGTGTTTATGAAAGGTAGTATACACTCACTTGATCAGAAATGATCGGACAGCACTACGACTTGCAGAAGTAGAAATCCTCAGCAGATCTGGAAGATCTCTACAAAAATCGAACTTCTCACGGGCAGAGCTTCGACTCGGGAATCGCACTTCTCGGGATCTTCGGGATCTCGGGACTTGCCTCGGGGCTCGAGAATAATATCAGGGCTTCGGGGTATTTCTGGCACGCAAGACGATGCAAAACGGGAGAGAGAAGAGAAGAAATGAACAAAACTCTCGGCTGCCCTCGCAAGCCTTTTATAGGGGCTGAGTCTCGCACGTATGCGGGGCGTACGCCAGTACGCGGGGCGTACTGGTCCGAGAAACGTCACTGCTTACGTATCCGAAGCCACTTGTTGCGATGTCGACACCTTCGGAGTACGCGGGGCGTACCTCGGATCAGACGCGGGGCATACCTCGGATCAGACCGGTGACTCGCTTCGGATAATGCTTCTGAATTTCCATTTAAATTTAAATACAAAATGATTAATAAACTTCGGAAATTCATATCTTCTTCATACGAACTCGGTTTTCGACGTTCTTTATATCCACGCGAAGGTGAGACTACGTTCTACAACTTTCGTTTAGACTCCGTCGGCTAATTTCGACTTTATTTTTATTATTTATTTTTAATAGGCCGCGACAGAAAAACTTCGTTATAAATTCATAACTTCTTCGTTTGACGTCCGTTCTCGCCTAAATTTTCGTCGTTTCGCTACTAACAACAAGATCTTCGATTCTCGTTTAGATCGCTAAGGCTAAATATCGCTCCAACGTAAATTCACTTTTTACGTCGCGCTGTGTCGTGCCGGTTCTGTCGCGAAACTTCGACAGGTCATAACTTCTTCGTTATAACTCGGATTTTGGCGTTCTTTATATGCACGGAAACCTCGTGACATATACTACAACTTGGTTAAGATTAATCCTTCTAGATAATCTTCCATCAAAAAGTCATTTTTGACGCTTATTGTCTCTAAGTTGACTAGCCCTGATCTACGGACGTTACAACTTTGGTGATTCAGTCTGAACAAAGGTGTTGTCAACATGTTCGGTGTCTCTCTCTTTTGAATCATCATCAACATTATCATCATCATCAACATTATCATCATCATCAGCATTATCATCAGTATCAGTATCTCCCCCTTTTTGAGCATCATCAGTTTGGGGGCTAGAGGAAGGAGTATGCAAGAGAACTTCCTTTAGCTGATGAACATCAGCCTCAATGCGTAGAAGACGCTGACTCATGTCCCGAGTCAGTGTCAGAAGTTCATTAAATGTTGAGGCCGGAATTTGAAGGAATGAAGTACCTGGAGCTGCTTGTGAGTGTGGTTGCATCCCCTGAGAAGGTTGGTCCCCCTTGGGTAGATTCTCCCCCTGGGAGGGATGCTCCCCCTGAGATGGGTGCTCCCCCTGAAATGGTTGCTCCCCCTGAATCAGTGGTTCCTCTTGAGCGGAGAGAACTTTCTCAGTGGCAGAGACTGTATGATGAGAAAGTTGAGGGGAGAAATTACCACCATCATGCGGTTCAGCCTCTTGACTGGCATGATCTGCATGGTTACCATCAGCTCCTTCATCAGTATCAGCGGTGAGTGAAGGAACAGTGTATGGATTTGCAATCCATTCTCTCATCCTATCAGAGATGCCGATGTCAGTATCCAACGGATCATCTTGATACACTCGAATTGACATGCGAGGGCATTGGATGGGATTTCTAGGGTGTGAGAAGTAATCTGTAGCAAAGAATTTATCGAGCACAAGAGCAATCCAGCATGGAAAGGAAACGTGATCAGCGCGTACATTTGCACGAAGAAGTTGAACAAGTTGATCAAAGAATAAACCCCCATAATCAAGTCTTTTATTGAGAAGAAGTGAGCAGACAACTTGTTGCTCATAAGTGCTCAGTTGATCACCACTTCGAGACTTATGACCCACACATTTGCACAGAGCACCAGTGAAGAATTTCCATCCTGGGGTCATACATTGACGCAGAATAAGAGCTGATCGAGCACCAGCCTTTGAGTGATCATATCCTAGTTGATCGAATAGACGTCGACAGCGTTCAATAGGAGGAAGTTCAGAGAAGGGCTTAAAGATTGGTAGCCTGAGTGCGGCACTGAGGAATTCAACAGTAATAAAGACAGAGTGTCTTCCACGGCCAATCGTCCCGGTGATGACATTGTTTTCATCATTGACAGTTGCGGTGTAGTAGAACTCACAAACTTGTTCAGGGAAGAACTCTGATGGAATGTCACTGATGGCGTATCAGAGGCGGCATGAGGCTAAGAAATTAACGAAATCATCAAGTCCAAGACCTCGATGAACATCTGGAATATCAGGGTTGAAAACAACGTTGGTGGCTTTGATGTATATTGGAAGAGGAGGAGAGTTTGGGGCAGGGATTACCCTTCTTTAAGTAGATGAGAAAGTGAATAGAGATGCCGCCATGAAGGAGTTTTAGGATTCTAGGGTTTTGAATATAAGCGAAGGAACTTTAAATTGTGGAAGGAAAGTTTGAAATAGGGGTGGAAAGAGGTTTAAATATGGAACTAAACGGGTTTTTAAAAGGCAATGATTATCTTCTTCAAAAATAACTGCGTATGGTAACAACCTGTCAAATCAAAAAATAGCCGTTGGGTAAAGAAAAAGAGCCGTTGGACAGAAGATGAAACGACAATCAGTGTCTGCGGAAGCGCTGAGATCAGTGTCTCAAAAGTTACATGCTGAGGATGGGTCTCCGTCAATTCAAAGTACAACTTGCTTGATTAAGGCTAGCAAGTAGGTTGGTGCGTGTGATAGATACTAGTTGTATTATCTAACCATCGGCACAGAGTGTTGTGTCTTTATCAGTGAGTGGTTTATCTTACTGAATCATTAGATACTGAATGAGAAGAAGGTAAAGAGAGGATTGTTGCGTGTGATAAACCTTGGTGTTTTGGTCTAACCATCGGCAAAGATTGTTAAATTCTCATCAGTGTGTGTTTTGTCACACTGAATCACGGAATCAGTGTAAGATTGGTAAGAAGAGATAGTTGCGTGTGATAGATCTTGGTGTTTTGATCTAACCATCGGCAAAGATTGTTAGATTCTCATCAGCGTGTGTTTTGTCACACTGAATCACGGAATCAGTGTAAGATTGGTAAGAAGAGATAGTTGCGTGTGATAGATCTTGGTGTTTTTGATCTAACCATCGGCAAATAGTTTCAAGTTGTTATCAGTGTATGGTTTAATACAGTGAATCATTCAACTTTAGTTTAGAAGAGTTGAAGAAGAGAGAAAGATAGGAGATCAAACCAAGTACTCAGTATGCAAATATCACCAGCATGTCATCATCAGCACAATGTACATCAGCTTATAAGACAATACCAAACATTAGCAAAAATTAATCAGCAAAATTGATTACAAAGTAATCATTCCAAGTTCTCCAATAATGTAAGCAGTTGTTTGAGAATCCAGTGCCTTGGTGAAGATATCAACTAATTTTTCTGAGGTCTTGACATGTTCAAGAACAACCTTGCCCTTCTCAACATTATCTCTGATGAAGTGATGTCTGATTTCGATATGTTTCGTCTTTGAGTGCTGAACAGGGTTTTGTGTGATTTGAATGGCACTGGTGTTATCACAATATATGGGAGTCTTTGAGAACTTGATCCCATAGTCTAGAAGCTGATTTTGAATCCATAAGAGCTGAGCACAACATCTCCCAGCTGCAACATATTCAGCTTCTGCAGTCGAGATGGCTACTGATGTTTGCTTCTTGCTAGACCAGCTGATGAGACGATTTCCAAGGAAATGACATCCACCTGACGTACTCTTTTTGTCTAAGTTGCATCCTGCATAGTCTGAATCAGTGTATCTAAAAAGTTCAAATGCTGAGTCGCAAGGATACCACAGTGCTAAGTTCTGAGTCCCTTTCAAGTATCGAAAAATACGTTTGACGGCCATGAGATGGGATTCCTTGGGATTAGCTTGGAATCGAGCACAGAGAATGGTTCCAAACATGATATCAGGACGACTTGCCGTGAGATACAAAAGAGGTCCAATCATTCCTCGATACAGAGAGTGATTGACATCAGTGCCAGTTGGATCAGCGTGCATCTTATCAGTCTTGGACACTGGAGTAGAGGCTGGTTTGCAGTCACTGAGAGAATACTTAACTAGCAGGTCAGAAATATATTTACTTTGGCAGATAGAAATACCTGATCTTTGTTGCTGAACTTCAAGACCTAAGAAAAAGGTCATCTTCCCCATCATGCTCATTTCGAACCTTTGAGACATGATCTCTGCAAATTCCTTGCTCAGTTTCTCATTTGGAGAACCAAAAATGATGTCATCGACATAGATTTGAACAAGAATCATGTCTGAGCCTTTGTTTTTTATGAAGAGAGTATTGTCGATTGCTCCTCGTCTGTATCCATTTTCAAGAAGATACGTTGTCAGCGTCTCATACCAAGCCCTGGGTGCTTGCTTCAGTCCATAAACAGCTTTGTCTAATCGATACACATAATTCGGATGATCTTTGTCAACGAAGCCAGGGGCTGATTAAGGAATACTTCTTCTTCTAACACACCATGAAGAAATGTTGTTTTCACATCCATCTGATAAACAATGAAATTCATGTAGGATGCATATGCGAGAAACAGTCTGATTGCTTCAATGCGAGCAACTGGAGCAAAGGTTTCCCCGTAGTCGATGGATTCAATTTGAGTAAACCCTTGAGCGACAAGCCTTGCCTTGTTGCAAGTAATGATTCCATCTTTATCAACCTTGTTGCGATAGACCCAGCGAGTTCCGGTGATGGTCTTTCCTCATGGTCTTGGAACAAGAGTCCAAACCTTGTGCCTTTCAAACTCATTCAGTTCTTCTTGCATGGCTTTAATCCAGTCAGCATCTTGAAGAGCTGAGTGTATCTTGTCAGGTAAGATCATTGAAACGAAATTAACATACATGCATAAATTATTAGATACACGAGATCTGGTTCGGACACCATCATGAATGTTCCCAATAATTTGATCAACAGGGTGATATCGATGTTCAGAAACTGATGCTGATTCCAATGAATTTGACACTGATGAGTTATTAGTTGCAGGAGAATCTTCATCTTCACGGGTTTCATCAGCACCTAACGAATTAATTGATGATCTGGTTGCAGTATCTTGATTCAAGGAACTTGAAACTGAAACGATAGAATCAGAAATAATAGCTTCATCTTCAGCATGAGGAACTTCATCATATGGGCAAGAGAGAAGCTCTTGAAAGATAGAGGAAAAATGAGTGACTTTTTCATCAGTATATGATTCCTCATCAAACTTCACATGAATGGATTCTTCAATGCACTGCCTGTTCATATGAAAAACACGAAAAGCCTTTGAAATAGATGAGTACCCAACAAAAATACCTTTGTCAGCCTTAGGTTCAAATTTTGATCTTGGGTCACGCTGATTAAGAATATAGCAAATACATCTGAACACTTGAAAAAAAAGATACGTCTGGCTTTCGACCTTTCAGCATTTCATATGGTGTCTTCTTGTGCATCCTGTGAATTAGAGATCGATTCTGAGTAAAGCACGCTGTATTGACAGCTTCAGCCCAAAACGACATAGGAAGACCAGCATGAATCATTAAGGTCCTTCCTGCCTCAATCAGTGTTCTATTTCTTCGTTCAGCAACTCCATTTTGTTGAGGAGTACGAGGAGCTGAGAAGTTTTGCCCAATCCCTTTATGATCACAAAATTCTTCAAGATTTGAATTCCGGAACTCAGTGCCACGATCACTTCTTAGCTGCTTAACTTTGAGACCTGTCAGTGTCTCATTTTTACGAATCAGTGAGATAATTTCTTGTGCAGCATGACTCTTCTTCTTTAGGAAAACCACCCATGTAAATCGAGTGAACTCATCCACAACCACTAGAGTATACTTGTTTCCACCTAGAGAACAGACAGGAATAGGTCCGAACAAGTCCATGTGGAGTAAATGAAGAGGAACAGATATACTGGAACATGACTTGGGTTTGAAAGATGACTTAGTTTGTTTTCCTTGTTCACAAGCTGAGCACATCTTGTCTTTAACAACGCTGAATTTTGGGAGACCTCTAACTAGATCTTGATTGGATATTTTGGATAGATTCTTGAAGTTCATATGAGAAAACCTTTTGTGCCAAGTCCAGCTGAGATTGGTTTGAGACTTTGTAAAGAAGCATTGCATCAGCACCTTGTCACAAGAGAACATATCAAGAACATATATATCATCTTTTCTACTTGCTGAAAGTATGATGTTCTTGTCAGTGTTGACAACTTTTCCTTCCTTCTTTGTAAAGTGAACTTTATAGTCAGCATCACACAATTGACTGATTGAGATTAGATTGTGTTTGAGACCCTTTACATATGAAACGTCTTGAAAAACTACATTATTGCACTTGATATTTCCATATCCTTTAGTGAACCCCTTTCCATTGTCTCCGTATGTAACTGCAGGACCAGTTTTCTTGACATAATATTCCAGGAGAGACTTGGATCCTATCATATGTCTTGAGCAACCACTATCTAAGTACCAAAGATGCTCCTGACCCTGCAGTGCTGAGAAACTAGTTAGAACATACTGACCCATTCGAGGATGGGTCATTCACAAAGTTATTTGATAATAGGTTATAACACTCCTTAGGAAGACAGTTTAAAGAATTTGACTTAAGAGTCCATTTTTCATTTCTAACTTTAATATTATCAGCTCTTAAAGATAATTTATCAAATGAACATTCACTGATCTTATGAGAGGTATCACCACATCTGTAACAAACTCTAGTACCAAAGTTCTTCTTGGTGAGCAATTTTATGAACTTTACACATTTTGACTTGTAAGATTCACCAAGAGAGCTTTGTGTCCTTTTGTTTATCATTGAATCACAACTGAATTCAGTGTCAGACAAATTATGATCACTGATAGATGATGAGCTATCATCAGTGTCTGATTTGGACTTATTCACGAATGCATTGCAATCAGGAAAATTCTTAAGTTGTTCATGAACAGCGTGAAACACTCCATTAGAGATAAGGAAGGCAATAATATTCTCAGTGAGAGGAGTTGGTCTTACAAGATGTGCAGGGTAAGAGGTTGGATCAATTCCGGTAATTTCAACATTGCACTCAGTGACACCATTAGAGTTAGTAACATAGTATTCATCAATTAGACTCTGATTAATGAAGGAGTTACTGACAAACTTGTTTTTGAAACTGTTTTTCATCTCATTCATGGAGTAAAATTCAGATTCTTTTTCTTGTGATTTAAAAACCTTTTCAGCTTCTGCAAAATTACCCCCAAGAATTTCTCACATGAATGTGGAATTTGAGCAGAAATAATATAATTAGCATTTTTGTGAGATTTTGCCCAAGTTTGAAGCACAGTTTGTTCTTTGACCAAAAGATTTTTAACATTATCAATTTCAACAGACAAAGATGAGTTTGACAAACTAGTGATTTTAAGATTTTCTTGAGTGGAGTCAATAATGTTATTTTTTATGGATATTTCAGTTTTAAGAAGATCAAGTTGATTTTGCAAATCTCTTATTGTTTGATTCTTCTTAGAATTAATAACACCCAAATACTCAAACATTCTGATTTTTTCATTCATAGAATAGGAAACAAAGTTTTTGACCTGATACATTGAAGGAGAGTCAGAGTTGTGCTTCCTGGAGTTTTCAACTGCATCAGACATATCAGCATCAAATGTACTTGTGCCTTTTTCAGAAACATCAGTGTCTTCTATCTTTACCATCAGACACTTGACTTCATCATCTGATGACTCCTCATCAATCTTCCATTTTTCTTCTTCAGCAACAAGAACTTTATGTTCCAAGTTCTCTGCTTTCAGTTTCTCAATCAGCTTGTTGTACTTCTGCTTCCAGTATTCATCCGAGCTTTGGGTTCTTTGTTTACATTCTTTTGCAAAATGATCAGTGCTTCCATAGTTAAAGCACTGAGCTTTCCCTTTCTTATCAGTACCATGCTTTTTATCAGCTTCTGATCTTTTTGAAAACTTTCCACCCATCTTCTTCTGAAACTTTGAGAAGTTTCGGCCGGATTTCTCAAAAGTCTTTACAATCAAAGCTGCACTAGCCACAACTTTTTCAAGATCATCAGTGTCAGTTTTAGAGGAATCAGTGTCTGAATGGCTTTCAGTGTCTGAATCTGACACCAGCTTTTTGTTTGAGAACAAAGCTACAGATGATTCACGCTGAGAATCCTTCATCAGCTCCTTTCTCTGAAGCTTGGATTCCTCATAGTATCGAAGGTTTCCATAGAGACTTTGTAAGTCCATAGTGTTGATCTTCTCACTATTTTTCAGCACATCAACATGGTTCTCCCAACCTGCACCCAGAGAATCCAAAAACTTCTGCACTAGAACAGTTCTATTCTTCAACTGATCTAATCTCCGCAGATCATTAACAAGAGTATTGAACCTGTTAAAGGTTTGAGTCAAAGTTTCACCTTTCTTTGCAAAAAAGTGTTCATACCTTCTGTTAAGATCATTTATTTGAGTAGCCTTGACTTCTTCAGTGCCTTCAAAAGATACAGTCAGAGTATCCATCATCTCTTTTGCTGAGATGCAATTTTGAACCAGCCCGAAAATATTGTATGGCAAAGCATAGCTGATTGCAGCACGAGCACGAACATCTAGACCATTTTTTCTTTTGTCATCTGCCGTCCAGTTTTCTCTAGGCGTTTTCTTCATAGCACCATCAGGAACGTTGTTTTTCAGAGGCTGATACATCGGGACGAATGAAACATTTTCGATGATGTCCAACATGTCTTCATCTACTGACTCTAAAGCATATAGAGCCTTTATTTTCCACATGGCAAAATTTGTTTCATCAAAAGGAGGAATTTTAGCGGAAGGATGATTTGATGATTTTGACGAAGAAGAAGATGAAGCCATTTGTTTGATAAAAGAAACCTGCTCTGATACCAATTGAAAAGACCTTAGATCAATCAATTTATCAAACAATGACAGTGAACAAGAACAAATAAGGATTCACAAAGAAAAACTTTCACTAAGAAAGATAATCTCACAAAGAGATTATCGTATGCACAAAGCGGCTATTAGGGTTTGTGAAAGATGTAACTTTCACAAATTGATACAAAAGATTATATACTACTATTCTAGACAATCCCTATAAATCAGGGATATGCCAGCTAACTAATTTACGCTAAGTATGGAAACAAGATAAATACAAAATCTGTTACAATGCACTGAATGAATCTAAATACACTGAGCTGCTGAAATGCTGATGCTGATGCTGAGATATGCGCTGATGCTGAAAGATTAATTTCAAACATCATCATATTTCAAGGTTTGACCTTACATGACAAACTATAAGCCAACACTTACTGAGTTCCCCATAGCATACCCCACACAATCCACATAATCATATTACCCATATCAACCATACAAGTCATGCATACAAACATATATGGATGTCGTGTACTCCCTCCAAGGTCTTACTCCAGGATGCTGTGGGCTCCCCCAGGGTATTATACCTATGTTTCATGGGCTTCCAGCATGGTATTTCTTGGAATGCCATGCGCTCCCCCACATGGTTTGACATCCATTTGCCAGGGGCTCCCCCTGTGGTCTTTACCTGGAATGCCATGGGCTCCCCACATGGTCTGACATCTATTTGCCACGGGCTCCCCCGCGGTCTTCCATGTAAGTATCAGAAAGACAACTAGCATATCACATACAACATATCGACTAGCATACCATATAACACATAATGGGCCGGCCTTGGTGTCTTCAGCTCATTGGTATGGTGAGGAGACTCACCTCAAATGCAAATTGTAGCTGAGTAGGTCCAAACTCCGAATATCAGCTCTGTCACCTCCCTAGTCATAAATAATTCCTTAGATACAACTCAACCCTTCAAACCCCTTAAAAGTCAACACTGGTCAAGGTCAAAGTCAACGCTCTGAGTTGACCTAACTCGTCAAGTCCTTCCCAAAGCTAGAATCGCGATGTTGCAATCCAACTCGTCGAGTTATCCTATAACTCGTCGAGTTCCTCCGTTTTCCAACAGAATTGAGGCAACTCTAATCCAACTCGTCGAGTTGCCTTGTGAACTCGTCGAGTTCTTCAGTCTGTTAACTCACTTAATGAATTAAGCCCTCTTCTCGAATCCAAAGGCTCTAAACTTCAAATTCCCCTTCATAGAGATGTCTAGAAGGGTAAAGTTTACAGCTTTACCCCCAAAGATCATCCAATAAGCTTTAGACCGAAACCCTAGCTCCTTTGAGTAGGGTCTTGACCCATTAACCTTCTAACCCTTGCTTCAACATTCCATATTACAGATCTGAGGTCCTAAGGTGGTTTAATCACGTAAAGTTTCCAACTTTACGTTTGTAAACACCCTCTAAGGTTCATTTTTTGCTTCATAATGGACATATTGCATCAACGGGACATGGAGGCTATTAAGTTTGCAACTTTAGTCCTCTAGAGGTCTTATAGAGGCCAGATCTACACCCTCAACCTTTGGAACCCTCTTTTCTTTGGACATCCAAGCCAAACTCCCAAAACCAAGCCCAAAACTACAAAAGATGAGATGTAATAAGCTACATGTCAAGGTTATGACTTTATACCTACAAGATGCAGCCTTTGATGTAGAGTTTCTGAATCCAAGATCTCTTCTCCAAGCTTGATACTTCTTTCTTCAACACTCCTTTCAAAAATCTCAAACAATCACTCAAACACTCACGAAAACTCAACGAACAAGGAGGAAGGCGATTCTAGGGTTTTCTCTAGGCAAAGAGACTGGTAAGGAGGCCAACCCTAGGAGTTAAGTCCTTTAAATAGGGTGCAATACCCAAAAAATTAGGGTTTTCCTTTCCAGTGCCAACTAGTCGAGTTGGGGCTCCCCAACTCATCAAGTAGGTCCTCCAATCTACCCGGCTGGAAAGCTTTCTACTCGTCGAGTTGGAGCCTCCCAACTCGTCGAGTTCCTTACAATATTTAAAAATAATTAGAATTAATTCATACATGGATCAAGCGTTACATTTTAAATTTTGAAAATTTGATATTTTGAAAATTTGAAATTTTTTGTATAAGATGTTAAATTTTGAAAACTTAAAGTTTTGAAAATTTAAAATTTTGGTGTAATATTTGAAAATTAAAAAAATTAAATTTTTTAAATATTTCCAGCCTATGACCGTCAAGCCCGAGTTTGACCGATTTTGACTAATTTCCGTCATGCATCCTAATCGTAATCGGTTGAAGGCCGCTTAGCGATTAATCGGCCGTCAAGGCCGATTTCTGTAACACTGATATATATATATATATATATATATATATATATATATATATATATATATATATATATATACACACCCTACATGGGCTGTATATTTGGACTATACATAAACGGACAATATATAGAATAATACATACACTAATACATGTATCATTAGAATCTATGTTACAACACTTAAACATTATCAACGTTTTTTTTTTTTTTTTTTTTTTTTTTTTTTTTTTTTTTTTTTGTAAGGAGTCATGTGATTAATCTTCATTTTCAAAGGTCAAAAACCTCATCCAAATTTAGCTGGCTTATAAAACATCCTTAGGTGATCCCTTTTACGAAATTGGCGAAGGAACACCAAGACCACATGACATCATGAGTCTTTGCTGGAACCGTCAGGGTTTAAGCTTTCACCAAGTTCTCTTTTTTCACACATTGGCCATCAAACTTTCTTGTATTCATATGTGACCACCATAAGACTTATTTTGCCATTTTTCTCACTTAACACATACATTGTAACTTAGATATGACCTACATATTAGATACGGCATAACCCTTAGATAAGGACCAACAATTAGATAAGATCCAATATTTATATAACATAATGAAAGTTATTAACTATGAAAAATAACAATGTACTACTTATCATCACACCTTAAGCGTCTTAAGTCAAATTAACACCTAAGAAAATGGTAATTATTCAAATTAACCGATTTCCACATTTTAGCGCATTTTCCTTAATTAGCATTCATTTGCCTGGGCTTCAACTTAGTTCATCATAAAAAATTATTCCTTAATGCTCAGTTCGCCGCTTTAATATCCCTAATAAACTTTCTCTAATAGAACCTTCACACTTAATGATCAAAACAATTAACCAATTTCACACTTGCATGTGCTCCTAATCATGCATGTATTTACGATGAACTCATGAGGAGTTATAGGGTTACTTGGGGATTGGACGTATCTTGCATTGCATTCTTTTTATATACAATGGCCTTTCAAATGTTTGAGATATATAATATTCTATATATATCTTGGGAAAATGAAACTTTTCATACGATGAATTTAGCTGAAAATTGATCATGTTGACTTCGGTGAAAAAAGGACGGGTTTTTGAAAGACTTATATAAACACTACCACAAAACTAGAGCTATAGCTACGGCACAATCCGTAGGTATTCAGTAGATATAAGGTAATACCTATGGATTTGCTACAGAAAAATACTTGTAGCATAAATGTCCGTGAGAAATTTATACCTATAGATTTGTTGCGGACTAGCTACGGAATACCTATGGTTTTTTCCGTAGGTATAATAGATACAGAATAGCTACGAAAATAAATAGCTACGGATGACCGATGGGATTCAAGTTCGATTTTTTCCTACGGAATAGCTACAGTAATAAATAGTTACAGATTTCCTATGGATTACCAACCGGAGTCGGTTAAACTAAAATTGATTTTTTTCCTGCGGGATATCTACGGACCAACTTAGCAACGAATTTTTCGTAGGTATTCAATCACTAAATGTTTTTTTAAAAAAACAACAATAAATTAAAAAAATAAATTAAATTGGCCAAAATGAAATAAAAATTCATTACATTAAACTACAAACCATCAAATACATACTAAGTGCTTAACACATTACAAAAACATCATTTTTCAAAAATAAACATATCATCTATACAACAAAATAAAAAAAAATTTAGTCAAACTGAAAAATATGTTATTATTTACCTACGGAATAGCTATGCAAAATTCTTTCTAAATCTGTAGGTAATTACCCACGGATTAGCTACAAATTTTTCTTATTTTCGATTTTTTGGGCACTGAACATCGCTTTTTTCGGTTTGTTTTTTTCCACCTCTATTATACATGTTTATCTATACTTTCATCAATTTATAGCTATTAATATCATTAACAAAGGTATGTGCACCTCGGGATCCATTACTCGTTTCATGGTTTAACATTGTAATTTCTATTAATACTTGTGATTTTTGATACACACACATACATACACATACATACACATACATATACATATACATATACACATACACATACACACACATACACATACACACACACACTTACATACATTTAAATACATACACATGCAAATACATACATAAAAATATATGCACACACATACATACATACATATATATATATATATATACATACATACATACATACATATACACACACATACACACATACACGTACGTACACATACATAAATATACATACATATACATACATACACGTACATGCATACATATAGGGGCGTATCTAACATATAAAAAGGTAGGTCCTAGGACCTACCTAAAATTTGAATTTCATTTATAATATATATGCCACAAAAATTAGGAATTACCTTAGAAAAAATAAAGGACCTACCTTGAGTTTGTTTTTCTAAAAAATGCCTTAAAACCCCATTTTACAAGGGGCAAAAAATAAGTTATATGGGGGCATTTGTGCTGTTAAATATATAGGGTTAAATATAATAGATAGTTTTTATCAAACAAAATGATATCAATGCACTAATAATCAACTAATTTTTCATTAAATTGTTCGGTGATAGCTTATTTTATTTTCTTTATTAGTATTGCATTGTATATTCTTTATTTTCTTTATCATGGATCGTATCGGAGACTTTTTGCATGAGGAATTTGGCAGGATTTTGGAGCTCATTGCGGTTGCGGTTTGACTGTAGTTCGGCTTAGTGGGCTTTTTGATGCATTAGTGGGCTTGGCGGATCCACCAAAGAAGAATTTAGCTTAAAAAGCTAAAGGCTTGGATGAAGTGGGCTTGTGAAGATGGATCTTGGACTTTTATTTTGGGCTTGGAGCATCCATTTTTGTAGCTAAATGATGATTGGTTGGTTTGAATCACATGGATATGGAGGGGACCAAAGAAATCTTTGGTAATGGAAGGGTAGAGCGGGGGAATGAGGAGCCAATAACATTACAACAACACTTGTGCGGGTAGAATCTCCGTCGCACGAGTAGCTGCGCAACTGCCCAGTTTTGGGCATTTTGGTCATTTGGCACACCATAACCTTGGGAGATCAGATCTATCAGCAACACTCTCGATTTTTCACCATTGGAGACCATGAGAAGGCGATTTTGAAGCTCAAGACTCATTTCTTTTCATCTTTCCAAGTTATTGGTAGTTTCTTTATACAATTAGACTTTTGTGATTGTTGTTCTATTGTCATGAGTGGCTAAACTCTCTATTTTGGTAGACCTTGGCTAAAACCTCTGAATATTTGTGGGTTTTTGAAGGATTTATGCTTATTTATCATTTATCTTATGTCTATGATTCTAGTTCATACTTCCTATGCTTGTTTAGTGCTTTGATCATGAGCTTGGTACTTTAATAAGCAATTATTGGTTTATTTCTTTGGTTTAGAATTGAGTCATTGAATTTACTTAGAACAAGGGCTTTATGATGGTAGAAATCATCTCTAGCTTATGAATCATAACTCCTTTATGGATGTGTAAGCATTGACATCCTCTAGGAATTGGGGATTTCTTTATTCTTAAGGCTAATCAACTTATTGGGTTCAATTGCTTCAATTGGATCTTTGATTTTGATTAAGAATGTGTGTTGTGAGCTTCCCCAACCTCCATACTACCTATGAGAAATCTTGGCATATCATGTTTCATGATTGCTATAACCAATTTGGGATGAATGATAAGTTTCATGTTAAATCCTAATGATAAACACACAAATGTTCATTGTGTTGAATTACCTTGGTTTACCAATTCTCTCTAATATTTGAGCATCTCACTTTCTTGCTTAATTGCAAGTTTTTAGTTATTAAAGTTTTTTAGTTTTCAAACAATCATAACACCCCCCCCCCCCCCCCCCCCCCAATTTGTTTAATTGTAGTTAGTTAGTTTATTTACAATAGTTCTTTTAAATTGCATTGGTGATTGAATACAACCATTTCCCCGAGGATCGATACCCTCTTTTTACCATTATATTACGTTTTATTTGCAAACAAATGGTGTAATTTGCTTGGTGGACTTGACATCCCACCATTCGGTATTTTCAATTATATTTCAGTCGGTTTTTTTTTTTTTTAAATTTTAATTGGTGGTGGCTGATCGGTTTTTTTAGTTATATTTCATTAAATCGTGCAGGACCCGACCCCTCACAAGTGTTGTTGATTTTTTTATCGACTTCACTTAATTTGGGAACCACGTGATATTTTGTTCTAGATTCGCCACGACATACATAAATACATACATACACATACAAATGTACATATTGCCCCTTATTATAATCATTTTTCATTATTTATACATTAAACGTAGATTATTTCAAATTATTGATATGTTAAATATAGTTTTTTTTTTCGTTTAATCGTTTGTGTGTTAAACACATTCGTTATCATTATATTATATTATCATTATGTTTATAAATATTATTTTTAGTATGTTTTTTAATTTTTCGTGTCTTAAATATGTAAAAAAACGATCAAGAAAAAAAGTTTTAAGACGAATATTAATGAAAAATAATAATATTAACAACAACAACAACAATAATAATAATAATAATAATAATAATAATAATAATAATGGAAATTAATAAATTCATTGATATTCCGTAACTATTTTCCTCTGTCGGTAATCCGTAGCTAACTACCTACGGAATACCTACCGATTTTCTTCCATCGCTAATCTGTAGCTATTCTGTAGGTAATTAGCTATAAAATAACTACAGATTCACTTCCGTCGCTATTTCGTATCTATCATGTTACTAAATTAGTACATCTCATTCCGTAGATATTATGTATGTTTTTCATAGGTAATTTCCTACGGAAATTTTCCGTAGCTATTTTCTATAGCAACACATTGTTTTCTAGTAGTAAAATGTTGATTTTATATGTTGTCATACCTATGTGTATCTCAACAAGTTTTCAAGCCTAAAATACACTTTTATACATATGCCTTAAGTGACATGTGATTATGATTATTACCATAGTGGATGAGGAGATAAGAGATAATTTAGTCAATTATTTGGTGATGCCTTGGAATTGTTAGATATTACTTGTTTGTATTGTCTTTGATAATTGTTAAACATCCCTCTTATATAATTTACAAATATTTATGGAGTTCGGATATTTTAAGAATATGGTTTTCCGATGTCAGACTGTTGTATTATTTATTTTTTAAGTGGTGACAATACTATTTCAAAAGGCCCTATGTTTCAAACGCTTACATTATTTGAAATGTTAATGAGGAAGCTAACATTATCGTTATCTTGTTGCTGCATATGACACATACATTTACAGCTAATGAAAAAAAAAATCCATCATCGAATGAAGTTAGATTATTTGTTCATATAAATCACACATCGTAGGCTCTTCCCTACAAGGAGCAAGTCAAAAGCCTTGTTGATGTCATCAAAGTTAACCTCATGTGTCACGAATTCATCCAGTTTTAGTTCCTGGATACACATCGAATCATTAAGTTCTGGTTGTTTAATTATATTCTTTTCTTATTATATTTTCTTGTGTTGGTTTAATCATCATTGTAGGACAGCTACCCATATAAATCTATAAAATGAAAACTCTTTGGTTTGACCTTAAAAGTCAAAGACGGAAAACTAGAGAGGCAAGATTCCCGTTACCTTATCCAAATAGAGTTTTTCGAGGAGATGTATATCGGATTTTGGTTTCAAACCTCCAAAAAACGATCCCATGAGTGATTTCCCACTGTAAAGTATCTCAAAAGAACTCAAGGTCAACATGGCCCCAGGGTGGTCAATCCCCACCATAACTGTTTTTCCCCATCCCTGAAGATTACATTCACAGATGAAAAAGAATTCAATTTGTTCATAAACTAGAGTTGGAGATGATTAAAAATCATATAGGCCAGTAGTAGGCCATTTGACATTTTCATGGGTCCTATTTATCGAAGGAGAAATGATGGAAAACCACAAAATAGAAAACAAATAAAATTGGTATATAACCATATACAATGGATTATCATATTGTTGAAAGATAATCATATTTAAGATAGAGATAGAATTGACCTTTCTACAAGAAGCATAAGCTTCATTCACTAGTGATGTCAAACCAACGCACTCGAAGCAATAGTCAGCACCCCCATCAGTCATCTCAATAATTATCTACTTCAAGCAACAACTCTATGTTACAAAAATCATATTAACATCTTAAAAATAATATGAAACATATATATATATATATATATATATATATATATATATATATATATATATATATATATATATATTTTTTTTTTTACTTTTTAATTAGTATAATGAAGATAAAACTATAGTGAACTCGGAACCAAGTGCATGTTTAAGTTACCTGGCTCAAAGTTTTGTCACCAATGTTACTGGAGTTCACAAAATCAGTTACTCCAAATTTCTTTCCTGTAAATAAAACACTATATCAATATGAAACTCACTCAACTTAGTAAATAATTGTTATAAAGATTCACATTAGAAATTACCTATTTCACACTTATCTTGGTTCACATCAATACCAATGATCCTCTTAGCTCCACATAGCCTTGCTCCCTCAGCAACCTATAAAACATAAAGATCATAAACATCACAAAAACGTATATATAATAATCCATGATCAAGTTATCAGTTTTGTATATTATCTGGTTTACTTTTTCCTATCACAATACTCATACAACTATAATAAAATAATCTTGAAATGAATTAAGTGGAATCATACTGCTAGCCCAATTGCACCAAGTCCAAATATAGCAACTGTTGTTCCAGCTTCCACTTTCGCTGTTTTCCATGCAGCACCTACCCCTGAAAAAAATATATATATAAATACAAAAACTTTATATATTTATCACCAATTATCATCAACATGTAATTAGCAAACGACTTTAAGAAGAATAATATATATATATATATATATATATATATATATATATATATATATATATATATATATATATATATATATATATTTACATACCAGTTGATACTCCACAACTTAAAAGGCAAGCTCGATTTGCTGGGATTGTTGGATTAATTTTAGTTACATGAGCAATGTCAATCACTGTGTACTCAGTAAAACTTGATACATTCAAGAAATGGTATAAAGTGTCTCCATTGATGTCTGTGAATCTGCTTGTTTCATCTCTTTGCATTCCATGAGAAGGTCTTGGAGGGAAATTTGTACATAGGTTGCTTTTTGCGGATAAACAATCTTTACATTCACCACAATCGGCTAAAAATATTGGGATCACAGTGTCTCCTTCAACAACTTCATGTACACCTTCTCCTACACTCTCTACTACCCTTTATTGCAATACAATAAAATGATTATAGTTGCATATATAAATATATATATTTTTTCATTCCCTTCAAACCATAAAAATTGCAAGTTTAAGTATTTGATAATGTCGGAATTCTTTTGTTAACATCAGTAAAACACTTCATTTATGTTGAAGAAAATAAGACTGGGATACTATTACAAAGAAATATATTAACCAATGTCCAAAATAATATTTAAACCAAGAATGATCATATTATTAATTAATTAGATGGATCACAAGATTTTACCCTACTGCTTCATGACCAAGTATTATGGGGAAAATAGCAGGAGGATGCTTCAAAAAAAAACAGTGGTTAGTTAACATCAATAAAACACATGACAGATTCAAATTTGAAAAAAAAAAAAATGTAACATCGTTGGATTTTGAAATCAGTAACTATCTACCTCCAGTTTCCAAAAGGTAACATCAGTATGACAAAGAGAAGTGCATATGATTTTGATTCGGACTTCATGATGATTTGGTGGGGCCACTATCACCTCCTCTATCACCAGCGGCTCTCCTGCTTTCCTAGCAATCGCAGCTGCCAAACGACACAGAAGTTCATTAGTTTTTGAGAAGAAATCAAACTTGAAATTTCACATTTGAAACTGATTTTTTTGGTTCGAATTCAAAACCATGAACTTATATCTCTTAAAAGTAGATTGACGACATTACCTCTGCACTTGATGGGCTTTCCGGCGGTGGTGCTGGCCCTTTTTCCGTCCATAATCAACGGCAAGAACTGGTTTCTTTCCCTCACACGAACAGACAAGAGTTGTGGTTTTGGATTCTATTCTGAAGTTGTATAGTGGTTGACACTAAAAACAGGTTGGACCACCCACCACCAACGCCCGTTTAGTTTACTTTTTATCTATCAATCATTATCACCTAACATATATGTTTGATTTCATCATATAGATATATCAATAATACTGTTTGTGCCAGAGTGTTTTTAGCATCATAGAAGTTCCCATTAGCTATCTCTATAGTGTTGGTTTGACTAAAAAACAAGAATTGTTTCTTTCAATGATGATGTTGGCATAAAAAAAGAACCGTGTCATTATTGTGTTATTAAAAAAACCATTTTCTTTAAAATATGCAACTAAAAAACACAAAACTTGTTTTTTTTGTTTGGAATGATGGGAATTTTTTTAATTAAAAGACAAATAACAGTTAAGGGGTGTTTGAATTAGCTTGTTAGCTTATTGCTTATTAGCTTATTTGTGGTGAGAATAAGCAATAAGCAATAAATAATAAACATGGGGAAAGATGCTTATTAAAATTAGCTTATTTAGCTTAATAAGCTGGATTTTATCCAAACACTCAAAGTTAGCTTATTGTGGGAATAAACAATAAACACCTCTTTTTTTCCTATCCAAACACCCCCTAAAAAGGCTCTATAGAAACACAAACATAACTACAACATGTACAACAATATATGAGAAAGCTAGCATGACTACTACACCAATCGGACTAATTAAGACTAGACACATTAGCTATACTTTTAAAATAAAGGAACAAATGCACCTCCATGTCATTAGTTCGCTAAGGACGCGTCATCACAATATCCCTGAAGATCTTCATATTTCTTGCTTTCCAAATGAACCAAATATGTAGAAGAACATTCTCTCAAGAAGTTTACCACAGTTATGAAAGGAGCTGAGAGACTTCATGACGACTAGTGTGGTACTATTGCAAGCTTGCTAGACCATAGCTATTTGAACAAATGGTCCGTTGAATACATATTACTTTTATGTAAACAAGAAAATGTCATCCTTAACGCTCAATCCTCGAGAAATTCCACAATCCAGGAGGAACCGATGTGAGGGGTTTATTTTTCAATCAAAGGGAATTGGAAAAAGAAGTAGATGAAGGGTCTTCTATGCATTTGTTGTGTATGGTTGAACCGAATCACCCCGATGCGAAGATTGTGATTCCGGGGGAGGTTATTGTAATTCTTAAAATATGATTTATAAAATTTTCAGACTTCTGAAAATCTGATATGTCATATGTGAATTATGGTTTTAAAAACTGGTGTATTTTTTTATTCCTGAATAATGTGATATGGTTTTTCTGAATAATCTGATGTATATGAAATTCTGATGTATCTAAAAATGTTATATTTTAATTTCTGAAACACTGATGTATCAAATTTTATAGAAAATATGATGTTAATAATCAATTTCTTAAAGACCATTTTTTGTTTTTGTATAGGATGTGGTTCTGGATAGCTAAGTTCTACGGAAAAAAGTTTTACGAAATTGTAGTTATTGAAATCTTATCTTCTTGAGTCCCTTGACTCAAGAAATTAATTGGATTAGCAATTGGGTATCGAAAGTTAATGTCTATGAAGTCTTGATTATCATAAAATAAAATATGTTTTTGCTTCAAAAAATGCATTGTGGCATCGTTTATATGTTTTTGTTTGTACAACATGATTTAGTTTGACAATAAAATTTATTTCCCTTTCGCTATATATATATATATATATATATATATATATATATATATATATATATATATATATATATATATATCACTAGTATAAAAATATCCTATGGTCACACTTTTCGAAAAAAGACATGTCAAACTTTTTATTAAAAGTGTGGCTAAAGGTCACTAAAAATTTTGGAGATTGTTTTTGGATACATTTAAATTAGTTTGTGTGGCCACTGTATAGATAATCAGAACTTTAACCACACTTAATTATACCAAATGTGACAATTATTAGACACACTCGAACATTGTGGCCATATGTCACCATCAACCACAATTACTGATTAACATTATAATACTTTTTTTATATGAGACAATAGATAAATATATGGTGATGCATATGGCCACATTAAATATTTGTGTGTCCATAGGGTTGTGTTTACTAGTGACTTAGTAAAAGCAAGAAAACAAGTTACTTTTAGTGGTTTATGGTCATGTTCATGTTATCATGTGTGTCAAAATATGATGAATTGGCTTTAAAAAAAATATTGTAAGTGTAAGCAAGATTGTAAAACTCGTTATTCGGTACTTGTTCGGCCGACTATTGATGGGTTGTCAAGCCCACCAAGCAAATTACACCCTTTGATTGCTAAATAAACGTAATATAATGGTAAAAAGGGGGTATCGATCCTCGGGGAAATGGTTGTATTCAATCACCAATACAATTCAATAGAACTAGTGAAATTAAACTAACTAACTACAATTAAACTAAAATGGGGGGGGGGGGGGTTGATTACTTGAAAACTAAAATACTTGAATAACTAAAAACTTTGCAATTAAGTAAGTTGATGAGATGCTCAAAGGTTGAGAATAATTGGTTAACTAAGGCAATTTAACACAATGAACATTTGTGTGTTTATCATTAGGATCTAATATAAAGCTTATCCTTCATCCCAAATTGGTTATAGCAATCATGAATCATGATATGCCAAGATTCCTCATAGGTAGTATGGAGGTTGGGGAAGCCCACAACACACCTTCTTAATTAAGATCAAGGGTCAATTGAAGCAATTAATCCCAAGAAATCAATTAGCCTTAAGAATGAAGGAATCCCCAATTCCTAGAGGATGTCAAATGCTTACACATCCATAAAGGAGCTATGATTCATAAGCTAGAGATGATTTCTACCATCATAAAGCCTTTGTTCTAGATAAATTCAATGATCCAATGCAAAACCAATGAAACAAATCAACCATTGCTCAATCAAATACTAAGCTCATGATCAAAGCATCAAATAAGCATAAGAATTGTAAACTAGAATCATAAACATGGAATAAATTGATAATCAACATAAATCCTTCAAAACCCACAAACATTCATTGGTTTTCAGCCAAGTCAACCAAATAAGAGTATTAGCCACTCATGGCAACAAAGTAACAAGAACAATAATCTAATTACATAAAGAAACTACCTAAAGATGAAAGGAAATGGTTTCTAGCTCCCAAAATCGCCTCTTGCAGGTCTCCAACGGTGAAAAATCGTGAATGAGCCTCTAGATCTGATCCCCAAGAGTTATGGTGTGCCAAATGACCAAAATGCCCAAACTAGGCAGTTGTTCGGGTACCCGCGCAACGAAAATTCCACCTGCGCAAATGTTGATATAATGCTATTGGTCCTTCATTCCACCATTCCACCCTTCCACTACCAAAGATTTCTTTGGTCCCCCCCCCCCCTGTCCATGTAATTTGAATCCACCAATCTTCATTTAGCCACCAAATGGATGCTCCAAGCCCAAAATTAGAAATTTATGATCCATCTTCACAATCCCAAATAATCCAAGCTAATAACTTTCAAAGCCCAATTCTTCCTCTTTAATTCCGCCAAGCCCAATAATGCCTCGGAAGCCCACTAAGCCCGTCTCCAATCAACCCGCAACCGCAACAAGCACCGAAAAACCTACAAAATATCTCATGCAACATAACAAGCACCCGATATGATCCATAATAAAGAAAATAAAGAATATACAACACAATAATGATAAAAAGATCTAAAAAAAATCTAAAATAAACTAATAAAAGTAAGGAAATAAAATAAGCTATCAAATCACCTCAAGCTTAAACCTAACTTGTCCTCAAGTTAGAACAAGACTAATATGAGATCGGGATGAGCTAAATTAAAAAGGAAAAAGAAAGGTACCATAGAACTTGGTCAACATCAGTCAACATGGTCAGAATTAGTCCTTCATGGACCCTACGCATCTTCAAAATGTTCCCCGCTTTAGAGCCATAAACCACATTCTCAACCACTTGATAGGCGAATAGATCACGGTTGGATGCAGTCGCAGTGTGCAAGACAAAGGAAACAGAGATGCGCCCAGTGGGGGCACTTTAAATCACCAATGTAGACCATAGTGCACGAAGGATAGGCGCCTCTTCACACACTATGATTCCTACATTTGTCAGGCCAAAGTGTATAATAACGAAATAGGGCTTTGCAGCACGGCCTCCAGGCAAACATCCGGTTTCAGAGGCTTCTCCTTTGTACTGTCCTTTACAGTCTACCGTCTCATCGTCGGGGCCTTTTCTCACCAAAAATCAAAAATAAAATAAAATAATAAAAATTCTACTTAACCTAAATCTAAACCTAACAACCTAAATCTTCAATCTTGAACTTCTGTTATTGGGTCTTCAATCACATTTGCTGCTTGACATTCAGATTTTTTTTTTGAATCATATATAACATGAGTCTTGAACTTGGAATCTTGTTCTTCTTTTTGTGTTGCTCTTTTTCTTCATTTTTCTTCTTTGCTTTTGTTGCTTTTCTTGAATCATCTTTAATAGGCTCTTATTGTCTTCACTTTTTCAAATTTCTTCATTCTTTGTGTTGCTTCTTGGAAGGTCTAAGGAATTTCATCAAGTAACATAAGACTCCAATAGTGAAAATTGAGTGATAGATAGAGGCTAATATGGACACCTAATGATCATTGACAATGTGCCAAGATCAACTAAAAAGGGTGGGGAAAGACTCAAAAATGGGTGTTACCGAAAAGACTTGGTCCCAAAAGATGTGAATTGGGGGACCCACTTCAAAATTCATCAAACACCTCAATGCAAGGTGTGGTAAACAAAATCTATCTAACTATCTACTCTAGACCCTTAGAAAAATGATAATCTATCCTAAAAAGGCGGTGAGAATCTAACTAAGCAAGGCTCGGACGAGACTCGGGAGTACTAAGGGGTACTCCCCCCAAAACCAAGATGCGAGTCTTCAATATCTTCAATGTCTTCAAAATACCTTAACGGGCTAGTCTTTGCTCGCACACATTGGCATGACCAACCACATCCCTCCGCACCTAGATCCAATCAAGCTACCTACATCTGACCTTCACACAAGCGGTCTTAAAATGGTTTGTGAGGCTCAAAACGTGTCCCACTTATCAAATACAAGGAATTCCATATCAAGACCCGGGACCAATCTATGATTCAATACTTATGACTCGGTGCTTTGGTACCTGTAGGGATGAGAAGACAAGAAAGAACAAAAATGCATGAACTTAAACTAGAATGCATCTAAAAAGTATGAAAATTAGAAAAGAAAGAAACAAAATATGCAATAATTATTAATTTTTTTTTTTTGCAATTTTTATGAATGCCCTAAATGACTAACTCTAAATGCAACTATATACAACCTAAATGCAATAAAAATAAAAGATTAGATTACCTCACCCTAAGCTTAAAATTAAGCATTGTCCTCAATGCTTAGGATGAGAGTAAACAAGGATCATACCGGGATCAAGGTGGAGGAGGCCCGCGAGGAGAATAACCGCCCTAGGGCCGAAAATGATACCAAAGGTCCTCCATGTAAGTGTGGGTGCGTGCTTGTTGTTCCTCTATGCGGTGGATGGTTGCGGTGTTCCTATTGCCTTGGAGGCGCAAGGAAGCAAGCTGACTATAAATATCGAGAGGAAACTCGTGTGCGGGGTCAGGCTCATTGTGTTGCTGGTATGAGTGGTAATCATGATGTGGCTGGAAGTGTTCTCCCGAGGGCTGAAAGTGTGACCCGGAGGCTTGACCTGGATGAGGTGGAGGCAACTGGCGGATCAGGAGATCATAATGGTCTTCAGCCTCGAATGGGCTATCAGCATTGTCAGGGTCCACCTGCATGTCATCATCCGCGGCTGCATCATCATCGTCTGGCAACTCTTGAGGCAAGAACCATGTTTCGGGGTCATCGGTGGTGAAGGCGGAGATACTTGGATTGGGCAAGATGTAAACTGGGTCCTTAACATGGTTGAGCCAAGAGAAATGTCCAGGAAGAGTAGGATGAGGTAACAGTAATTCCATCCGGATGAGAGTAATGCAATCGAGAAGGTAGAGAGGTAGATCATCCACTGGTACATATTCAGATTCTGGAAATTGAAGGCCCATACCTAAACCAATGAGGGTAATGAGACCTCCAATACAAATGTCACCAGTGGTCTTCGTCCTGAGGCTGTCACATTTGTCTAAAAAGAAGGTGGCGAAATCGGGTAAAGACCAACGTTGGCTTGACATGTAGTAGAGAAAATACAACTCAACAGTGTTGATTTGTCCAGGATCGTGACGAGCAAAGATAGAAGTGGATAGGATCCGGTGGGCAATTCTCCAACAAGGATGGATGATAAAGGGGTCTTTTTGGCGACTGAGATTGACCTTGGGAAGGCTCGTGATTTGGGTCCAAAAGTCTACTTTGGGCAAGCTTTTGAATTCAGACCATTGGTAGCTGTAAATGTCGGAGTTGTTGATGTCATATGTGCCCATGATCTTGTTGAGTTTTTTGTACTTGAGTTGGTGCTGCCGACCCTACAGTTTGAAAGTGAGTACCCTCGCCGTGTCATTGCGGGCATAGGTGGAGAGGAATTCGAGTGTGGGCTGCTTCTAGGTACGTGCAGAAAGATCGAGAAACTCGTGCCAACCAATGTTGAAAAATAGTTGTCGCAAGTGGTTGTCAAGGCTGAGGTGCTCCATAGAATCTTGGTGGTAAAATTTTGTGGCGCGGATTGCACACTTTTGAAGGTTGGATTTGAACTCTCGGCTTTGGGCACTCGTGAGGGTAAGGTTCCCATCACGATCAACATGGTCGGTGGACATTTTCTTGGATGGCCCCGAGGATTGAGCTTCACGAGAAGAACCATGAGATGCGTGAATGGTCTTGTCCCGTGCCATTGTACCTCTAAATAAACCTAGCAAAGACAAAAACTTGGATAAAATTATCCCTCACACTCGCCTCATACCAATCCAATCAAACCAAACACTTAAAACCGGGCAATATTCCAAATTGGCAATTTGGCACAATGCAATTCAACTATCAATTCAAGGCAAACTAAGTCCAATTCAAATCAATCTAATGCATAGCACAAGTCTAGTAAAATTAGAAATTGAATGCAATAAATTAAAAGGAATTACCAACTTCGTGTGTTGAAGTCCGAAAGAAATCCGCAAAAATCCGCACCCCAAGCTTGAATTTTGGCCCAAAAATTAAGTCTTTTGAATCTCCGGTGAGAAACAAAATTTTTTGAATTTTTGGTCAAAATTAGTGGCGGCGCCCGGCGGCGGAGCTAGGTTTTCCGGCGATGAGATTTTCCCAAATTAATAGTAGATTGGTATGTGGTGGAGTGTTTGGTAAAGAATGCCCCAAGAATTTTCGAGTTTTGATGGAATGTGGAGGCGGAATGGCCGTTTTACGATTTTCCGGCGAGGGTGGGAATGGTGGCGGCCGGCGACTGTTTTCGGAGTTAAAAGGGGGGGGGGGGTCTAGTCGGAATTAGGTAGGGAGTTTGGTGGTAGGGGAACGACAACGAAGGGAGCAGCGAGGAAGCGACAGTGGCGAATCTTCACTTTTCCGGCGACGAGAGGTGGACGAGATCGGGGCTGCCGACGGTTGCTGGAGGGAGGGGCTAGCCGGTGGGACGCGCTGGGTGGAGACGCTAATCGAAGGCGTTGATAAATTGCGGCGGTAGACGGCGGACGGACGCGGCGACTTTCGTCGGTCGGAGAAGGAATTGGGGTGATGTTGGTTCGTTGCAGACGGGAGGCACAAGGGGGGAAAGGGTGTCTGATGGGTTAAGGGGTTATAAGGGTGGGTTAGAAATGGGTCGAATCGTGGGTCTGGAGTGGGCTGCCGGGTGGGTTTTGGGTTTGGTTTGTAGAAATGGGTGGGTAGTGTAAGATTGGTTGGCCGCGCAACGAGGAGTGAAAATTTGGTATTAGCCGCGCAAAGGGTTTGTGAGGGTGGGAGTCGGCCGCGCGCAACAATCAAAGAGCACCCCATGTTGGTGCAATTTGGAACTCGGGACTTGCGCGGCTGGGGTCGGCCGCACAAAAGTCAATTTTTTTGGAAATTTTCAAACTTCACCAAAATCACTGGAAGACTTCTATATGCTTATTTTAATGCCAACTTCAAGTGTAGAAACACCCAAAACTTCAAGCGGAGATTATTTATTCACAATGCATTTATTTAACGTCTTTGCCAAGACATAGCCCCGCCTCCGTCAATCTTCGTAATTCGGGTTTTCCAATGTTACTTTGTCGAATTCTTCCGTGTCGAAGCCTTCGTAGAATGGTTTCAAGCGGTGCTCATTCACTTTGAATATTTGATTTGTGTCCAAACTCTTTATTTCAACCGCACCATGATCAAACACTTTTAAAACAATAAAAGGTCTGTGCCATCGAGATCGCAACTTTCCCGGGAATAGCTTTAAGCGTGAATGATAAAGAAGAACTTTTTGGCCCGGAATAAAATGCTTTCGAGTGATTTGCTTGTCATGAAACACTTTTGTCTTATCTTTGTAGATGCTTGCATTTTCATAAGACTCGTTCCTCAACTCCTCGATTTCTTGAAGTTGCATTTTTCGGTGCTTTCCACTTTCTTCAAGATTGAAATTGCACTTTTTAACCGCACAATATGTATTGTGTTCCAATTCCACCGGTAAATGACAAGACTTTCCATAGACAAGGCGGAATGGAGACATACCAATTGGAGTTTTGTAGGCGGTCCGATACGCCCATAAAGCATCTTCTAACTTCAAGCTCCAATCTTTTCGGGTAGTGTTGACGGTCTTTTCAAGAATTTGTTTGACTTCTCTATTTGACACTTCGGCTTGGCCATTTGTTTGTGGATGGTAAGAGGTTGATATCCGGTGTGTGAAAACCATATCTCTTTGTCATTGCTTCCATCATTTTATTGCAAAAATGAGTGCCCCTATCACTCACCAAGGCTCTCGGTACACCATATCTTGCGAAAATGTTTGACTTCAAGAAGTCAATTATAATTTTTGAATCATCATGTCGTGTAGCCTTTGCTTCAACCCACTTTGAAACGTAATCAACCGCCAAGAGTATATAAGTATAACCAAAAGAAACGGGGAAGGGGCCCATGAAGTCGATTCCCCACACATCAAAGATTTCACAAATAAGGATAGGGGTTTGAATCATCTCATGCCTCATGGATATGGTTCCTGTTCTTTGACATCTATCACAACTCTTGCAAAATAGATATGTATCTCTTGACATTGTTGGCCAATAGAGTCCGCATTCGAGCACCTTTCGCATGGTTTTGTTTTGACCAAAATGTCCTCCGCATGCATACTCATGGCAAAACTTCATTTTGATGAACACACCTCCGTATGAGTTGATCCGGAAAATGTTTCCAAAGATAAGGATCATCCCATATGTAGTATTTGGAATCACTCTTCAACTTGGCCTTTTGGTGCTTGGTAAATGCATGAGGAATTTCTTTAGTAACCAAGTAATTCACAATATCCGCGTACCATGGAATGGAATTTGACATATAGAAGAGGTGTTCATCGGGGTATTCATCAAGGATAGGAGAAGAAGAATCACCAATATTCAACCGACTTAAGTGGTCCGCAACTAGGTTTTCGGCACCACTTTTATCCTTTATCTCAAGATCGCATTCTTGTAAAAGAAGAATCCAACGAATCAACCGTGGCTTGGCATCTTTCTTGGTCATGAGATACTTCAATGCGGCATGGTCAGAATACACAATTACTTTTGTCCGAAGAAGGTATTGCCGGAATTTCTCCAAGGCAAATACAATGGCTAGAAGTTCCTTCTCGGTGGTGGAGTAATTGGCTTGAGCATTATCCAAGGTTTTGGAGGCATAGTAGATGACATGTGATGCTTTGCCCTCTTTTTGACCTAAGACCGCTCCAACAGCAAAATTGCTTGCATCACACATTATTTCAAATGGAAGCTCCCAATTTGGAGGTTGGATTATTAGGGTGGAAGTGAGCCAGTCTTTAAGTTTGTCAAAGGCTTCTTGGCATGCAACATTGAAGTCAAAATCGATATCCTTTTGAAGAAGAAGGCACATTGGTCACGTGATCTTGGAGAAATCTTTGATGAATCTTCTATAGAATCCCGCATGGCCCAAGAAAGATCTCACTTCTCTAACACACGTTGGGTAAGGAAGGGTTTGGATGACATCAATTTTGGCTTTATCAACTTCAATGCCCTTTTTGGAGACGATGTGTCCCAAAATGATTCCTTGATTAACCATGAAGTGACATTTCTCAAAGTTTAACACCAACTTTTTCTCTATGCACCTTTTCAAAATCTTCTTAAGGTTACCCAAGCATTCATCAAACGAATTGCCATACACGATGAAATCATCCATGAACACTTCGATTATATTTTCAACATACTCGGAGAAGATACTCACCATGCATCTTTGGAATGTGGCGGGGGCATTGCATAATCCAAATGGCATCCGCTTGTAGGAAAATGTGCCAAAGGGGCATGTAAAAGTCGTTTTGTCTTGATCTTCGGGGGCAACGGGTATTTGGTGAAAACCCGAGTATCCATCAAGGCAACAATAATGCGATTTGCCCGCCAAGCGCTCGAGAATTTGATCAATGAAAGGAAGAGGGAAGTGATCTTTCCGTGTGCTTGAATTCAACTTTCTATAATCAATGCACACCCTCCATCCATTTTGAACTCGAGTGGGTACCATTACGCCTTTGTTATTCTCAACAACCGTGATTCCCGTTTTCTTGGGAACTACTTGCACCGGACTAACCCATTTGGAGTCGGAAATTGGGTAAATCATATCCGCATCAAGTAACTTGATTATCTCCTTCTTGACAACTTCCATCATGGGAGGGTTTAATCGTCTTTCGGCTTCCCTCCTAGGCTTGAAATCATCTTCCATGAGTATCTTGTGAGTGCATACATTAGGACTTATACCCTTGATGTCCGCTATGGTCCACCCCATGGCCTCTTTATGCTCTTTCAAGACTTCAATCAATTGGTTTTCTTCAAAGTCTTTCAATTGAGAAGAGATAATCACCGGTAGAGTCTCATCTAGACCTAGATAAGCATATTTCAAATGGCTAGGTAAGACTTTCAATTCAAGTGTGGGTGGTTGGATTATGGAAAGTGGCATCTTGATTGGAGAATGAGATAAGGCAACTTGAGAAACATCTTTCTTTGTGGAATTAGTAATTTCTAAAGCCTTCACAATATCTTCACCTTCGGAATCCAATGTATACAAATCCAAGGTATTCTTCAAACTTTCACCTTCAAGACTGATGTTAAGCACCATCCTCAAAAGATCCCCATTTGATAACTCGAATAATTGTTGGGTGATTGGCTCAATCACATCAACTCGATACAATGGAGATATGTTGCTAGGATATCTCATTGCTTCAAAGATGTTGAAGTGAATGGTCTCTCCATCAAACTCCATGGTGATCTTCTCATTATGGACATCAATAATCGTGTGAGCGGTATTCATGAAGGGTCTTCCAAGGAGAATCATAGATGACTTGGAAGGAGTCTTTTATTCAAGGTCAATGACATAGAAATCTGTAGGAAATACTAGTTGATCGACTTGAACTAGTACATCCTCCAACACGCCTCTTAGAAATATGCTTGACTTGCCCGCTAATTGAATGATGACTCCGGTTTTTTCCAAAGGTCCAACATTGAGAGATTGAAAAACCGAGTATGGCATGACATTGATTGAGGCTCCAAGATCTAGCATGGCACTTTCAACATGTAAATCACCAATGGTACAGGGTATAGCAAACATTCCCGGGTCTTTGCATTTGGGTGGAAGCTTCTTTTGGATGACCGCATATATATTTGCATTGACTTTAATCTTCTCATTTGTCTTGAATTTTCTCTTGTTGGTGCATAAATCCTTAAGAAATTTGGCGTAATGTGGGATTTGCTTAATGGCATCCAATAGTGAAATATTGAGTTGAACTTTGCGGAAAGTCTCAAGAAACTCTTTCTATTCTTCTTGTTTCTTTGAGGAAGCCAACCGGGATGGAAAAGGTGGTGGTATGACCAATGGTTTGATGGGTTTGTTGGAAGGATCGAGTTGATCAACATTTGGCACAACCGGTTCCTTTGGAGGAACTACAACTTTTGGAGGTTCCACAATGATCACTTCATCTTCGTCTTCTCTTGAAACTCTTTTAGGTTGACATTCTCCATGTGTTTTCCCACTTCGCAAGGTGATGTCACTCACATTGGGGTTCTTCTTGGTTTGTGATGGAAGTTTACCCCTTTGTTCTATCTTGTTGAGAGCGGTTGCCAAGTCTCCAATTTGTGCTTGAATGTTGGAGAAAGTATTCTTGGTTTCTTGTTGAAATTGGGTTTGGCTTTGAGCAAGAGAAGTGACAAGTTCTTGAAGGCTCATTTGATGGGTACCACTTGATTGGCTTTGTTGTAGAGGTTGTTGGTAATTTGGAGGGTTATAAGAATTTTGTGGATATGGAGGTTTTTGGGATTGGTATTGTGGATGTTGGGGTCTCATCAAAAGATTTGGTGGATTTTGCTTTGGTGGATAAGGATTGTTTTGGTTATTCCTCCAATTTGGGTTGAAATTGTTTTGAAATCCCATGGGTCTTGGTTGACCTTGATATCCGCCCATTGCATTCACATCTTCCGGTTCACTTCCAAGTGTGGGACACTTGTCCGTATAATGGCCCGTCATTGCACAAATACCACATATCATCAATTGTTGACCACTTCCCACCACCATTTGACTTAATACATTAGTCAAATCCAAGAGCTTTGATTCCAAGTGTTGAGTGTTGCTAACTTCACCAACCACTTGTGTAGAATTTCTCTTCATGTCATTTCGAGTCCCAAAATTCCTTTGATTTTGAGAAATGGTACCAAAAAGTAATCGGATCTCGTGAGGGGTTTTGTTGAAGATGTCACCACCACTTGAAGCATCAATCATCCTCCGATCTTTTTCATTCATACCCTCATAAAATTGTTGAAGAAGTAGTTGTTCGGGTATATTGTGTTGAGGACAACTTGTACACAAATTATTGAATCGCTCCCAAAAATCATGAAATGTTTCATTTTCCCCTTCACGAATCCCCAAAATGTCACTTATTTGACTTGAAATGCGGGAGGTGGGATAGAATTTGCTATTGAAGGCCTTGAGTAACTCTTCCCATGTGTGAATAGATCCCGGTGGTAAGTTGAATAACCACTCTCTAGCTTATCTTCCAAGGTGAGCGGGAATGCGGTTAACTTGAAATCATCCAATGTCACATTGTCGGGTAACATGCTAACACATATCATATGAAAGGACTTCAAATGCTTTTGAGGATCTTCTCTATCCAACCCATGGAATTTGGTTAGTTGACGGATGAAACTTGACTTCAATTCAATCCCTCGGCGGTTTGCGGGATAAACAATAGCAAGAGGTATGTGAGTAACATCCGTTTCCATCATTTGTCTAAGTGTCAACTCTTGAGGAGGATTGGGTGGATTGGGGTTATTGGGATATTGTTGCAAGTAATTGGGTGGTTGATGATAAGTTGGGTAAGGGTATTGGTTGTGGTTGTAAATTGGTGGTGGATAAGCTTGGTAATTAGGATATTGGTTGTAGGGGGGTTGTTGTTGTGGGTACATTTGGTTTTGGTACATTTGAGGGGGTTGGTAATTAGGTTGAATTGGGTAATGTACTTGTTGTGGAACTTGAAAAGCATTGTTTTGAGGTTGGTTGTTTTGGTGGAAGTTTTGGTTTTGTGGTTGATAATTGGGTTGGTTTTGAGGAGGGGCTGGATTCCAAGGTGGCATATCAATGAGAGGTTCTTGTGGTTGTTGTCTTGGTTGATGGGGTGGGGTATTGACATCTTGATTGATTGGGTTTGGGTTGGGATTGTGAGGTGGAGTGTGATTCATGGCTATGTGGTTTTCAAACGGAACGTCTTCAAAGGAATGACCAACAATTGGAGAACTCAGTTCGGTGTCGGTATCACTTGAAGTATGAACTTGATCTTCTATGTTGATTAGTGGAGAAGAGGAAGAAGGTTGAACAAGTTGTTGTCGCTTTCCTTGTTTGGCTAACTTTTTCAACCTTTTTGCTTCTCTTTTAATTTCCGGATTGCAGAGTAGTTCACCGGTTCTTGTAGACCTAGGCATAAACAATCAAATAATAATAACCAATTTCCCCGGCAACGGCACCAAAACTTGATGGGTTGTCAAGCCCACCAAGCAAATTACACCCTTTGATTTCTAAATAAACATAATATAATGGTAAAAAGGGGGTATCGATCCTCAGGGAAATGGTTGTATTCAATCACCAATGCAATTCAATAGAACTAGTGAAATTAAACTAACTAACTACAATTAAACTAAAATGGGGGGGGGGGGGGGGTTGATTACTTGAAAACTAAAATACTTGAATAACTAAAAACCTTGCAATTAAGCAATTTGATGAGATGCTCAAAGGTTAAGAATAATTGGTTAACTAAGGCAATTTAACACAATGAACATTTGTGTGTTTATCATTAGGATCTAATATAAAGCTTATCCTTCATCCCAAATTGGTTATAGCAATCATGAAGCATGATATGCCAAGATTCCTCATAGGTAGTATGGAGGTTGGGGAAGCCCACAACACACCTTCTTAATTAAGATCAAGGGTCAATTGAAGCAATTAATCCCAAGAAATCAATTAGCCTTAAGAATGAAGGAATCCCCAATTCCTAGAGGATGTCAAATGCTTACACATCCATAAAGGAGCTATGATTCATAAGCTAGAGATGATTTCTACCATCATAAAGCCTTTGTTCTAGATAAATTCAATGATCCAATGCAAAATCAATGAAACAAATCAACCATTGCTCAATCAAATACTAAGCTCATGAACAAAGCATCAAATAAGCATAAGAATTGTAAACTAGAATCATAAACATGGAATAAATTGATAATCAACATAAATCCTTCAAAACCCACAAACATTCATTGGTTTTAAGCCAAAGTCAACCAAATAAGAGTATTAGCCACTCATGGCAACAAAGTAACAGGAACAATAATCTAATTACATAAAGAAACTACCTAAGATTTGGAAAGATGAAAGGAAATGGTTTCTAGCTCCCAAAATCGCCTCTTGCAGGTCTCCAATGGTGAAAATCGTGAATGAGCCTCTAGATCTGATCCCCAAGAGTTATGGTGTGCCAAATGACCAAAATGCCCAAACTGGGCAATTGCGCGGGTACCTGCGCAAATGTTGCTGTAATGCTATTGGTCCTTCATTCCACAACTCCACCCTTCCACTACCAAAGATTTCTTTGGTCCCCCCCCCCCCATTGTCCATGTAATTTGAACCCACCAATCATCATTTAGCCACCAAATGGATGCTCCAAGCCCAAAATTAGAAATTTATGATCCATCTTCACAAGCCCAAATAATCCAAGCTAATAACTTTCAAAGCCCAATTCTTCCTCTTTGATTCCGCCAAGCCCAATAATGCCTCGGAAGCCCACTAAGCCCGTCTCCAATCAACCCGCAACCACAACAAGCACCCGAAAATCTACAAAATATCTCACGCAACATAACAAGCACCCGATATGATCCATAATAAAGAAAATAAAGAATATACAATGCAATAATGATAAAAAGATCTTAAAAAAATCTAAAATAAACTAATAAAAATAAGGAAATAAAATAAGCTATCAACTACCAAGTAGCAAGTACCCGGGAGCACTCGGGGAGTACTCGGATTCAGTAATTCATGTAGAAATATTTTTAGGGAAATTATATATGTCAAAATCATAAGTTGATTTAAATATATAACAAAATTAGATACATGTGAATACACAAAAGCTAAAAAACACATAATGGTCTCACTTCGTGAATAATTACTGAAAATTTAAGATATATATGTAGTAATAATCACATGTGTGTGTTAAATAATAAATCATTAAATATATTGTACATATTAATCACCGAGTGGAACACGTTTTATAGCACTACTCAGTTCAGTAAGGGGCTGATCGGGTAGTACTCGAGATTCTGTAACTCGCCTCGGAAGGGGCCGAGTAGCGAGTACTCGGAGGAGTAATCGGCCAACTCGGCGAGTTTTACAACACTGAGTGTAAGTAGCATTTGGTTATGGTTACAGTTATTATGTGTGTCTATAAGTAAATCTAGTTATAGAATAAATATAATGTCTTATGAGTATAATTATAGTATGACAATTGAATAACTATAATTATGTAATATTAATTCTTTTTGTACTAGTGTATGTCTAAATTTAAAGAATAGTCTTCATAAAACGAAAACATGTTAGTATAAGTATTTACTCGATACTTATTAATGTATTTTCTGTTTCGTCCTCAATAATAATCATATCTTTAGAATATTAATTCAACAAGTTAATTTTACTCGTTTATGGTCATGTGTCTTTTATTATGTGTGTCAAAATTTGATGAATTGACTTTGAAAAAATAAATATTGTGAGTGTAAGTAGCATTTGGTTATAGTTACAATTATTATGTGTGTTTATAAGTAAATCTAGTTATAGAAGAAATATAATGTCCGATCAGTATAATTATAGTATGACTATTAGTAGTTTATAGTCACATTTTAATTGTTTATGTGTGTCAAAATTAAAAGTAAACAATACTAATGCTAAAAGAAACATGTGACATAAGTCATTTATGGTCATTGTTTAATAATAAAAAAGAATACAACTACGAATGATAAGCTCGTTACTTTTCCTATTAATAATCATAAGTGTTTATTAGTTAAAATACATTAATGAAACAAACAAATTATGATCGAGGAGTTATGAAGTATAAAATAATGAACAAACAATCATGATAATATATAGAAAACATAAAGTCATGACTTTGAAATAAAATTCAACTTGTCTGACACGATATTATCAACATTTAAAAAAATGTCTAACAAGCCTTAATGTTATATTAGTAGCACTTAAACCCAAACACCGTTAAACTGAATTAAATTTAAATAATCCTTCACCTTACTAAAAAAAATTAAATGAGATAGTATGTCCCATGTTGTCACCATACAAGATGTTTAAAATAATGTAATTCTTTATGTTTTAGCGAGTGTCTCTAAGCAAATCGATGGAATCTTGAAGTAGTCGGGATCAAAGTTATGCATGCTCCCGTGACTCTCTTCACCACCACTTGAGAAACTACATCATTTTAAGAGAGAATAACCACTAAGCACAAACAAATAAAAGTCCGTTAAAAGATTATGAACATGTCTTTTGCACAAATAAAGATCTAACGCAAGTTTACGTGTCACCTACAAAACTACAATCTTTGTATCATTGACATCATTTCAACTTTTCAATTCTCTTAGAAAAATAGAGTACACATTTTTCTATTAGGATTGAAAGCCAAAGCATTTATTGGACCAAAATGCCCTTGAATGCCTCTGTGGTCTTCTTGTAGAGCCTACGACACAAGTACATAAGTATCTATTATCAAAGGGCTTCTGGCCCAATGGTATCCGATGTTGCCCTCCCTCCTTGAGGTCGAGGGTTCAAGTCCCGTGAGGGACATAAGTGGAGAATTAGGAGTAGTGTATGAGTAGATTAGATTTGCCGTTCCAAAAAAAACATAAGTATCTATTATGGACCATAAGCATATGTAACTTTTCAAGTATTAACAAGCACACACTTAACAAAAAAAACAAACCACTCCATGTCATACTCTAAAAAAATATGTTTCTTTGTGTAACTCTCTTGGTAAGCCATTTGCTGGTCAACAACAACTACAATAACAATAATAATAAAGGTAAAACATTTAGTAGTTTTTGACTCATTCAGATGCAAAGAGTATGAATACACCATTTCTGATCAACAAATCTGCAACGCCTATCTACATCAGGTTAAGCAAATAAAAGGTATCAATGTTTTTTGTTCAACAAATCAGTAAATTTGCTACAAATATCAAAACGGTAAAACGGTCATTAACTGGCATATTGATTGTTTCCCATTAAACAAACAAGGGCAAGTTTTTCTATTCAAAAGGAACATGCATATTTGTTATTAAAGAATCATTAATTGTTTCAGACCTGATGCTAACTTATTGATCAGGGCATCGATCTTTGAACTATTTAGAAATGACTTGTAAATCATTGAACTAAACAATGCTATCACTACCTATCATGTATAACTAAAAAATAGTTATATCATCCTACTTTCATTTATTTCTTTTATTAGAGAATCCTACATTTATTTCAAAAAAAATTAAAAAGTAGGATGCTATGATAATGGAATCAATAAAAGTATGATACTATTTACTACTTTGTATCTACAAAGCAAAATATAGCATCACACTTTCATTTAATATTTATTATAGTATCCTACTAAACATTCTGTTTTATTTTATAGTGAATTCAAGTGTTTGTTTATAAAATAACAGAATCAGTTTCTTAAATAATTATAAAAAAATATAAACAACAATTAAAATCCAAATTGAACATAAATCAAAATTAAATTCAATCTAAACCAAACTTAAATGCCCTTCTTTTCTCTCATGTCTTTAAGCATAATTTAAGGCAAACAAATGCATATTTTCAGCAACATTTAAGCAAAAAATGCATATTTTAAACAAACCATATCAGCAATGCAAGATATATCATCATATACCGGATTTTACATCATATTTTAAATTATAATCAGATTTCTAATCAGATTTTCAACTATAATATGATTTTTGATCAGATTTTCAACTATAGTCTGATTTCATATTAGATTTTCAAACAAATCAAATTTTCAAGCATATTAGATTTTGAAGTATTATATAAAGGTTCATTTGAAACCATGCTAATTTTTGTGAGGCATGCGGATGCGATCCTAGCCACTCATCTTATTGATCAAAAAAGTATATATATATATATATATATATATATATATATATATATATATATATATATATATAATGTAAAATAAAAGTAAAATTCAAAAATTCTTTTTTCTTTTAAATGTTATTTTCATTATTTAATTTATCCAAAAAAATTAAAAAATAATAATAATAAAAACACCGTTTTTTATGAAATATGAGTGAAATATTCTAATAGAATATTACACTATAAGTAATTAAATTGAGTTTTTAAAATGTTAGAATATTCTAATATTCTACTAAAATTGGTAGATATGTTAAAATATTCTAATATTTTACTTGAATTTTTAGATTTGTTAAAATATTCTAATAATCTATTAAAATTTTTTGAATACATATAGTTTAATATTCTAATATAATATTCTAACATTCTAAAAATTCGATTTGAACATTTACAATATAATATTCTATTAAAATATTTCTCGTATATTTTGAAAATAACGGTAATTTTTTATATTTTTTTTGTTTTTTTGGATAAAAATGAAGAAAATAAAATAATATTTTAAAAAAAATATCAAATTTTTTTATTTATTTTGCATTTAAAAAATATTTTTTATTTGATCTCTAAAAAGAATGACTAGGATTGTGTTCCTATGTCTCACAAAATATAAAAGTCTCTCATGAACCTATATATATATATATATATATATATATATATATATATATATATATATATATATATATATATATATATATATATATGTAACAGCCCGGAATTTCAAATACTGATATAATTATGATTTGGGGGTGTTTTAAGAGGGGACTCGGCGAGCTGGAGCCTAGACTCGCCGAGTAGGACCGCAGACTTGGTCGCGGGTTCGCGACTGGACTCGACGAGTCCAGATATGGACTCGGCGAGTCAACGCTGTTCAGCAGAAACCCTAGCCGTTTGGTTTTGGATCGTATATAACGCCTCTTAGGCCGTCATTGTCCGTCTTTTGGCCGATTGAGAAGAACCCTAATCGTTATGGACGTCTAGAACAGGAGAGGAAGCTATTGGAACTTGGAGGATCTTGTTAGGCAAGAAGAAGAAGAGTTTGCCCAAAGGAATATCAAGGAGGATCGAGTCCTGAGGCTTGGGGACACAGAGAGTGCGTTATTCAGGTAATATTCCGGATCTTATTCTGTTATGTTGATGTGTGCATGGAATTAGGGTTTATGGAACCCCTTTGTGATTAGATTAAGTGTTACCCTAGTTCCCCAAACGACTATAACCCTGTATTAGGACCTTAGAGGTCCAGAAGGTCCCATGCTCGTGTATTTCGGGACAATACTTATCTCAGGAAGCAGTTTGATCGACTGCATGGCATGGACTCGACGAGTCTGATGAACAGACTCGGCGAGTAGCTTAGAGATTGACTGGGACTCGTCGAGTTGTTCTTCAGACTCGGCGAGTTGAGTCGGGGTGGCCCCGCGATTCTTCCAGGAGGAACTCGTCGAGTAAGAAGGGGATACTCGACGTGTAGAAAGGGAATCTTAAGGAATCGGTGAGTCAAGGGCGAGTGGACTCAGAGTCGTTGAACTCGGCGAGTCTTGGGGTGACTCGGCGAGTTAGGTCGCGGGTTAAGTGAAGTTCTGAGTAAGGGGACTCGGCGAGTCATAGGGTTGACTCGGCGAGTAGTGTCAGTCAGGAGTTGACTTTGACCTTGTCCTTGATCAAGGATGGACCAGTAGTTCCAGGGGTATGTTGGTAATTGTTGTTTATCGTTGAGTTCAGTGCATTGGTGGCTATCCAGAGGTGGAGATCGTGTCAGTGATCGGAGCAGCTTGAGCTATCTGTTCAGTCGGCAGTTTCGAGGTGAGTTATCCTCACTATATCGCTAGGGTTTATGGCACCAATGCCACCCCTTTTATTTGATGGAAATCCGAGTAGTTGTCAGTTGTTATATGTTATGGGCCGGAAGGCAATACATGTTATGGGCCGGAAGGCATTACTATGTGGACCGAACGGTCATGGCCTGGAAAGGCGTATGTATGCATTTAGTATGTTGACTGATTCATAGAGTATGTTATGATAGTGACCGGCTAGACCGGTATCTTGTTAGAGTAATGTTATGATATGTGATCTGTTGATCGATTGTTGCCTATGAACTGCTATATGATTGCTTGTTATTTTATATATATGCATTTTATGCTTGTGGGCCGGAAGGCGATATGTTATGGGCCGGAAGGCAATATGTTATGGGCCGGAAGGCGATTATGTTGTGTGATGGACCGGAAGGTCGGCGTGGGTAGGACCGGAAGGTTTACCCAGCAGGGACGGAAGTCCCCTGAGACACATGGACCGGAAGGTCAGGGCTTGGAAAGACGTATATGTGGTTGGTATTCTGGGGGTATCTCACTAAGCTTTCGGGCTTACAGTTGTGGTTTTATGTTTCAGGTTTATCAGAGTCTGTGGCAAGGCAAAGGCGTGATCGTACCGTTCCTCGCGTTGGTGTTTTATGATATGAACCTGGGAAATTACTCTGTTTAATAATGTATTGAAAACCTTTTTGTAACAACGTTAATAAAATGGGTGATTTTGAAAAGTTTTAATTGTTTTGAAATTTTGGATGTTACAAGTTGGTATCAGAGCCTTGGTTTGAGTGAATTGGGGAAACATTCGTGTGACTCCAGTCTCAAATCGAGGAGGATTTTAAAAAGAAAAACTAAAATGAGAAATTAAAATGGTTTTCAAATTTAGTAAGAGGAGGACGCGGAGGTACGATCAGCTGGAGCCAGTAAGTAACCCCAAGATACCATACATGATATTTGTTTATTTGAGCTTGATAGAACAGCATGCTAGAGTTAGGCTAGGGATCTTCAGGAATTCATGATAATGTTGCCTCATATGTGATGCCTGTAGCCTAGGGTCCCTTAGGGGATGTTCTCAGTGTTTCTCTAGTGGTGAGAGTTGATAGTTGTTATGCATGTTCCCTAGGGTATTGTGGTAGTACTTCATACAAATATGGGTAGGTGTGGAAGGTAGTATGGGCCCGTACTACTGAAAGCACAGGACCCATACGCGTATCAGGGAAACCATGGTCTCTAGGGTGGGGTTGCGAGAGTTGGATCCCAGGATTTTGGGAAGTGTCTGAGATTGGTAGGGTGCCTTCAGTATGGAGATTTCGAGGCATGATGATAGTGGATCCGGATCAGGATCGGGAGCGGGAGAGCGAGTTCCGGGTGGATCAGTGTCGTCGAAGGTTATCGGTCGGACGAGCACGAGCGAGCGGGATGCGAGGATTCATGAGATCCTGCGTGATGGGGTTGCTGCATTGTTTCGGGCGGAGTTGCCAGAGTTGTTGGGTCAATCGAGACCGCCATGATTGAGTACTTCGATGAGCGATATGCGGCTCTCGCAGAGACGGTCGCCGTGGCGGCTACAACGGCTGTAGCAGCGGCAAAGGGAGGAGCTAGCCGGGGTTTTCAGTATCGGGACTTCTATTATAAGAAGCCTCCCACATTCGATAGGGTTCAGGACCCGATTGTTGCTATGAGATGGTTATCAGACGTGGAAGGGTATTTCTCCACGAGTTTATGCCCTGCTGACCAGAGGGTGAGGTGTGCTATGAACCGGTTGAGGCTCGGGGCGAAGGATTTATGGAGATTGACTACGAGGTCATTTTTCGACGCGCAGAGGGCTGCGGTTTCAGGGAGATCAGTTAGAGAGATGTTCAGTACTCACTATGTTCCGCGAGATGAGAGGGAGAGATTTGCTCGGGAGTTCCTTGAGCTGAAGCAGGATTCAGAGTCGGTGACTGAGATCACCAGGATGTTTATTGAGAGGGCGATGTTTTGCCCTGCGTTCGCTTCGGAGCGGGCTCAGATCTGAGTATGTTCAAGAGGGATATCAGACAGTTCGTGTCTGCGCAGAAGTGTGAGACCTTGTTGGAGTTGCAGGAGGCCGCCATGTGGCGTGAGTTAGAGGTTGAGTTGCGGTTGCGTGAGCTGAGGCAGGCCCCGATGCAGTCGCAGTCGGCGCCGAAACGGTCCAGGACCGTAGATGTTAGAATGGGGGATCGGAGCGGCCACACTTGTGGGAAGTGTGGGAGGGATGACACCAGAGCTTGTTGGTCCGGTGGTGCATGCCGCAAGTGCGGAAAGGAGGGGCACGGTGCACGGGATTGTCGGCAGTCAGTGCCAACTCGGGATTTGAGGATTTGTTATCAGTGTCGGCAGGTTGAACATTTGAGGGTCAACTGTCCACAACTTTCTGGAGGACCAGTGCAGGAACTAGCACCGGCCACCTTGAGGAGTTCAGGAGGAGGACAGGATGGAGTGGAGCCCCAAGGGCTCAGGGTCGTGCTTATTAGCTTGCGGCAGAGGGAGACGGAGCAGTGCCGGAGGCAGCTGTGGGTATGAGGCTTTCTTGATGTCTTGGTTAGCTTGCGTTGATTGTGACGTATTGTTCGTGCTGGTATCTTGTGAGGATTTCGATGCGGTATTCGTTGTTTCGCGGGTTGGGCTTGGTTATGGATTGGTGCTTCAGGTTTTCGCTTTGGCATTCGTTGTTCCCCGATGGTTTGGTATGGTTATAGTTGGTGTTTTGGTGCCGGTAGCCTAGTGCGGTATTCATCCTTTGGCAAGCTGTGGGTTTGGTTGCGGGTTATTGTTGGGAATTCCGTGGGTTATTGTTCGTGAGGGTTGTTAGTGGAGATGCGGCACTGGGTTGAATGTCGGGTAGCATCTGCAGTCGTAGAGTGGGTGATTCAAAGATCGAATTCTTTTGAGTGGGTTGAACAGGGAGGAGATGTGTTTTGCTGAGGGTTGCTTATGCTTGTGGGAAGCAGTCAGTGTGTAAATGTTCTCTCTATGCAGGATTGTTCTGAAAGGTCATTAATGACGATCGGTGGCAACTAGTCAGTGCTTTAGTGGGGGAGAATTGGAGAATTCTCCAGGAGATCGATGAGTATGTGAGGGTGCTTGGCTGTTGGGATTCAGCAGTGTTTGTCAGCTCAGAGAATAGGCCGACGAGAGCGAGTGTCGGGTATGCGGGGCGGGATACAGACCTAGGGCATTTGATTGTGGAGGCCTGAGAGAAGGCCGGGATCAAGCTTGAGTAAGTAACCAAGGTTATGCGATCAGAGTATTAGTATGTTTGAGGTACGCGATGGGTTGTATTGTATTAATCCCACGGGATTATGTTGTGCATGTTCTAGAGCTGGAACCGGAAGGTTCCCAGAGTTAGAACCTGAGGGTTCGCAGAGTTGGGTGTACGGACCCACAGAGATATAGCCTCGAGTGGCTAGTATGTGTTATGAGAGTCGGTCCAGTCATGCTGGAGGCTCTGTTGATATTGCTGGATCAGTTTGAAATTTGCGGATCGTGTATGTTACAGTGTGGTTGCGTTGGAAGGTCTGGCCCCGGGTTAGTAGTCTTGTTTAGCTGAGGCAGTGATTTTGATGAGTGAAGAGAGTGCATGGGATTGAGAGCCCCTGCAATGATAACCAGAGTATGTGAATAGCGGTTACGAAAAAGGGTGGTGTCGCTTGGGGCAAGCACCGTGGCACCGGTTGGAGTGGCATTATGGCCAAGAGGGTCCCTTGGAAGGAAAAGAGAAAGGTGTGTAACTCCGAAGGGGAGTGCAAGTTCACGAGAATGAAAGCTGCAGAGCAGAGTTATGGTTAGAGTATTTCGAGTATGGCTTCGAGCATCGTGTTCGCGGCAGCGAAGTAGGAACCCATCCGGTTTGGGATGTCTGTTGAGGCTCAGAAGGGATGCAGGGAGAGAGAGAATCTTAAATTCTCAGTGTGATTCTGATCAGAGTGTAGGGTGGATGTAGTGGTTCATCTTGGGAGATGTTCGAGGATATCATCAGTGTATCGGGTCTTCCAACCTGCGGGTGTTGGGACTAGTTCAGTATGTGTATGTGATGGCAAGAGGAGAACTTGTGAGAGTTGCTCTGAGAGTGAGAATGGATCTCTCAGTCAGTCCGGAATGGACAAAGTGGGCTTTGGATCGGGAATCTGGTGGTTCATGGTTTCCTAACCCTTATGGGTCGAGTGATCGTTGAGATTTAGAGCAGAGTTGCATCTTGGGTAATTTTCGGTTACAGAGAGTGATGTGCAGTACATAGATCGTGCTTCAGTCGGCAGAGCCGATTCAGCAGGTTAGACAGGGGTTATTGACTGCCCAGAGCCGACAGGAAAGTTATGCAGACAGACGCCGGTCCGAGCTTGAGTTTCAGGTCGGTGACTTTGTACTCCTGAAGGCCTCTCCTTGGAGAGGAGTGATTCGATTCAGGAAGAGGGGCAAGTTGGGGCCCCGGTGTATTGGACCTTTTCATGTGATTGCGGGGGTAGGCCGGGTGGCCTAACGTTTGGAGTTGCCCACGGATCTGAGACAAATCCACGACATTTCTCATGTGTCGCAATTGAGAAAGTGTAAAGCCGATGAGTCGGCAGTGGTTCCATTAGAAGACATTCAGGTGGATGCAATCCGGAATTATGCCGAGAAGCCAGTGCTCATCAGAAATTGGAAGATCGAGGCTATGAGGTATAAGGAGATACCTCTAGTACTAATTCGGTGGCAGCACCGGATGGGCCGGGAATGACCGATGAGCTGGATCGTGAGATGCGAGAGCAGCATCCGGAGCTATTTTCAGAATGAGACTTCGAGGGCGAAGTCTAGTTCTAGTGGGGGAGAGTTGTAACAGCCCGGAATTTCAAATACTGATATAATTATGATTTGGGGGTGTTTTAAGAGGGGACTCGGCGAGTTGGAGCCTAAACTCGCCGAGTAGGACCGCAGACTTGGTCGCGGGTTCGCGACTGGACTCGACGAGTCCAGATATGGACTCGGCGAGTCGACGCTGTTCAGCAGAAACCCTAGCCGTTTGGTTTTGGATCGTATATAACGCCTCTTAGGCCGTCATTGTCCGTCTTTTGGCCGATTGAGAAGAACCCTAATCGTTATGGACGTCTAGAGCAGGAGAGGAAGCTATTGGAACTTGGAGGATCTTGTTAGGCAAGAAGAAGAAGAGTTTGGCTAAAGGAATATCAAGGAGGATCGAGTCCTGAGGCTTGGGGACACAGAGAGTGCGTTATTCAGGTAATATTCCGGATCTTATTCTGTTATGTTGATGTG